>NW_022145607.1:15346571-15533821 GCF_000002235.5 Strongylocentrotus purpuratus
AAAAAAAATATATTTTCCTCCAAAATGCTGAACCACCCGGCCCTTACCATTTCGGCCTGAAAGTTGTGTTTTCAAATTATCACAATATTTGCCCCTACGCCCCTTTCAAAGGGATATGGGGGTCAGGATCCATCTAATGGCATGTATGGTACATTCATTGTGGGGAAACTAGCCTATTAAAAAAATATAATTTTTCCTCCAAAATGCTGAACCACCCCGGCCCTTACATTTCGGCCTGAAATTGTGATTATTCAAATTATCACAATATTTGCCCCTACGCCCCTTTCAAAGGGATATGGGGGTCAGGATCCATCTAATGGCATGTAGGTACATTCATTGTGGGGAAACTAGCCTATTAAAAAAATATAATTTTCCTCCAAAATGCTGAACCACCCCGGCCCTTACCATTTCGGCCTGAAATTGGTGTTTATTCAAATTATCACAATATTTGCCCCTACGCCCCTTTCAAAGGGATATGGGGGTCAGGATCCATCTAATGGCATGTATGTACATTCATTGTGGGGAAACTAGCCTATTAAAAAAAAATATATTTTCCTCCAAAATGCTGAACCACCCCGGCCTTACCATTTCGGCCTGAAATTGGTGTTTATTCAAATTATCACAATATTTGCCCCTCGCCCCTTTCAAAGGGATATGGGGGTCAGGATCCATCTAATGGCATGTATGGACATTCATTGTGGGGAAACTAGCCTATTAAAAAAAATATATATTTTCCTCCAAAATGCTGAACCACCCCGGCCCTTACAATTTCGGCCCGAAAGTTGTGATAATTCAAATTTTTACAATATTTGCCCCTACGCCCCTTTCAAAGGGATATGGGGGTCAGGATCCATCTAATGGCATGTATGTACATTCATTGTGGGGAAACTAGCCTATTCAAAAAATATAATATTTTCCTCAAAAATGCTGAACCACCCCGGCCCTTACCATTTCGGCCTGAAATTGGTGTTTATTCAAATTATCACAATATTTGCCCCTACGCCCCTTTCAAAGGGATATGGGGGTCAAGATCCATCTAATGGCATGTAGGTACATTCATTGTGGGGAAACTAGCCTATTAAAAAAAATATATTTTTTCCTCCAAAATGCTGAACCACCCCGGCCCTTACCATTTCGCCTGAAATTGGTGTTTATTCAAATTATCACAATATTTGCCCCTACGCCCCTTTCAAAGGGATATGGGGGTCAGAATCCATCTAATGGCATGTAGGTACATTCATTGTGGGGAAACTAGCCTATTCAAAAAAAATAATATTTTCCTCCAAAATGCTGAACCACCCCGGCCCTTACCATTTTGGCCTGAAAGTGGTGATAATTCAAATTTTTACAATATTTGCCCCTACGCCCCTTTCAAAGGGATATGGGGGTCAGGATCCATCTAATGGCATGTATGTACATTCATTGTGGGGAAACTAGCCTATTAAAAAAATATATATTTTCCTCCAAAATGCTGAACCACCCCGGCCCTTACCATTTCGGCCTGAAATTGGTGTTTATTCAAATTATCACAATATTTGCCCCTACGCCCCTTTCAAAGGGATATGGGGGTCAGGATCCATCTAATGGCATGTATGGACATTCATTGTGGGGAAACTACCTATTAAAAAAATATATATTTTCCTCCAAAATGCTGAACCACCCCGGCCGGACCTTCTAATTTCGGCCCGAAAGTTGTGATAATTCAAATTTTTACAATATTTGCCCCTACGCCCCTTTCAAAGGGATATGGGGGTCAGGATCCATCTAATGGCATGTATGTACATTCATTGTGGGGAAACTAGCCTATTCAAAAAATATAATATTTTCCTCCAAAATGCTGAACCACCCCGCCCTTACCATTTCGGCCTGAAATTGGTGTTTATTCAAATTATCACAATATTTGCCCCTATGCCCCTTTCAAAGGGATATGGGGGTCAAGATCCATCTAATGGCATGTAGGTACATTCATTGTGGGGAAACTAGCCTATTAAAAAAAATATATATTTTCCTCCAAAATGCTGAACCACCCCGGCCCTTACCATTTGGCCTGAAATTGGTGTTTATTCAAATTATCACAATATTTGCCCCTACGCCCCTTTCAAAGGGATATGGGGGTCAAGATCCATCTAATGGCATGTAGGTACATTCATTGTGGGGAAACTAGCCTATTAAAAAAAATATATATTTTCCTCCAAAATGCTGAACCACCCCGGCCCTTACCATTTCGGCCTGAAATTGGTGTTTATTCAAATTATCACAATATTTGCCCCTACGCCCCTTCAAAGGGATATGGGGGTCAAGATCCATCTAATGGCATGTAGGTACATTCATTGTGGGGAAACTAGCCTATTAAAAAAATATATATTTTCCTCCAAAATGCTGAACCACCCCGGCCCTTACCATTTTGGCCTGAAATTGGTGTTTATTCAAATTATCACAATATTTGCCCCTACGCCCCTTTCAAAGGGATATGGGGGTCAGGATCCATCTAATGGCATGTAGGTACATTCATTGTGGGGAAACTAGCCTATTAAAAAAAATATATATTTTCCTCCAAAATGCTGAACCACCCCGGCCCTTACCATTTCGGCCTGAAATTGGTGTTTATTCAAATTATCACAATATTTGCCCCTACGCCCCTTTCAAAGGGATATGGGGGTCAGGATCCATCTAATGGCATGTATGTACATTCATTGTGGGAAACTAGCCTATTCAAAAAAATATATTTTCCTCCAAAATGCTGAACCACCCCGGCCCTTACCATTTCGGCCTGAAATTGGTGTTTATTCAAATTATCACAATATTTGCCCCTACGCCCCTTTCAAAGGGATATGGGGGTCAGATCCATCTAATGGCATGTAGGTACATTCATTGTGGGGAAACTAGCCTATTAAAAAAAATATATATTTTCCTCCAAAATGCTGAACCACCCCGGCCCTTACCATTTCGGCCTGAAATTGGTGTTTATTCAAATTATCACAATATTTGCCCCTACGCCCTTTCAAAGGGATATGGGGGTCAGGATCCATCTAATGGCATGTAGGTACATTCATTGTGGGGAAACTAGCCTATTCAAAAAAAATAATATTTTCCTCCAAAATGCTGAACCACCCCGGCCCTTACCATTTCGGCCTGAAATTGGTGTTTATTCAAATTATCACAATATTTGCCCCTACGCCCCTTTCAAAGGGATATGGGGGTCAAGATCCATCTAATGGCATGTAGGTACATTCATTGTGGGAAAACTAGCCTATTAAAAAAAATATATATTTTCCTCCAAAATGCTGAACCACCCCGGCCCTTACCATTTCGGCCTGAAATTGGTGTTTATTCAAATTATCACAATATTTGCCCCTACGCCCCTTTCAAAGGGATATGGGGGTCAGGATCCATCTAATGGCATGTATGGACATTCATTGTGGGGAAACTAGCCTATTAAAAAAAATATATATTTTCCTCCAAAATGCTGAACCACCCCGGCCCTTCAATTTCGGCCCGAAAGTTGTGATAATTCAAATTTTTACAATATTTGCCCCTACGCCCCTTTCAAAGGGATATGGGGGTCAGGATCCATCTAATGGCATGTATGTACATTCATTGTGGGGAAACTAGCCTATTCAAAAAATATAATATTTTCCTCAAAATGCTGAACCACCCCGGCCCTTACCATTTCGGCCTGAAATTGGTGTTTATTCAAATTATCACAATATTTGCCCCTATGCCCCTTTCAAAGGGATATGGGGGTCAAGATCCATCTAATGGCATGTAGGTACATTCATTGTGGGGAAACTAGCCTATTAAAAAAAATATATATTTTCCTCCAAAATGCTGAACCACCCCGGCCCTTACCATTTTGGCCTGAAATTGGTGTTTATTCAAATTATCACAATATTTGCCCCTACGCCCCTTTCAAAGGGATATGGGGGTCAAGATCCATCTAATGGCATGTAGGTACATTCATTGTGGGGAAACTAGCCTATTAAAAAAAATATATATTTTCCTCCAAAATGCTGAACCACCCCGGCCCTTACCATTTCGGCCTGAAATTGGTGTTTATTCAAATTATCACAATATTTGCCCCTACGCCCCTTTCAAAGGGATATGGGGGTCAAGATCCATCTAATGGCATGTAGGTACATTCATTGTGGAAAACTAGCCTATTAAAAAAAATATATATTTTCCTCCAAAATGCTGAACCACCCCGGCCCTTACCATTTCGGCCTGAAATTGGTGTTTATTCAAATTATCACAATATTTGCCCCTACGCCCCTTTCAAAGGGATATGGGGGTCAGAATCCATCTAATGGCATGTAGGTACATTCATTGTGGGGAAACTAGCCTATTCAAAAAAATAATATTTTCCTCCAAAATGCTGAACCACCCCGGCCCTTACCATTTCGGCCTGAAATTGGTGTTTATTCAAATTATCACAATATTTGCCCCTACGCCCCTTTCAAAGGGATATGGGGGTCAGATCCATCTAATGGCATGTAGGTACATTCATTGTGGGGAAACTAGCCTATTAAAAAAAATATATATTTTCCTCCAAAATGCTGAACCACCCCGGCCCTTACCATTTCGGCCTGAAATTGGTGTTTATTCAAATTATCACAATATTTGCCCCTATGCCCTTTCAAAGGGATATGGGGGTCAGGATCCATCTAATGGCATGTAGGTACATTCATTGTGGGGAAACTAGCCTATTCAAAAAAATAATATTTTCCTCCAAAATGCTGAACCACCCCGGCCCTTACCATTTCGGCCTGAAATTGGTGTTTATTCAAATTATCACAATATTTGCCCCTCGCCCCTTTCAAAGGGATATGGGGGTCAGGATCCATCTAATGGCATGTAGGTACATTCATTGTGGAGAAACTAGCCTATTAAAAAAAATATATATTTTCCTCCAAAATGCTGAACCACCCCGGCCCTTACCATTTCGGCCTGAAATTGGTGTTTATTCAAATTATCACAATATTTGCCCCTTCGCCCCTTTCAAAGGGATATGGGGGTCAGGATCCATCTAATGGCATGTATGGACATTCATTGTGGGGAAACTAGCCTATTAAAAAAAATATATATTTTCCTCCAAAATGCTGAACCACCCCGGCCCTTCTAATTTCGGCCCGAAAGTTGTGATAATTCAAATTTTTACAATATTTGCCCCTACGCCCCTTCCAAAGGGATATGGGGGTCAGGATCCATCTAATGGCATGTATGTACATTCATTGTGAGGAAACTAGCCTATTCAAAAAATATAATATTTTCCTCCAAAATGCTGAACCACCCCGGCCCTTACCATTTCGGCCTGAAATTGGTGTTTATTCAAATTATCACAATATTTGCCCCTATGCCCCTTTCAAAGGGATATGGGGGTCAAGATCCATCTAATGGCATGTAGGTACATTCATTGTGGGAAACTAGCCTATTAAAAAAATATATATTTTCCTCCAAAATCCTGAACCACCCCGGCCCTTACCATTTCGGCCTGAAATTGGTGTTTATTCAAATTATCACAATATTTGCCCCTACGCCCCTTTCAAAGGGATATGGGGGTCAGATCCATCTAATGGCATGTAGGTACATTCATTGTGGAGAAACTAGCCTATTAAAAAAAATATATATTTTCCTCCAAAATGCTGAACCACCCCGGCCCTTACCATTTCGGCCTGAAATTGGTGTTTATTCAAATTATCACAATATTTGCCCCTTCGCCCCTTTCAAAGGGATATGGGGGTCAGGATCCATCTAATGGCATGTATGGACATTCATTGTGGGGAAACTAACCTATTAAAAAAAATATATATTTTCCTCCAAAATGCTGAACCACCCCGGCCTTCTATTTCGGCCCGAAAGTTGTGATAATTCAAATTTTTACAATATTTGCCCCTACGCCCCTTTCAAAGGGATATGGGGGTCAGGATCCATCTAATGGCATGTATGTACATTCATTGTGAGGAAACTAGCCTATTCAAAAAATATAATATTTTCCTCCAAAATGCTGAACCACCCCGGCCCTTACCATTTCGGCCTGAAATTGGTGTTTATTCAAATTATCACAATATTTGCCCCTATGCCCCTTTCAAAGGGATATGGGGGTCAAGATCCATCTAATGGCATGTAGGTACATTCATTGTGGAGAAACTAGCCTATTAAAAAAATATATATTTTCCTCCAAAATCCTGAACCACCCCGGCCCTTACCATTTTGGCCTGAAATTGGTGTTTATTCAAATTATCACAATATTTGCCCCTATGCCCCTTTCAAAGGGATATGGGGGTCAGAATCCATCTAATGGCATGTAGGTACATTCATTGTGGGGAAACTAGCCTATTCAAAAAAAATAATATTTTCCTCCAAAATGCTGAACCACCCCGGCCCTTACCATTTCGGCCCGAAAGTGGTGATAATTCAAATTTTTACAATATTTGCCCCTACGCCCCTTTCAAAGGGATATGGGGGTCAGGATCCATCTAATGGCATGTATGTACATTCATTGTGGAGAAACTAGCCTATTAAAAAAAATATATATTTTCCTCCAAAATGCTGAACCACCCCGGCCCTTACCATTTCGGCCTGAAATTGGTGTTTATTCAAATTATCACAATATTTGCCCCTTCGCCCCTTTCAAAGGGATATGGGGGTCAGGATCCATCTAATGGCATGTATGGACATTCATTGTGGGGAAACTAACCTATTAAAAAAAATATATATTTTCCTCCAAAATGCTGAACCACCCCGGACCTTCTAATTTCGGCCCGAAAGTTGTGATAATTCAAATTTTTACAATATTTGCCCCTACGCCCCTTTCAAAGGGATATGGGGGTCAGGATCCATCTAATGGCATGTATGTACATTCATTGTGAGGAAACTAGCCTATTCAAAAATATATATTTTCCTCCAAAATGCTGAACCACCCCGGCCCTTACCATTTCGGCCTGAAATTGGTGTTTATTCAAATTATCACAATATTTGCCCCTATGCCCCTTTCAAAGGGATATGGGGGTCAAGATCCATCTAATGGCATGTAGGTACATTCATTGTGGAGAAACTAGCCTATTAAAAAAAATATATATTTTCCTCCAAAATCCTGAACCACCCCGGCCCTTACCATTTTGGCCTGAAATTGGTGTTTATTCAAATTATCACAATATTTGCCCCTATGCCCCTTTCAAAGGGATATGGGGGTCAGAATCCATCTAATGGCATGTAGGTACATTCATTGTGGGGAAACTAGCCTATTCAAAAAAAATAATATTTTCCTCCAAAATGCTGAACCACCCCGGCCCTTACCATTTCGGCCCGAAAGTGGTGATAATTCAAATTTTACAATATTTGCCCCTACGCCCCTTTCAAAGGGATATGGGGGTCAGGATCCATCTAATGGCATGTATGTACATTCATTGTGGGAAACTAGCCTATTAAAAAAAATATATATTTTCCTCCAAAATGCTGAACCACCCCGGCCCTTACCATTTCGGCCTGAAATTGGTGTTTATTCAAATTATCACAATATTTGCCCCTTCGCCCCTTTCAAAGGGATATGGGGGTCAGGATCCATCTAATGGCATGTATGGACATTCATTGTGGGGAAACTAACCTATTAAAAAAAATATATATTTTCCTCCAAAATGCTGAACCACCCCGGACCTTCTAATTTCGGCCCGAAAGTTGTGATAATTCAAATTTTTACAATATTTGCCCCTACGCCCCTTTCAAAGGGATATGGGGGTCAGGATCCATCTAATGGCATGTATGTACATTCATTGTGGGGAAACTAGCCTATTCAAAAAATATAATATTTTCCTCCAAAATGCTGAACCACCCCGGCCCTTACCATTTCGGCCTGAAATTGGTGTTTATTCAAATTATCACAATATTTGCCCCTATGCCCCTTTCAAAGGGATATGGGGGTCAAGATCCATCTAATGGCATGTAGGTACATTCATTGTGGAGAAACTAGCCTATTAAAAAAAATATATATTTTCCTCCAAAATGCTGAACCACCCCGGCCCTTACCATTTTGGCCTGAAATTGGTGTTTATTCAAATTATCACAATATTTGCCCCTATGCCCCTTTCAAAGGGATATGGGGGTCAAGATCCATCTAATGGCATGTAGGTACATTCATTGTGGAGAAACTAGCCTATTAAAAAAAATATATATTTTCCTCCAAAATGCTGAACCACCCCGGCCCTTACCATTTCGGCCTGAAATTGGTGTTTATTCAAATTATCACAATATTTGCCCCTATGCCCCTTTCAAAGGGATATGGGGGTCAAGATCCATCTAATGGCATGTAGGTACATTCATTGTGGGGAAACTAGCCTATTAAAAAAAATATATATTTTCCTCCAAAATGCTGAACCACCCCGGCCCTTACCATTTCGGCCTGAAATTGGTGTTTATTCAAATTATCACAATATTTGCCCCTATGCCCCTTTCAAAGGGATATGGGGGTCAAGATCCATCTAATGGCATGTAGGTACATTCATTGTGGAGAAACTAGCCTATTAAAAAAAATATATTTTTCCTCCAAAATGCTGAACCACCCCGGCCCTTACCATTTCGGCCTGAAATTGGTGTTTATTCAAATTATCACAATATTTGCCCCTATGCCCTTTCAAAGGGATATGGGGGTCAGGATCCATCTAATGGCATGTAGGTACATTCATTGTGGGGAAACTAGCCTATTCAAAAAAATAATATTTTCCTCCAAAATGCTGAACCACCCCGGCCCTTACCATTTCGGCCTGAAATTGGTGTTTATTCAAATTATCACAATATTTGCCCCTTCGCCCCTTTCAAAGGGATATGGGGGTCAGGATCCATCTAATGGCATGTATGGACATTCATTGTGGGGAAACTAACCTATTAAAAAAATATATATTTTCCTCCAAAATGCTGAACCACCCCGGACCTTCTAATTTCGGCCCGAAAGTTGTGATAATTCAAATTTTTACAATATTTGCCCCTACGCCCCTTCCAAAGGGATATGGGGGTCAGGATCCATCTAATGGCATGTATGTACATTCATTGTGAGGAAACTAGCCTATTCAAAAAATATAATATTTTCCTCAAAAATGCTGAACCACCCCGGCCCTTACCATTTCGGCCTGAAATTGGTGTTTATTCAAATTATCACAATATTTGCCCCTATGCCCCTTTCAAAGGGATATGGGGGTCAAGATCCATCTAATGGCATGTAGGTACATTCATTGTGGGAAACTAGCCTATTAAAAAAAATATATATTTTCCTCCAAAATCCTGAACCACCCCGGCCCTTACCATTTTGGCCTGAAATTGGTGTTTATTCAAATTATCACAATATTTGCCCCTATGCCCCTTTCAAAGGGATATGGGGGTCAGAATCCATCTAATGGCATGTAGGTACATTCATTGTGGGGAAACTAGCCTATTCAAAAAAAAAAATATTTTCCTCCAAAATGCTGAACCACCCCGGCCCTTACAATTTTGGCCCGAAAGTGGTGATAATTCAAATTTTACAATATTTGCCCCTACGCCCCTTTCAAAGGGATATGGGGGTCAGGATCCATCTAATGGCATGTATGTACATTCATTGTGGAGAAACTAGCCTATTAAAAAAAATATATATTTTCCTCCAAAATGCTTAACCACCCCGGCCCTTACCATTTCGGCCTGAAATTGGTGTTTATTCAAATTATCACAATATTTGCCCCTTCGCCCCTTTCAAAGGGATATGGGGGTCAGGATCCATCTAATGGCATGTATGGACATTCATTGTGGGGAAACTAACCTATTAAAAAAAATATATATTTTCCTCCAAAATGCTGAACCACCCCGGACCTTCTAATTTCGGCCCGAAAGTTGTGATAATTCAAATTTTTACAATATTTGCCCCTACGCCCCTTCCAAAGGGATATGGGGGTCAGGATCCATCTAATGGCATGTATGTACATTCATTGTGAGGAAACTAGCCTATTCAAAAAATATAATATTTTCCTCAAAATGCTGAACCACCCCGGCCCTTACCATTTCGGCCTGAAATTGGTGTTTATTCAAATTATCACAATATTTGCCCCTATGCCCCTTTCAAAGGGATATGGGGGTCAAGATCCATCTAATGGCATGTAGGTACATTCATTGTGGAGAAACTAGCCTATTAAAAAAAATATATATTTTCCTCCAAAATGCTGAACCACCCCGGCCCTTACCATTTCGGCCTGAAATTGGTGTTTATTCAAATTATCACAATATTTGCCCCTATGCCCCTTTCAAAGGGATATGGGGGTCAAGATCCATCTAATGGCATGTAGGTACATTCATTGTGGAGAAACTAGCCTATTAAAAAAAATATATATTTTCCTCCAAAATGCTGAACCACCCCGGCCCTTACCATTTCGGCCTGAAATTGGTGTTTATTCAAATTATCACAATATTTGCCCCTATGCCCCTTTCAAAGGGATATGGGGGTCAGGATCCATCTAATGGCATGTAGGTACATTCATTGTGGGGAAACTAGCCTATTCAAAAAAAATAATATTTTCCTCCAAAATGCTGAACCACCCCGGCCCTTACCATTTCGGCCTGAAATTGGTGATTATTCAAATTTTCACAATATTTGCCCCTACGCCCCTTTCAAAGGGATATGGGGGTCAGGATCCATCTAATGGCATGTATGTACATTCATTGTGGAGAAACTAGCCTATTAAAAAAAATATATATTTTCCTCCAAAATGCTGAACCACCCCGGCCCTTACCATTTCGGCCTGAAATTGGTGTTTATTCAAATTATCACAATATTTGCCCCTACGCCCCTTTCAAAGGGATATGGGGGTCAGGATCCATCTAATGGCATGTATGGACATTCATTGTGGGGAAACTAGCCTATTAAAAAAAATATATATTTTCCTCCAAAATGCTGAACCACCCCGGCCCTTACCATTTTGGCCTGAAATTGGTGTTTATTCAAATTATCACAATATTTGCCCCTATGCCCCTTTCAAAGGGATATGGGGGTCAAGATCCATCTAATGGCATGTAGGTACATTCATTGTGGAGAAACTAGCCTATTAAAAAAAATATATATTTTCCTCCAAAATCCTGAACCACCCCGGCCCTTACCATTTCGGCCTGAAATTGGTGTTTATTCAAATTATCACAATATTTGCCCCTATGCCCTTTCAAAGGGATATGGGGGTCAGATCCATCTAATGGCATGTAGGTACATTCATTGTGGGGAAACTAGCCTATTCAAAAAAAATAATATTTTCCTCCAAAATGCTGAACCACCCCGGCCCTTACCATTTCGGCCTGAAATTGGTGTTTATTCAAATTATCACAATATTTGCCCCTTCGCCCCTTTCAAAGGGATATGGGGGTCAGGATCCATCTAATGGCATGTATGGACATTCATTGTGGGAAACTAGCCTATTAAAAAAAATATATATTTTCCTCCAAAATGCTGAACCACCCCGGCCCTTCTAATTTCGGCCCGAAAGTTGTGATAATTCAAATTTTTACAATATTTGCCCCTACGCCCCTTCCAAAGGGATATGGGGGTCAGGATCCATCTAATGGCATGTATGTACATTCATTGTGGGGAAACTAGCCTATTCAAAAAAATATAATATTTTCCTCCAAAATGCTGAACCACCCCGGCCCTTACCATTTCGGCCTGAAATTGGTGTTTATTCAAATTATCACAATATTTGCCCCTATGCCCCTTTCAAAGGGATATGGGGGTCAAGATCCATCTAATGGCATGTAGGTACATTCATTGTGGAGAAACTAGCCTATTAAAAAAATATATATTTTCCTCCAAAATGCTGAACCACCCCGGCCCTTACCATTTGGCCTGAAATTGGTGTTTATTCAAATTATCACAATATTTGCCCCTATGCCCCTTTCAAAGGGATATGGGGGTCAGAATCCATCTAATGGCATGTAGGTACATTCATTGTGGGGAAACTAGCCTATTCAAAAAAAAAATATTTTCCTCCAAAATGCTGAACCACCCCGGCCCTTACAATTTTGGCCCGAAAGTCGTGATAATTCAAATTTTTACAATATTTGCCCCTACGCCCCTTTCAAAGGGATATGGGGGTCAGGATCCATCTAATGGCATGTATGTACATTCATTGTGGAGAAACTAGCCTATTAAAAAAAAAATATATTTTCCTCCAAAATGCTGAACCACCCCGGCCCTTACCATTTCGGCCTGAAATTGGTGTTTATTCAAATTATCACAATATTTGCCCCTTCGCCCCTTTCAAAGGGATATGGGGGTCAGGATCCATCTAATGGCATGTATGGACATTCATTGTGGGGAAACTAGCCTATTAAAAAAAATATATATTTTCCTCCAAAATGCTGAACCACCCCGGACCTTCTAATTTCGGCCCGAAAGTTGTGATAATTCAAATTTTTACAATATTTGCCCCTACGCCCCTTTCAAAGGGATATGGGGGTCAGGATCCATCTAATGGCATGTATGTACATTCATTGTGGGGAAACTAGCCTATTCAAAAAAATAATATTTTCCTCCAAAATGCTGAACCACCCCGGCCCTTACCATTTCGGCCTGAAATTGGTGTTTATTCAAATTATCACAATATTTGCCCCTTCGCCCCTTTCAAAGGGATATGGGGGTCAGGATCCATCTAATGGCATGTATGGACATTCATTGTGGGGAAACTAGCCTATTAAAAAAAATATATATTTTCCTCCAAAATGCTGAACCACCCCGGCCCTTCTAATTTCGGCCCGAAAGTTGTGATAATTCAAATTTTTACAATATTTGCCCCTACGCCCCTTTCAAAGGGATATGGGGGTCAGGATCCATCTAATGGCATGTATGTACATTCATTGTGAGGAAACTAGCCTATTCAAAAAATATATATTTTCCTCAAAATGCTGAACCACCCCGGCCCTTACCATTTCGGCCTGAAATTGGTGTTTATTCAAATTATCACAATATTTGCCCCTATGCCCCTTTCAAAGGGATATGGGGGTCAAGATCCATCTAATGGCATGTAGGTACATTCATTGTGGAGAAACTAGCCTATTAAAAAAAATATATATTTTCCTCCAAAATGCTGAACCACCCCGGCCCTTACCATTTTGGCCTGAAATTGGTGTTTATTCAAATTATCACAATATTTGCCCCTATGCCCCTTTCAAAGGGATATGGGGGTCAAGATCCATCTAATGGCATGTAGGTACATTCATTGTGGAGAAACTAGCCTATTAAAAAAAATATATATTTTCCTCCAAAATCCTGAACCACCCCGGCCCTTACCATTTCGGCCTGAAATTGGTGTTTATTCAAATTATCACAATATTTGCCCCTATGCCCCTTTCAAAGGGATATGGGGGTCAAGATCCATCTAATGGCATGTAGGTACATTCATTGTGGGGAAACTAGCCTATTAAAAAAAATATATATTTTCCTCCAAAATGCTGAACCACCCCGGCCCTTACCATTTCGGCCTGAAATTGGTGTTTATTCAAATTATCACAATATTTGCCCCTATGCCCCTTTCAAAGGGATATGGGGGTCAAGATCCATCTAATGGCATGTAGGTACATTCATTGTGGAGAAACTAGCCTATTAAAAAAAATATATATTTTCCTCCAAAATCCTGAACCACCCCGGCCCTTACCATTTCGGCCTGAAATTGGTGTTTATTCAAATTATCACAATATTTGCCCCTATGCCCTTTCAAAGGGATATGGGGGTCAGAATCCATCTAATGGCATGTAGGTACATTCATTGTGGGGAAACTAGCCTATTCAAAAAAAATAATATTTTCCTCCAAAATGCTGAACCACCCCGGCCCTTACCATTTCGGCCTGAAATTGGTGTTTATTCAAATTATCACAATATTTGCCCCTTCGCCCCTTTCAAAGGGATATGGGGGTCAGGATCCATCTAATGGCATGTATGGACATTCATTGTGGGGAAACTAGCCTATTAAAAAAAATATATATTTTCCTCCAAAATGCTGAACCACCCCGGACCTTCTAATTTCGGCCCGAAAGTTGTGATAATTCAAATTTTTACAATATTTGCCCCTACGCCCCTTCCAAAGGGATATGGGGGTCAGGATCCATCTAATGGCATGTATGTACATTCATTGTGAGGAAACTAGCCTATTCAAAAAATATAATATTTTCCTCCAAAATGCTGAACCACCCCGGCCCTTACCATTTCGGCCTGAAATTGGTGTTTATTCAAATTATCACAATATTTGCCCCTATGCCCCTTTCAAAGGGATATGGGGGTCAAGATCCATCTAATGGCATGTAGGTACATTCATTGTGGAGAAACTAGCCTATTAAAAAAAATATATATTTTCCTCCAAAATCCTGAACCACCCCGGCCCTTACCATTTCGGCCTGAAATTGGTGTTTATTCAAATTATCACAATATTTGCCCCTATGCCCCTTTCAAAGGGATATGGGGGTCAGAATCCATCTAATGGCATGTAGGTACATTCATTGTGGGGAAACTAGCCTATTAAAAAAAAATATATTTTCCTCCAAAATGCTGAACCACCCCGGCCCTTACCATTTTGGCCCGAAAGGTGATAATTCAAATTTTTACAATATTTGCCCCTACGCCCCTTTCAAAGGGATATGGGGGTCAGGATCCATCTAATGGCATGTATGTACATTCATTGTGGAGAAACTAGCCTATTAAAAAAAAATATATTTTCCTCCAAAATGCTGAACCACCCCGGCCCTTACCATTTCGGCCTGAAATTGGTGTTTATTCAAATTATCACAATATTTGCCCCTTCGCCCCTTTCAAAGGGATATGGGGGTCAGGATCCATCTAATGGCATGTATGGACATTCATTGTGGGGAAACTAACCTATTAAAAAAAATATATATTTTCCTCCAAAATGCTGAACCACCCCGGACCTTCTAATTTCGGCCCGAAAGTTGTGATAATTCAAATTTTTACAATATTTGCCCCTACGCCCCTTCCAAAGGGATATGGGGGTCAGGATCCATCTAATGGCATGTATGTACATTCATTGTGAGGAAACTAGCCTATTCAAAAAATATAATATTTTCCTCCAAAATGCTGAACCACCCCGGCCCTTACCATTTCGGCCTGAAATTGGTGTTTATTCAAATTATCACAATATTTGCCCCTATGCCCCTTTCAAAGGGATATGGGGGTCAAGATCCATCTAATGGCATGTAGGTACATTCATTGTGGAGAAACTAGCCTATTAAAAAAAATATATATTTTCCTCCAAAATCCTGAACCACCCCGGCCCTTACCATTTTGGCCTGAAATTGGTGTTTATTCAAATTATCACAATATTTGCCCCTATGCCCCTTTCAAAGGGATATGGGGGTCAAGATCCATCTAATGGCATGTAGGTACATTCATTGTGGAGAAACTAGCCTATTAAAAAAAATATATATTTTCCTCCAAAATGCTGAACCACCCCGGCCCTTACCATTTTGGCCTGAAATTGGTGTTTATTCAAATTATCACAATATTTGCCCCTATGCCCCTTTCAAAGGGATATGGGGGTCAAGATCCATCTAATGGCATGTAGGTACATTCATTGTGGAGAAACTAGCCTATTAAAAAAAATATATTTTCCTCCAAAATGCTGAACCACCCCGGCCCTTACCATTTCGGCCTGAAATTGGTGTTTATTCAAATTATCACAATATTTGCCCCTTCGCCCCTTTCAAAGGGATATGGGGGTCAGGATCCATCTAATGGCATGTATGGACATTCATTGTGGGGAAACTAACCTATTAAAAAAAATATATATTTTCCTCCAAAATGCTGAACCACCCCGGACCTTCTAATTTCGGCCCGAAAGTTGTGATAATTCAAATTTTTACAATATTTGCCCCTACGCCCCTTCCAAAGGGATATGGGGGTCAGGATCCATCTAATGGCATGTATGTACATTGATTGTGAGGAAACTAGCCTATTCAAAAAATATAATATTTTCCTCAAAATGCTGAACCACCCCGGCCCTTACCATTTCGGCCTGAAATTGGTGTTTATTCAAATTATCACAATATTTGCCCCTATGCCCCTTTCAAAGGGATATGGGGGTCAAGATCCATCTAATGGCATGTAGGTACATTCATTGTGGAGAAACTAGCCTATTAAAAAAAATATATATTTTCCTCCAAAATCCTGAACCACCCCGGCCCTTACCATTTTGGCCTGAAATTGGTGTTTATTCAAATTATCACAATATTTGCCCCTATGCCCCTTTCAAAGGGATATGGGGGTCAGATCCATCTAATGGCATGTAGGTACATTCATTGTGGGGAAACTAGCCTATTCAAAAAAAATAATATTTTCCTCCAAAATGCTGAACCACCCCGGCCCTTACAATTTTGGCCTGAAAGTGGTGATAATTCAAATTTTTACAATATTTGCCCCTACGCCCCTTTCAAAGGGATATGGGGGTCAGGATCCATCTAATGGCATGTATGTACATTCATTGTGGGGAAACTAGCCTATTAAAAAAAATATATATTTTCCTCCAAAATGCTGAACCACCCCGGCCCTTACCATTTCGGCCTGAAATTGGTGTTTATTCAAATTATCACAATATTTGCCCCTTCGCCCCTTTCAAAGGGATATGGGGGTCAGGATCCATCTAATGGCATGTATGGACATTCATTGTGGGGAAACTAGCCTATTAAAAAAAATATATATTTTCCTCCAAAATGCTGAACCACCCCGGACCTTCTAATTTCGGCCCGAAAGTTGTGATAATTCAAATTTTTACAATATTTGCCCCTACGCCCCTTTCAAAGGGATATGGGGGTCAGGATCCATCTAATGGCATGTATGTACATTCATTGTGGGAAACTAGCCTATTAAAAAAATATAATATTTTCCTCCAAAATGCTGAACCACCCCGGCCCTTACCATTTCGGCCTGAAATTGGTGTTTATTCAAATTATCACAATATTTGCCCCTATGCCCCTTTCAAAGGGATATGGGGGTCAAGATCCATCTAATGGCATGTAGGTACATTCATTGTGGAGAAACTAGCCTATTAAAAAAATATATATTTTCCTCCAAAATCCTGAACCACCCCGGCCCTTACCATTTTGGCCTGAAATTGGTGTTTATTCAAATTATCACAATATTTGCCCCTATGCCCCTTTCAAAGGGATATGGGGGTCAAGATCCATCTAATGGCATGTAGGTACATTCATTGTGGAGAAACTAGCCTATTAAAAAAAATATATATTTTCCTCCAAAATGCTGAACCACCCCGGCCCTTACCATTTCGGCCTGAAATTGGTGTTTATTCAAATTATCACAATATTTGCCCCTATGCCCCTTTCAAAGGGATATGGGGGTCAAGATCCATCTAATGGCATGTAGGTACATTCATTGTGGGGAAACTAGCCTATTAAAAAAAATATATATTTTCCTCCAAAATGCTGAACCACCCCGGCCCTTACCATTTTGGCCTGAAATTGGTGTTTATTCAAATTATCACAATATTTGCCCCTATGCCCCTTTCAAAGGGATATGGGGGTCAAGATCCATCTAATGGCATGTAGGTACATTCATTGTGGAGAAACTAGCCTATTAAAAAAAATATATATTTTCCTCCAAAATGCTGAACCACCCCGGCCCTTACCATTTCGGCCTGAAATTGGTGTTTATTCAAATTATCACAATATTTGCCCCTATGCCCCTTTCAAAGGGATATGGGGGTCAGAATCCATCTAATGGCATGTAGGTACATTCATTGTGGGGAAACTAGCCTATTCAAAAAAAATAATATTTTCCTCCAAAATGCTGAACCACCCCGGCCCTTACCATTTCGGCCTGAAATTGGTGTTTATTCAAATTATCACAATATTTGCCCCTTCGCCCCTTTCAAAGGGATATGGGGGTCAGGATCCATCTAATGGCATGTATGGACATTCATTGTGGGGAAACTAACCTATTAAAAAAAATATATATTTTCCTCCAAAATGCTGAACCACCCCGGACCTTCTAATTTCGGCCCGAAAGTTGTGATAATTCAAATTTTTACAATATTTGCCCCTACGCCCCTTCCAAAGGGATATGGGGGTCAGGATCCATCTAATGGCATGTATGTACATTCATTGTGAGGAAACTAGCCTATTCAAAAAATATAATATTTTCCTCAAAAATGCTGAACCACCCCGGCCCTTACCATTTCGGCCTGAAATTGGTGTTTATTCAAATTATCACAATATTTGCCCCTATGCCCCTTTCAAAGGGATATGGGGGTCAAGATCCATCTAATGGCATGTAGGTACATTCATTGTGGAGAAACTAGCCTATTAAAAAAAATATATATTTTCCTCCAAAATCCTGAACCACCCCGGCCCTTACCATTTTGGCCTGAAATTTGTGTTTATTCAAATTATCACAATATTTGCCCCTATGCCCCTTTCAAAGGGATATGGGGGTCAGAATCCATCTAATGGCATGTAGGTACATTCATTGTGGGGAAACTAGCCTATTCAAAAAAAATAATATTTTCCTCCAAAATGCTGAACCACCCCGGCCCTTACAATTTTGGCCCGAAAGTTGTGATAATTCAAATTTTTACAATATTTGCCCCTACGCCCCTTTCAAAGGGATATGGGGGTCAGGATCCATCTAATGGCATGTATGTACATTCATTGTGGAGAAACTAGCCTATTAAAAAAAATATATATTTTCCTCCAAAATGCTGAACCACCCCGGCCCTTACCATTTCGGCCTGAAATTGGTGTTTATTCAAATTATCACAATATTTGCCCCTTCGCCCCTTTCAAAGGGATATGGGGGTCAGGATCCATCTAATGGCATGTATGGACATTCATTGTGGGGAAACTAGCCTATTAAAAAAAATATATATTTTCCTCCAAAATGCTGAACCACCCCGGCCCTTCTAATTTCGGCCCGAAAGTTGTGATAATTCAAATTTTTACAATATTTGCCCCTACGCCCCTTTCAAAGGGATATGGGGGTCAGGATCCATCTAATGGCATGTATGTACATTCATTGTGAGGAAACTAGCCTATTCAAAAAATATAATATTTTCCTCCAAAATGCTGAACCACCCCGGCCCTTACCATTTCGGCCTGAAATTGGTGTTTATTCAAATTATCACAATATTTGCCCCTATGCCCCTTTCAAAGGGATATGGGGGTCAAGATCCATCTAATGGCATGTAGGTACATTCATTGTGGAGAAACTAGCCTATTAAAAAAAATATATATTTTCCTCCAAAATGCTGAACCACCCCGGCCCTTACCATTTTGGCCTGAAATTGGTGTTTATTCAAATTATCACAATATTTGCCCCTATGCCCCTTTCAAAGGGATATGGGGGTCAAGATCCATCTAATGGCATGTAGGTACATTCATTGTGGAGAAACTAGCCTATTAAAAAAAATATATATTTTCCTCCAAAATGCTGAACCACCCCGGCCCTTACCATTTCGGCCTGAAATTGGTGTTTATTCAAATTATCACAATATTTGCCCCTATGCCCCTTTCAAAGGGATATGGGGGTCAAGATCCATCTAATGGCATGTAGGTACATTCATTGTGGGGAAACTAGCCTATTAAAAAAAATATATATTTTCCTCCAAAATCCTGAACCACCCCGGCCCTTACCATTTCGGCCTGAAATTGGTGTTTATTCAAATTATCACAATATTTGCCCCTATGCCCCTTTCAAAGGGATATGGGGGTCAAGATCCATCTAATGGCATGTAGGTACATTCATTGTGGAGAAACTAGCCTATTAAAAAAAATATATATTTTCCTCCAAAATGCTGAACCACCCCGGCCCTTACCATTTCGGCCTGAAATTGGTGTTTATTCAAATTATCACAATATTTGCCCCTATGCCCTTTCAAAGGGATATGGGGGTCAGAATCCATCTAATGGCATGTAGGTACATTCATTGTGGGGAAACTAGCCTATTCAAAAAAAATAATATTTTCCTCCAAAATGCTGAACCACCCCGGCCCTTACCATTTCGGCCTGAAATTGGTGTTTATTCAAATTATCACAATATTTGCCCCTTCGCCCCTTTCAAAGGGATATGGGGGTCAGGATCCATCTAATGGCATGTATGGACATTCATTGTGGGGAAACTAGCCTATTAAAAAAAATATATATTTTCCTCCAAAATGCTGAACCACCCCGGACCTTCTAATTTCGGCCCGAAAGTTGTGATAATTCAAATTTTTACAATATTTGCCCCTACGCCCCTTCCAAAGGGATATGGGGGTCAGGATCCATCTAATGGCATGTATGTACATTCATTGTGAGGAAACTAGCCTATTCAAAAAATATAATATTTTCCTCAAAATGCTGAACCACCCCGGCCCTTACCATTTCGGCCTGAAATTGGTGTTTATTCAAATTATCACAATATTTGCCCCTATGCCCCTTTCAAAGGGATATGGGGGTCAAGATCCATCTAATGGCATGTAGGTACATTCATTGTGGAGAAACTAGCCTATTAAAAAAAATATATATTTTCCTCCAAAATCCTGAACCACCCCGGCCCTTACCATTTTGGCCTGAAATTGGTGTTTATTCAAATTATCACAATATTTGCCCCTATGCCCCTTTCAAAGGGATATGGGGGTCAGAATCCATCTAATGGCATGTAGGTACATTCATTGTGGGGAAACTAGCCTATTCAAAAAAAATAATATTTTCCTCCAAAATGCTGAACCACCCCGGCCCTTACAATTTTGGCCCGAAAGTTGTGATAATTCAAATTTTTACAATATTTGCCCCTACGCCCCTTTCAAAGGGATATGGGGGTCAGGATCCATCTAATGGCATGTATGTACATTCATTGTGGAGAAACTAGCCTATTAAAAAAATATATATTTTCCTCCAAAATGCTGAACCACCCCGGCCCTTACCATTTCGGCCTGAAATTGGTGTTTATTCAAATTATCACAATATTTGCCCCTTCGCCCCTTTCAAAGGGATATGGGGGTCAGGATCCATCTAATGGCATGTATGGACATTCATTGTGGGGAAACTAACCTATTAAAAAAAATATATATTTTCCTCCAAAATGCTGAACCACCCCGGACCTTCTAATTTCGGCCCGAAAGTTGTGATAATTCAAATTTTTACAATATTTGCCCCTACGCCCCTTTCAAAGGGATATGGGGGTCAGGATCCATCTAATGGCATGTATGTACATTCATTGTGGGGAAACTAGCCTATTCAAAAAATATAATATTTTCCTCCAAAATGCTGAACCACCCCGGCCCTTACCATTTCGGCCTGAAATTGGTGTTTATTCAAATTATCACAATATTTGCCCCTATGCCCCTTTCAAAGGGATATGGGGGTCAAGATCCATCTAATGGCATGTAGGTACATTCATTGTGGAGAAACTAGCCTATTAAAAAAAATATATATTTTCCTCCAAAATCCTGAACCACCCCGGCCCTTACCATTTTGGCCTGAAATTGGTGTTTATTCAAATTATCACAATATTTGCCCCTATGCCCCTTTCAAAGGGATATGGGGGTCAAGATCCATCTAATGGCATGTAGGTACATTCATTGTGGAGAAACTAGCCTATTAAAAAAAATATATATTTTCCTCCAAAATCCTGAACCACCCCGGCCCTTACCATTTTGGCCTGAAATTGGTGTTTATTCAAATTATCACAATATTTGCCCCTATGCCCCTTTCAAAGGGATATGGGGGTCAAGATCCATCTAATGGCATGTAGGTACATTCATTGTGGAGAAACTAGCCTATTAAAAAAAATATATATTTTCCTCCAAAATGCTGAACCACCCCGGCCCTTACCATTTCGGCCTGAAATTGGTGTTTATTCAAATTATCACAATATTTGCCCCTATGCCCCTTTCAAAGGGATATGGGGGTCAAGATCCATCTAATGGCATGTAGGTACATTCATTGTGGGGAAACTAGCCTATTAAAAAAAATATATATTTTCCTCCAAAATGCTGAACCACCCCGGCCCTTACCATTTCGGCCTGAAATTGGTGTTTATTCAAATTATCACAATATTTGCCCCTATGCCCCTTTCAAAGGGATATGGGGGTCAAGATCCATCTAATGGCATGTAGGTACATTCATTGTGGAGAAACTAGCCTATTAAAAAAAATATATATTTTCCTCCAAAATGCTGAACCACCCCGGCCCTTACCATTTCGGCCTGAAATTGGTGTTTATTCAAATTATCACAATATTTGCCCCTATGCCCCTTTCAAAGGGATATGGGGGTCAGATCCATCTAATGGCATGTAGGTACATTCATTGTGGGGAAACTAGCCTATTCAAAAAAAATATTTTTCCTCCAAAATGCTGAACCACCCCGGCCCTTACCATTTCGGCCTGAAATTGGTGTTTATTCAAATTATCACAATATTTGCCCCTACGCCCCTTTCAAAGGGATATGGGGGTCAGGATCCATCTAATGGCATGTATGGACATTCATTGTGGGGAAACTAGCCTATTAAAAAAAATATATATTTTCCTCCAAAATGCTGAACCACCCCGGCCCTTCTAATTTCGGCCCGAAAGTTGTGATAATTCAAATTTTTACAATATTTGCCCCTACGCCCCTTTCAAAGGGATATGGGGGTCAGGATCCATCTAATGGCATGTATGTACATTCATTGTGGGGAAACTAGCCTATTCAAAAAATATAATATTTTCCTCCAAAATGCTGAACCACCCCGGCCCTTACCATTTCGGCCTGAAATTGGTGTTTATTCAAATTATCACAATATTTGCCCCTATGCCCCTTTCAAAGGGATATGGGGGTCAAGATCCATCTAATGGCATGTAGGTACATTCATTGTGGAGAAACTAGCCTATTAAAAAAAATATATATTTTCCTCCAAAATGCTGAACCACCCCGGCCCTTACCATTTTGGCCTGAAATTGGTGTTTATTCAAATTATCACAATATTTGCCCCTATGCCCCTTTCAAAGGGATATGGGGGTCAGGATCCATCTAATGGCATGTATGTACATTCATTGTGGAGAAACTAGCCTATTAAAAAAATATATATTTTCCTCCAAAATGCTGAACCACCCCGGCCCTTACCATTTCGGCCTGAAATTGGTGTTTATTCAAATTATCACAATATTTGCCCCTACGCCCCTTTCAAAGGGATATGGGGGTCAGGATCCATCTAATGGCATGTATGGACATTCATTGTGGGGAAACTAGCCTATTAAAAAAATATATATTTTCCTCCAAAATGCTGAACCACCCCGGCCCTTCTAATTTCGGCCCGAAAGTTGTGATAATTCAAATTTTTACAATATTTGCCCCTACGCCCCTTTCAAAGGGATATGGGGGTCAGGATCCATCTAATGGCATGTATGTACATTCATTGTGGGGAAACTAGCCTATTCAAAAAATATAATATTTTCCTCCAAAATGCTGAACCACCCCGGCCCTTACCATTTCGGCCTGAAATTGGTGTTTATTCAAATTATCACAATATTTGCCCCTATGCCCCTTTCAAAGGGATATGGGGGTCAAGATCCATCTAATGGCATGTAGGTACATTCATTGTGGAGAAACTAGCCTATTAAAAAAAATATATTTTCCTCCAAAATGCTGAACCACCCCGGCCCTTACCATTTTGGCCTGAAATTGGTGTTTATTCAAATTATCACAATATTTGCCCCTATGCCCCTTTCAAAGGGATATGGGGGTCAAGATCCATCTAATGGCATGTAGGTACATTCATTGTGGAGAAACTAGCCTATTAAAAAAAATATATATTTTCCTCCAAAATCCTGAACCACCCCGGCCCTTACCATTTCGGCCTGAAATTGGTGTTTATTCAAATTATCACAATATTTGCCCCTTCGCCCCTTTCAAAGGGATATGGGGGTCAGGATCCATCTAATGGCATGTATGGACATTCATTGTGGGGAAACTAACCTATTAAAAAAAATATATATTTTCCTCCAAAATGCTGAACCACCCCGGACCTTCTAATTTCGGCCCGAAAGTTGTGATAATTCAAATTTTTACAATATTTGCCCCTACGCCCCTTCCAAAGGGATATGGGGGTCAGGATCCATCTAATGGCATGTATGTACATTCATTGTGAGGAAACTAGCCTATTCAAAAAATATAATATTTTCCTCAAAAATGCTGAACCACCCCGGCCCTTACCATTTCGGCCTGAAATTGGTGTTTATTCAAATTATCACAATATTTGCCCCTATGCCCCTTTCAAAGGGATATGGGGGTCAAGATCCATCTAATGGCATGTAGGTACATTCATTGTGGAGAAACTAGCCTATTAAAAAAAATATATATTTTCCTCCAAAATCCTGAACCACCCCGGCCCTTACCATTTTGGCCTGAAATTGGTGTTTATTCAAATTATCACAATATTTGCCCCTATGCCCCTTTCAAAGGGATATGGGGGTCAGAATCCATCTAATGGCATGTAGGTACATTCATTGTGGGGAAACTAGCCTATTCAAAAAAAATAATATTTTCCTCCAAAATGCTGAACCACCCCGGCCCTTACAATTTCGGCCCGAAAGTTGTGATAATTCAAATTTTTACAATATTTGCCCCTACGCCCCTTTCAAAGGGATATGGGGGTCAGGATCCATCTAATGGCATGTATGTACATTCATTGTGGAGAAACTAGCCTATTAAAAAAAATATATATTTTCCTCCAAAATGCTGAACCACCCCGGCCCTTACCATTTCGGCCTGAAATTGGTGTTTATTCAAATTATCACAATATTTGCCCCTTCGCCCCTTTCAAAGGGATATGGGGGTCAGGATCCATCTAATGGCATGTATGGACATTCATTGTGGGGAAACTAACCTATTAAAAAAATATATATTTTCCTCCAAAATGCTGAACCACCCCGGACCTTCTAATTTCGGCCCGAAAGTTGTGATAATTCAAATTTTTACAATATTTGCCCCTACGCCCCTTTCAAAGGGATATGGGGGTCAGGATCCATCTAATGGCATGTATGTACATTCATTGTGAGGAAACTAGCCTATTCAAAAAATATAATATTTTCCTCCAAAATGCTGAACCACCCCGGCCCTTACCATTTCGGCCTGAAATTGGTGTTTATTCAAATTATCACAATATTTGCCCCTATGCCCCTTTCAAAGGGATATGGGGGTCAAGATCCATCTAATGGCATGTAGGTACATTCATTGTGGAGAAACTAGCCTATTAAAAAAAATATATATTTCCTCCAAAATCCTGAACCACCCCGGCCCTTACCATTTTGGCCTGAAATTGGTGTTTATTCAAATTATCACAATATTTGCCCCTATGCCCCTTTCAAAGGGATATGGGGGTCAAGATCCATCTAATGGCATGTAGGTACATTCATTGTGGGGAAACTAGCCTATTAAAAAAAATATATATTTTCCTCCAAAATCCTGAACCACCCCGGCCCTTACCATTTCGGCCTGAAATTGGTGTTTATTCAAATTATCACAATATTTGCCCCTTCGCCCCTTTCAAAGGGATATGGGGGTCAGGATCCATCTAATGGCATGTATGGACATTCATTGTGGGGAAACTAGCCTATTAAAAAAAATATATATTTTCCTCCAAAATGCTGAACCACCCCGGACCTTCTAATTTCGGCCCGAAAGTTGTGATAATTCAAATTTTACAATATTTGCCCCTACGCCCCTTCCAAAGGGATATGGGGGTCAGGATCCATCTAATGGCATGTATGTACATTCATTGTGAGGAAACTAGCCTATTCAAAAAATATAATATTTTCCTCAAAATGCTGAACCACCCCGGCCCTTACCATTTCGGCCTGAAATTGGTGTTTATTCAAATTATCACAATATTTGCCCCTATGCCCCTTTCAAAGGGATATGGGGGTCAAGATCCATCTAATGGCATGTAGGTACATTCATTGTGGAGAAACTAGCCTATTAAAAAAAATATATATTTTCTCCAAAATCCTGAACCACCCCGGCCCTTACCATTTTGGCCTGAAATTGGTGTTTATTCAAATTATCACAATATTTGCCCCTATGCCCCTTTCAAAGGGATATGGGGGTCAGAATCCATCTAATGGCATGTAGGTACATTCATTGTGGGGAAACTAGCCTATTCAAAAAAAATAATATTTTCCTCCAAAATGCTGAACCACCCCGGCCCTTACAATTTTGGCCCGAAAGTTGTGATAATTCAAATTTTTACAATATTTGCCCCTACGCCCCTTTCAAAGGGATATGGGGGTCAGGATCCATCTAATGGCATGTATGTACATTCATTGTGGAGAAACTAGCCTATTAAAAAAAATATATATTTTCCTCCAAAATGCTGAACCACCCCGGCCCTTACCATTTCGGCCTGAAATTGGTGTTTATTCAAATTATCACAATATTTGCCCCTTCGCCCCTTTCAAAGGGATATGGGGGTCAGGATCCATCTAATGGCATGTATGGACATTCATTGTGGGGAAACTAACCTATTAAAAAAAATATATATTTTCCTCCAAAATGCTGAACCACCCCGGACCTTCTAATTTCGGCCCGAAAGTTGTGATAATTCAAATTTTTACAATATTTGCCCCTACGCCCCTTTCAAAGGGATATGGGGGTCAGGATCCATCTAATGGCATGTATGTACATTCATTGTGAGGAAACTAGCCTATTCAAAAAATATAATATTTTCCTCAAAATGCTGAACCACCCCGGCCCTTACCATTTCGGCCTGAAATTGGTGTTTATTCAAATTATCACAATATTTGCCCCTATGCCCCTTTCAAAGGGATATGGGGGTCAAGATCCATCTAATGGCATGTATGTAGGTACATTCATTGTGGAGAAACTAGCCTATTAAAAAAAATATATATTTTCCTCCAAAATCCTGAACCACCCCGGCCCTTACCATTTTGGCCTGAAATTGGTGTTTATTCAAATTATCACAATATTTGCCCCTATGCCCCTTTCAAAGGGATATGGGGGTCAAGATCCATCTAATGGCATGTAGGTACATTCATTGTGGGGAAACTAGCCTATTAAAAAAATATATATTTTCCTCCAAAATGCTGAACCACCCCGGCCCTTACCATTTCGGCCTGAAATTGGTGTTTATTCAAATTATCACAATATTTGCCCCTCGCCCCTTTCAAAGGGATATGGGGGTCAGGATCCATCTAATGGCATGTATGTACATTCATTGTGGGGAAACTAGCCTATTAAAAAAAATATATATTTTCCTCCAAAATGCTGAACCACCCCGGCCCTTACCATTTCGGCCTGAAATTGGTGTTTATTCAAATTATCACAATATTTGCCCCTACGCCCCTTTCAAAGGGATATGGGGGTCAGGATCCATCTAATGGCATGTATGGACATTCATTGTGGGGAAACTAGCCTATTAAAAAAAATATATATTTTCCTCCAAAATGCTGAACCACCCCGGCCCTTACAATTTCGGCCCGAAAGTTGTGATAATTCAAATTTTTACAATATTTGCCCCTACGCCCCTTCCAAAGGGATATGGGGGTCAGGATCCATCTAATGGCATGTATGTACATTCATTGTGGAGAAACTAGCCTATTAAAAAAAATATATATTTTCCTCCAAAATGCTGAACCACCCCGGCCCTTACCATTTCGGCCTGAAATTGGTGTTTATTCAAATTATCACAATATTTGCCCCTTCGCCCCTTTCAAAGGGATATGGGGGTCAGGATCCATCTAATGGCATGTATGGACATTCATTGTGGGGAAACTAGCCTATTAAAAAAAATAATATTTTCCTCCAAAATGCTGAACCACCCCGGCCCTTACAATTTTGGCCCGAAAGTTGTGATAATTCAAATTTTTACAATATTTGCCCCTACGCCCCTTTCAAAGGGATATGGGGGTCAGGATCCATCTAATGGCATGTATGTACATTCATTGTGGAGAAACTAGCCTATTAAAAAAATATATATATTTTCCTCCAAAATGCTGAACCACCCCGGCCCTTACCATTTCGGCCTGAAATTGGTGTTTATTCAAATTATCACAATATTTGCCCCTTCGCCCCTTTCAAAGGGATATGGGGGTCAGGATCCATCTAATGGCATGTATGGACATTCATTGTGGGGAAACTAACCTATTAAAAAAAATATATATTTTCCTCCAAAATGCTGAACCACCCCGGACCTTCTAATTTCGGCCCGAAAGTTGTGATAATTCAAATTTTTACAATATTTGCCCCTACGCCCCTTTCCAAAGGGATATGGGGGTCAGGATCCATCTAATGGCATGTATGTACATTCATTGTGAGGAAACTAGCCTATTCAAAAAATATAATATTTTCCTCAAAAATGCTGAACCACCCCGGCCCTTACCATTTCGGCCTGAAATTGGTGTTTATTCAAATTATCACAATATTTGCCCCTATGCCCCTTTCAAAGGGATATGGGGGTCAAGATCCATCTAATGGCATGTAGGTACATTCATTGTGGAGAAACTAGCCTATTAAAAAAAATATATATTTTCCTCCAAAATCCTGAACCACCCCGGCCCTTACCATTTTGGCCTGAAATTGGTGTTTATTCAAATTATCACAATATTTGCCCCTATGCCCCTTTCAAAGGGATATGGGGGTCAAGATCCATCTAATGGCATGTAGGTACATTCATTGTGGAGAAACTAGCCTATTAAAAAAATATATATTTTCCTCCAAAATCCTGAACCACCCCGGCCCTTACCATTTCGGCCTGAAATTGGTGTTTATTCAAATTATCACAATATTTGCCCCTATGCCCCTTTCAAAGGGATATGGGGGTCAGAATCCATCTAATGGCATGTAGGTACATTCATTGTGGGGAAACTAGCCTATTCAAAAAAATAATATTTTCCTCCAAAATGCTGAACCACCCCGGCCCTTACCATTTCGGCCTGAAATTGGTGTTTATTCAAATTATCACAATATTTGCCCCTTCGCCCCTTTCAAAGGGATATGGGGGTCAGGATCCATCTAATGGCATGTATGGACATTCATTGTGGGGAAACTAACCTATTAAAAAAATATATATTTTCCTCCAAAATGCTGAACCACCCCGGACCTTCTAATTTCGGCCCGAAAGTTGTGATAATTCAAATTTTTACAATATTTGCCCCTACGCCCCTTCCAAAGGGATATGGGGGTCAGGATCCATCTAATGGCATGTATGTACATTCATTGTGAGGAAACTAGCCTATTCAAAAAATATAATATTTTCCTCAAAAATGCTGAACCACCCCGGCCCTTACCATTTCGGCCTGAAATTGGTGTTTATTCAAATTATCACAATATTTGCCCCTATGCCCCTTTCAAAGGGATATGGGGGTCAAGATCCATCTAATGGCATGTAGGTACATTCATTGTGGAGAAACTAGCCTATTAAAAAAATATATATTTTCCTCAAAAATCCTGAACCACCCCGGCCCTTACCATTTTGGCCTGAAATTGGTGTTTATTCAAATTATCACAATATTTGCCCCTATGCCCCTTTCAAAGGGATATGGGGGTCAAGATCCATCTAATGGCATGTAGGTACATTCATTGTGGAGAAACTAGCCTATTAAAAAAAATATATATTTTCCTCCAAAATCCTGAACCACCCCGGCCCTTACCATTTCGGCCTGAAATTGGTGTTTATTCAAATTATCACAATATTTGCCCCTATGCCCCTTCCAAAGGGATATGGGGGTCAAGATCCATCTAATGGCATGTAGGTACATTCATTGTGGGGAAACTAGCCTATTAAAAAAAATATATATTTTCCTCCAAAATCCTGAACCACCCCGGCCCTTACCATTTTGGCCTGAAATTGGTGTTTATTCAAATTATCACAATATTTGCCCCTATGCCCCTTTCAAAGGGATATGGGGGTCAAGATCCATCTAATGGCATGTAGGTACATTCATTGTGGAGAAACTAGCCTATTAAAAAAAATATATATTTTCCTCCAAAATCCTGAACCACCCCGGCCCTTACCATTTCGGCCTGAAATTGGCGTTTATTCAAATTATCACAATATTTGCCCCTATGCCCTTTCAAAGGGATATGGGGGTCAGAATCCATCTAATGGCATGTAGGTACATTCATTGTGGGGAAACTAGCCTATTCAAAAAAAATAATATTTTCCTCCAAAATGCTGAACCACCCCGGCCCTTACCATTTCGGCCTGAAATTGGTGTTTATTCAAATTATCACAATATTTGCCCCTTCGCCCCTTTCAAAGGGATATGGGGGTCAGGATCCATCTAATGGCATGTATGGACATTCATTGTGGGGAAACTAGCCTATTAAAAAAATATATATTTTCCTCCAAAATGCTGAACCACCCCGGACCTTCTAATTTCGGCCCGAAAGTTGTGATAATTCAAATTTTTACAATATTTGCCCCTACGCCCCTTCCAAAGGGATATGGGGGTCAGGATCCATCTAATGGCATGTATGTACATTCATTGTGAGGAAACTAGCCTATTCAAAAAATATAATATTTTCCTCAAAAATGCTGAACCACCCCGGCCCTTACCATTTCGGCCTGAAATTGGTGTTTATTCAAATTATCACAATATTTGCCCCTATGCCCCTTTCAAAGGGATATGGGGGTCAAGATCCATCTAATGGCATGTAGGTACATTCATTGTGGAGAAACTAGCCTATTAAAAAAAATATATATTTTCCTCCAAAATCCTGAACCACCCCGGCCCTTACCATTTTGGCCTGAAATTGGTGTTTATTCAAATTATCACAATATTTGCCCCTATGCCCCTTTCAAAGGGATATGGGGGTCAGAATCCATCTAATGGCATGTAGGTACATTCATTGTGGGGAAACTAGCCTATTCAAAAAAAATAATATTTTCCTCCAAAATGCTGAACCACCCCGGCCCTTACAATTTTGGCCCGAAAGTTGTGATAATTCAAATTTTTACAATATTTGCCCCTACGCCCCTTTCAAAGGGATATGGGGGTCAGGATCCATCTAATGGCATGTATGTACATTCATTGTGGAGAAACTAGCCTATTAAAAAAAATATATATTTTCCTCCAAAATGCTGAACCACCCCGGCCCTTACCATTTCGGCCTGAAATTGGTGTTTATTCAAATTATCACAATATTTGCCCCTTCGCCCCTTTCAAAGGGATATGGGGGTCAAGATCCATCTAATGGCATGTAGGTACATTCATTGTGGAGAAACTAGCCTATTAAAAAAAATATATATTTTCCTCCAAAATCCTGAACCACCCCGGCCCTTACCATTTCGGCCTGAAATTGGTGTTTATTCAAATTATCACAATATTTGCCCCTATGCCCTTTCAAAGGGATATGGGGGTCAGAATCCATCTAATGGCATGTAGGTACATTCATTGTGGGGAAACTAGCCTATTCAAAAAAAATAATATTTTCCTCCAAAATGCTGAACCACCCCGGCCCTTACCATTTCGGCCTGAAATTGGTGTTTATTCAAATTATCACAATATTTGCCCCTTCGCCCCTTTCAAAGGGATATGGGGGTCAGGATCCATCTAATGGCATGTATGGACATTCATTGTGGGGAAACTAACCTATTAAAAAAATATATATTTTCCTCCAAAATGCTGAACCACCCCGGACCTTCTAATTTCGGCCCGAAAGTTGTGATAATTCAAATTTTTACAATATTTGCCCCTACGCCCCTTCCAAAGGGATATGGGGGTCAGGATCCATCTAATGGCATGTATGTACATTCATTGTGAGGAAACTAGCCTATTCAAAAAATATAATATTTTCCTCAAAAATGCTGAACCACCCCGGCCCTTACCATTTCGGCCTGAAATTGGTGTTTATTCAAATTATCACAATATTTGCCCCTATGCCCCTTTCAAAGGGATATGGGGGTCAAGATCCATCTAATGGCATGTAGGTACATTCATTGTGGAGAAACTAGCCTATTAAAAAAAATATATATTTTCCTCCAAAATCCTGAACCACCCCGGCCCTTACCATTTTGGCCTGAAATTGGTGTTTATTCAAATTATCACAATATTTGCCCCTATGCCCCTTTCAAAGGGATATGGGGGTCAGAATCCATCTAATGGCATGTAGGTACATTCATTGTGGGGAAACTAGCCTATTCAAAAAAAATAATATTTTCCTCCAAAATGCTGAACCACCCCGGCCCTTACAATTTTGGCCCGAAAGTGGTGATAATTCAAATTTTTACAATATTTGCCCCTACGCCCCTTTCAAAGGGATATGGGGGTCAGGATCCATCTAATGGCATGTATGTACATTCATTGTGGAGAAACTAGCCTATTAAAAAAAATATATATTTTCCTCCAAAATGCTGAACCACCCCGGCCCTTACCATTTCGGCCTGAAATTGGTGTTTATTCAAATTATCACAATATTTGCCCCTTCGCCCCTTTCAAAGGGATATGGGGGTCAGGATCCATCTAATGGCATGTATGGACATTCATTGTGGGGAAACTAACCTATTAAAAAAAATATATATTTTCCTCCAAAATGCTGAACCACCCCGGACCTTCTAATTTCGGCCCGAAAGTTGTGATAATTCAAATTTTTACAATATTTGCCCCTACGCCCCTTTCAAAGGGATATGGGGGTCAGGATCCATCTAATGGCATGTATGTACATTCATTGTGGAGAAACTAGCCTATTAAAAAAAATATATATTTTCCTCCAAAATGCTGAACCACCCCGGCCCTTACCATTTCGGCCTGAAATTGGTGTTTATTCAAATTATCACAATATTTGCCCCTTCGCCCCTTTCAAAGGGATATGGGGGTCAAGATCCATCTAATGGCATGTAGGTACATTCATTGTGGAGAAACTAGCCTATTAAAAAAAATATATATTTCCTCCAAAATCCTGAACCACCCCGGCCCTTACCATTTCGGCCTGAAATTGGTGTTTATTCAAATTATCACAATATTTGCCCCTATGCCCTTTCAAAGGGATATGGGGGTCAGAATCCATCTAATGGCATGTAGGTACATTCATTGTGGGGAAACTAGCCTATTCAAAAAAATAATATTTTCCTCCAAAATGCTGAACCACCCCGGCCCTTACCATTTCGGCCTGAAATTGGTGTTTATTCAAATTATCACAATATTTGCCCCTTCGCCCCTTTCAAAGGGATATGGGGGTCAGGATCCATCTAATGGCATGTATGGACATTCATTGTGGGGAAACTAACCTATTAAAAAAAATATATATTTTCCTCCAAAATGCTGAACCACCCCGGCCTTCTAATTTCGGCCCGAAAGTTGTGATAATTCAAATTTTTACAATATTTGCCCCTACGCCCCTTCCAAAGGGATATGGGGGTCAGGATCCATCTAATGGCATGTATGTACATTCATTGTGAGGAAACTAGCCTATTCAAAAAATATAATATTTTCCTCAAAAATGCTGAACCACCCCGGCCCTTACCATTTCGGCCTGAAATTGGTGTTTATTCAAATTATCACAATATTTGCCCCTATGCCCCTTTCAAAGGGATATGGGGGTCAAGATCCATCTAATGGCATGTAGGTACATTCATTGTGGAGAAACTAGCCTATTAAAAAAAATATATATTTTCCTCCAAAATCCTGAACCACCCCGGCCCTTACCATTTTGGCCTGAAATTGGTGTTTATTCAAATTATCACAATATTTGCCCCTATGCCCCTTTCAAAGGGATATGGGGGTCAGAATCCATCTAATGGCATGTAGGTACATTCATTGTGGGGAAACTAGCCTATTAAAAAAAATAATATTTTCCTCCAAAATGCTGAACCACCCCGGCCCTTACAATTTTGGCCCGAAAGTTGTGATAATTCAAATTTTTACAATATTTGCCCCTACGCCCCTTTCAAAGGGATATGGGGGTCAGGATCCATCTAATGGCATGTATGTACATTCATTGTGGAGAAACTAGCCTATTAAAAAAAATATATATTTTCCTCCAAAATGCTGAACCACCCCGGCCCTTACCATTTCGGCCTGAAATTGGTGTTTATTCAAATTATCACAATATTTGCCCCTTCGCCCCTTTCAAAGGGATATGGGGGTCAGGATCCATCTAATGGCATGTATGGACATTCATTGTGGGGAAACTAACCTATTAAAAAAAATATATATTTTCCTCCAAAATGCTGAACCACCCCGGACCTTCTAATTTCGGCCCGAAAGTTGTGATAATTCAAATTTTTACAATATTTGCCCCTACGCCCCTTCCAAAGGGATATGGGGGTCAGGATCCATCTAATGGCATGTATGTACATTGATTGTGAGGAAACTAGCCTATTCAAAAAATATAATATTTTCCTCAAAATGCTGAACCACCCCGGCCCTTACCATTTCGGCCTGAAATTGGTGTTTATTCAAATTATCACAATATTTGCCCCTATGCCCCTTTCAAAGGGATATGGGGGTCAAGATCCATCTAATGGCATGTAGGTACATTCATTGTGGAGAAACTAGCCTATTAAAAAAAATATATATTTTCCTCCAAAATCCTGAACCACCCCGGCCCTTACCATTTTGGCCTGAAATTGGTGTTTATTCAAATTATCACAATATTTGCCCCTATGCCCCTTTCAAAGGGATATGGGGGTCAAGATCCATCTAATGGCATGTAGGTACATTCATTGTGGAGAAACTAGCCTATTAAAAAAAATATATATTTTCCTCCAAAATCCTGAACCACCCCGGCCCTTACCATTTCGGCCTGAAATTGGTGTTTATTCAAATTATCACAATATTTGCCCCTTCGCCCCTTTCAAAGGGATATGGGGGTCAGGATCCATCTAATGGCATGTATGGACATTCATTGTGGGGAAACTAACCTATTAAAAAAAATATATATTTTCCTCCAAAATGCTGAACCACCCCGGACCTTCTAATTTCGGCCCGAAAGTTGTGATAATTCAAATTTTTACAATATTTGCCCCTACGCCCCTTCCAAAGGGATATGGGGGTCAGGATCCATCTAATGGCATGTATGTACATTCATTGTGAGGAAACTAGCCTATTCAAAAAATATAATATTTTCCTCAAAAATGCTGAACCACCCCGGCCCTTACCATTTCGGCCTGAAATTGGTGTTTATTCAAATTATCACAATATTTGCCCCTATGCCCCTTTCAAAGGGATATGGGGGTCAAGATCCATCTAATGGCATGTAGGTACATTCATTGTGGAGAAACTAGCCTATTAAAAAAAATATATATTTTCCTCCAAAATCCTGAACCACCCCGGCCCTTACCATTTTGGCCTGAAATTGGTGTTTATTCAAATTATCACAATATTTGCCCCTATGCCCCTTTCAAAGGGATATGGGGGTCAGAATCCATCTAATTGCATGTAGGTACATTCATTGTGGGGAAACTAGCCTATTCAAAAAAAATAATATTTTCCTCCAAAATGCTGAACCACCCCGGCCCTTACAATTTTGGCCCGAAAGTCGTGATAATTCAAATTTTTACAATATTTGCCCCTACGCCCCTTTCAAAGGGATATGGGGGTCAGGATCCATCTAATGGCATGTATGTACATTCATTGTGGAGAAACTAGCCTATTAAAAAAAATATATATTTTCCTCCAAAATGCTTAACCACCCCGGCCCTTACCATTTCGGCCTGAAATTGGTGTTTATTCAAATTATCACAATATTTGCCCCTTCGCCCCTTTCAAAGGGATATGGGGGTCAGGATCCATCTAATGGCATGTATGTATGGACATTCATTGTGGGGAAACTAACCTATTAAAAAAAATATATATTTTCCTCCAAAATGCTGAACCACCCCGGACCTTCTAATTTCGGCCCGAAAGTTGTGATAATTCAAATTTTTACAATATTTGCCCCTACGCTCCTTCCAAAGGGATATGGGGGTCAGGATCCATCTAATGGCATGTATGTACATTCATTGTGAGGAAACTAGCCTATTCAAAAAATATAATATTTTCCTCAAAATGCTGAACCACCCCGGCCCTTACCATTTCGGCCTGAAATTGGTGTTTATTCAAATTATCACAATATTTGCCCCTATGCCCCTTTCAAAGGGATATGGGGGTCAAGATCCATCTAATGGCATGTAGGTACATTCATTGTGGAGAAACTAGCCTATTAAAAAAAATATATATTTTCCTCCAAAATCCTGAACCACCCCGGCCCTTACCATTTTGGCCTGAAATTGGTGTTTATTCAAATTATCACAATATTTGCCCCTATGCCCCTTTCAAAGGGATATGGGGGTCAAGATCCATCTAATGGCATGTAGGTACATTCATTGTGGAGAAACTAGCCTATTAAAAAAAATATATATTTTCCTCCAAAATCCTGAACCACCCCGGCCCTTACCATTTCGGCCTGAAATTGGTGTTTATTCAAATTATCACAATATTTGCCCCTATGCCCTTTCAAAGGGATATGGGGGTCAGAATCCATCTAATGGCATGTATGTACATTCATTGTGGGGAAACTAGCCTATTCAAAAAAATAATATTTTCCTCCAAAATGCTGAACCACCCCGGCCCTTACCATTTCGGCCTGAAATTGGTGTTTATTCAAATTATCACAATATTTGCCCCTTCGCCCCTTTCAAAGGGATATGGGGGTCAGGATCCATCTAATGGCATGTATGGACATTCATTGTGGGGAAACTAACCTATTAAAAAAAATATATTTTCCTCCAAAATGCTGAACCACCCCGGACCTTACAATTTTGGCCCGAAAGTCGTGATAATTCAAATTTTTACAATATTTGCCCCTACGCCCCTTCCAAAGGGATATGGGGGTCAGGATCCATCTAATGGCATGTATGTACATTCATTGTGGAGAAACTAGCCTATCAAAAAAATATATATTTTCCTCCAAAATGCTGAACCACCCCGGCCCTTACCATTTCGGCCTGAAATTGGTGTTTATTCAAATTATCACAATATTTGCCCCTTCGCCCCTTTCAAAGGGATATGGGGGTCAGGATCCATCTAATGGCATGTATGGACATTCATTGTGGGGAAACTAACCTATTAAAAAAAATAATATTTTCCTCCAAAATGCTGAACCACCCCGGCCCTTACAATTTTGGCCCGAAAGTCGTGATAATTCAAATTTTTACAATATTTGCCCCTACGCCCCTTTCAAAGGGATATGGGGGTCAGGATCCATCTAATGGCATGTATGTACATTCATTGTGGAGAAACTAGCCTATTAAAAAAAATATATATTTTCCTCCAAAATGCTTAACCACCCCGGCCCTTACCATTTCGGCCTGAAATTGGTGTTTATTCAAATTATCACAATATTTGCCCCTTCGCCCCTTTCAAAGGGATATGGGGGTCAGGATCCATCTAATGGCATGTATGGACATTCATTGTGGGGAAACTAACCTATTAAAAAAAATATATATTTTCCTCCAAAATGCTGAACCACCCCGGACCTTCTAATTTCGGCCCGAAAGTTGTGATAATTCAAATTTTTACAATATTTGCCCCTACGCCCCTTCCAAAGGGATATGGGGGTCAGGATCCATCTAATGGCATGTATGTACATTGATTGTGAGGAAACTAGCCTATTCAAAAAATATAATATTTTCCTCAAAAATGCTGAACCACCCCGGCCCTTACCATTTCGGCCTGAAATTGGTGTTTATTCAAATTATCACAATATTTGCCCCTATGCCCCTTTCAAAGGGATATGGGGGTCAAGATCCATCTAATGGCATGTAGGTACATTCATTGTGGAGAAACTAGCCTATTAAAAAAAATATATATTTTCCTCCAAAATCCTGAACCACCCCGGCCCTTACCATTTTGGCCTGAAATTGGTGTTTATTCAAATTATCACAATATTTGCCCCTATGCCCCTTTCAAAGGGATATGGGGGTCAAGATCCATCTAATGGCATGTAGGTACATTCATTGTGGAGAAACTAGCCTATTAAAAAATATATATATTTTCCTCCAAAATCCTTAACCACCCCGGCCCTTACCATTTCGGCCTGAAATTGGCGTTTATTCAAATTATCACAATATTTGCCCCTATGCCCTTTCAAAGGGATATGGGGGTCAGAATCCATTTAATTGCATGTAGGTACATTCATTGTGGGGAAACTAGCCTATTCAAAAAAATAATATTTTCCTCCAAAATGCTGAACCACCCCGGCCCTTACCATTTCGGCCTGAAATTGGTGTTTATTCAAATTATCACAATATTTGCCCCTTCGCCCCTTTCAAAGGGATATGGGGGTCAGGATCCATCTAATGGCATGTATGGACATTCATTGTGGGGAAACTAACCTATTAAAAAAATATATATTTTCCTCCAAAATGCTGAACCACCCCGGACCTTCTAATTTCGGCCCGAAAGTTGTGATAATTCAAATTTTTACAATATTTGCCCCTACGCCCCTTCCAAAGGGATATGGGGGTCAGGATCCATCTAATGGCATGTATGTACATTGATTGTGAGGAAACTAGCCTATTCAAAAAATATAATATTTTCCTCAAAAATGCTGAACCACCCCGGCCCTTACCATTTCGGCCTGAAATTGGTGTTTATTCAAATTATCACAATATTTGCCCCTATGCCCCTTTCAAAGGGATATGGGGGTCAAGATCCATCTAATGGCATGTAGGTACATTCATTGTGGAGAAACTAGCCTATTAAAAACTAGATGGAACTTCAACTGCGCGCAGTCGAAATGATGCCTCCGTCATAGAGCAATTTTACAAACAAAACAGAAGAAATTTTTCAAATTCAAGTTCAATTGTAATCCATTAACAGTTTCTCAGAATATCGTGATTACAAGCAATTTCTCATATACATATATGACCCTTTGATCTTTGACCTCATGACCCTAACATCTACTCAGTTCATTGGCTCTACAAGATGTCCCGAGTTAAATAGTAATCCATTTGTCAGTTCTAATGAGAATGCGTTCACGAGCTATTTTTGCATACATAATGAGCCGCATGACCTTTGACCTTGACCTTATGACCCCAAAATCTAATCAGTTCATCGGCTCTGCAAGTAACATACATGACCTAATTTTGGCAGGAATCCATCAATCGGTTCTTCAGATAACGCGATCACGAACTGTTTTTGCATACATAATGAGCCCTGTGACCTTTGACCTTTGAACTCGTGACCCCAAAATCTAATCAGTTCATCGGCTCTGCAAGATACATACATGACCAAAGTTTGGCAGGAATCCATCAATCGGTTCTTCAGATAACGCGATCACGAGCTGTTTTTGCATACATAATGAGCCCTGTGACCTTTGACCTTTGAACTCGTGACCCCAAAATCTAATCAGTTCATCGGCTCTGCAAGATACATACATGACCAAAGTTTGGCAGGAATCCATCAATCGGTTCTTCAGATAACGCGATCACGAGAACGGGACGTACGGACGGACGGACGGACGTACGGACGTACGGACGTACGGACGTACGGACGGACGGACGGACAACCCGAAAACATAATGCCTCCGGCTACTTCGTAACGGAGGCATAAAAATATATATTTTCCTCCAAAATCCTGAACCACCCCGGCCCTTACCATTTTGGCCTGAAATTGGTGTTTATTCAAATTATCACAATATTTGCCCCTATGCCCCTTTCAAAGGGATATGGGGGTCAGGATCCATCTAATGGCATGTATGGACATTCATTGTGGGGAAACTAACCTATTAAAAAAAATATATATTTTCCTCCAAAATGCTGAACCACCCCGGACCTTCTAATTTCGGCCCGAAAGTTGTGATAATTCAAATTTTTACAATATTTGCCCCTACGCCCCTTCCAAAGGGATATGGGGGTCAGGATCCATCTAATGGCATGTATGTACATTGATTGTGAGGAAACTAGCCTATTCAAAAAATATAATATTTTCCTCAAAAATGCTGAACCACCCCGGCCCTTACCATTTCGGCCTGAAATTGGTGTTTATTCAAATTATCACAATATTTGTCCCTATGCCCCTTTCAAAGGGATATGGGGGTCAAGATCCATCTAATGGCATGTAGGTACATTCATTGTGGAGAAACTAGCCTATTAAAAAAAATATATATTTTCCTCCAAAATCCTGAACCACCCCGGCCCTTACCATTTCGGCCTGAAATTGGTGTTTATTCAAATTATCACAATATTTGCCCCTACGCCCCTTCCAAAGGGATATGGGGGTCAGGATCCATCTAATGGCATGTATGTACATTGATTGTGGGGAAACTAGCCTATTCAAAAAATATAATATTTTCCTCCAAAATGCTGAACCACCCCGGCCCTTACCATTTCGGCCTGAAATTGGTGTTTATTCAAATTATCACAATATTTGCCCCTACGCCCCTTTCAAAGGGATATGGGGGTCAGGATCCATCTAATGGCATGTATGTATATTCATTGTGGGGAAACTAGCCTATTAAAAAAAATGTATTTTTCTTCCAAAATGCTGAACCACCCCGGCCCTTACCATTTCGGCCTGAAATTGGTGTTTATTCAAATTATCACAATATTTGCCCCTACGCCCCTTTCAAAGGGATTAGGGGTCAGGATCCATCTAATGGCATGTATGGACATTCATTGTGGGGAAACTAACCTATTCAAAAAAATAATATTTTCCTCCAAAATGCTGAACCACCCCGGCCCTTACCATTTCGGCCCGAAAGTTGTGATAATTCAAATTTTTACAATATATGCCCCTTTGCCCCTTTCAAAGGGATATGGGAGTCAGGATCAACCTCATGGCATGTATGTACATTCATTGTGGGGAAACTAACCTACAGTATTAAAAACTAGATGGAATTCGACTGCGCGCAGTCGAAAATGATGCCTCCGTCATAGAGCAATTTTACAAACCGAAACGGAAGAAATTTTTCATATTCAAGTTCAATTGTAATCCATTAACATGTTCTCAGAATATCGTGATTACAAGCAATTTCTCATATACATATCTGACACTTTGATCTTTGACCTCATGACCCTAAAATCTACTCAGTTCATTGGCTCTGCAAGATTTCCTGAGTTAAATAGTAATCCATCTGTCAGTTCTACTGAGAATGCGTCCACAAGCTATTTTTGCATACATAATGAGCCCATGACCTTTGATCTTACGAACCATTCATTGGCTCTGCAAGATACATAAATGATCTAAGTTTGGCAGGAATCCATCAATCTGTTCTAATGATAATACGATCACAAGCTATTTTTGCATACATAATGAGCCGCATGACCTTGACCTTTACCTCATGACCCCAAAATCTAATCAGTTCATCAGCTCTGCAAGTAACATACATGACCTAAGTTTGGCAGGAATCCATCAATCGGTTTTTGAGATAGGGCGATCACGAGCTGTTTTTGCATACACAATGTGCGCTGTGACCTTTGACCTCGTGACCCCAAATCTAATCAGTTCATTGGCTTTGCAAGATACATACATGACCAAAGTTTGGCAGGAATCCATCAATCGGTTCTTCAGATAACTAGATCACATTTTTTTTTTGCATACATAATGAGCCCTGTGACCTTTGACCTTTGATCTCGTGACCCCAAAATCTAATCAGTTCATCAGCTCTGCAAGATACATACATGACCAAAGTTTGGCAGGAATCCATCAATAGGTTGTTCAGATAACGCGATCACAAGCTGTTTTTGCATACATAATGAGCCCTGTGACCTTTGACCTTTGACCTACGTGCTCCAAAATCTAATCAGATTGTTTTCCTATAGTGATACACACTATCACTAAGTTTGAAGTTTAAATCTCCAGTGGTTCTTGAGATATCATGATAACAATCTCAATGTATGGAATTTCATAAGTTGACCTCTGTGACCCTTGACCTTTGACATACGTGCTCCAAAATCTAATCAGATCGTCTTCCTATGGTGATACATACTATCCTTAAGTTTGAAGTTTAAATCTCAAATGGTTCTTGAGATATCGCGCTAACAAACTCAATACAAGGAATTTCATAAGTTGACCTCTGTGACCTGTGACCTTTGACCTACGTACTCCAAAATCTAATCAGATCGTCTTCCTATGGTGATAAATACTATTCCCGAGTCTTAAGTTTAAATCTTAAATGGTTCTTGAGATATTGTGATAACGGTCAAACGGGACGGACGTACGGACGGACGGACGTACGGACAACCCGAAAACATGATGCCTCCGGCACCACCTTCGGTGGCGGAGGCATAACAATCTTCATCATCATCAATGTATAATGTTAAACCCAATTTTGAAACACAAGAAATATTAAACACACAAGACTGTATTAAACGATGAGGATAGATTTTGTCAATGATCTGAAGATAAAAACTGGATGATATCCTTTGGAAAACCAAGTTTATCACTCAAATAAGTATCACAGGTTGGTGTATTTTATTGATATACATGTATCCTCTCGATAAACAGTGTTCGATGCCGAGATTTTAGTCAAATTCACTCCTGTGAAAAGAAGATGAATATTGTGTATGGAGGAGCTGCCGGAGTGATGGTTATAAGCTCTCAGGAATCTATTAAATCCCCCTTTAATACTAGAGCTGCTCCTTTGGTCTTTATGCAGTTATGTGAATCTGATTACATCACCATCTATGCATCTCTTTCATTCTCCCACCTCTCTACCAGGAGAATCTAATTCATTACTCCTTTTCATAAGTATTATAAGAATATGTTCAACCTTGTATTTCACTATCAGAAAGCCTTTTCTTCCTTTTCTTCTTCTTTTTCTTCTCCTTCCTTGTGTCCGATATCCTCTCTCCTTCATCCAAACTATTTTCATTCACAGCCTTGTCAATCTTTGTTTTCTTGTGAATACCACCAGCTCCCCTGTTTTCTGCATCTTTTGAATTCCTTTCAACATTGCTTTCTACTGCACCATCATCATCACTTGTTCCTCGTTCATTCCTCTGTCTCTTCTTTCTCTTTTTTGTCCTCCGTCTATCATTGTTTTTCCTTTCCTCATTTTCCACTTCATCATGTCCGTCATGTCTGCCCTCCTCTGTATCTTCACCATCCTGCCTTTGCTCGTTCACTCCATCAGTGCGAGATTCAATTGATATTCCTCTGTTGGTTGTCATGGATACACCATCACTCTGACCATCATTCCTCTCGTTCACAACTTGTGTCTCGTCACCTCCGGAGTCACTTTCTTCGTCCACGATCTCCCTTGAGACGATCTTCTGCCCACCCCGGGTCAGTCTCTCCCTCAGTTCTGGCAAGGATGTTTCGTGAAGATGGCAGACAATATCTGTAATATAAAACATGAATGTGACAATGACTTTGTCAATATGCACTCCTAACAAATAAAACGAGATCACATTTTCAAACTCTGAACATGATTTACAGGGAGAAAAGCTTAATTGCATTATAGCTTTGTTTATTTTTCTTAAGATCACAGCATTCAATCATTCTGCCATTCAATCAACTCTTTGCCAATTTTCTCCTTTGAAGATACAATACTGTATGTACAATCTACAATATATGTATGAGCACAACAAGCAAAGAACAAGTGTTCAGTGCAGTTCCTAATACATGTGCTTTATTAAATTGAACATTGTCATTAAATCGGCATTAAAATCTTGAATTGCTGACAATTTTCAACCAATTGCAAGGTCTTTCCTTCCCCTCACATATAGTGAAATTGCTTGTAGCACAATGTAACATTTAAAACATATACTTTCACTTTTATTTACATTATATTTTGTCACAGTGAATGAAAAAACAACAGTTTTTCCCAAACTTTTAAAAAGGAGATATAAGTCATTCAGTATTTTTGATATTTCCCCCTCAATGTGTGGGATTCAATTGATTAGATTTTAGATGAATTGGAAATACATTCTTCCAAGGATATTCATAAAATAGCATCCTCAAAGATTACTTTGCCCATTTTCATCATGCACATACCCTCATAAGTCTTGAACCTGTAATTGTGCACATATTTCACTTTGAGTCTGTACCAGTAGTAGGTAAGCTTCTGAGGGGATGGTACCCTGGAAGAAAAGATAAAAAAAGAAATATTGTACAATCACTCAACAAATAAAATAAATTAAAAAGTAATGAAGATAATGATATCTATCATAATGAATATTTTGGTAGAATGTAGTGTACATATCCACCTAAACCTAAATGGAACTCACTGTACTCTAACATGACACTGGCTCTGTCTTGGATACCGATTTCAGTGCTCCTGTTCACAGCATACAAGGCAATGAATTCCATCATGGCGGTAATAATTAAAAAAAACAAACAAATCTGTGGTTTGTCGCAAAAGTTGCAAAAATGCCTAGTTGGAAAATACAAAAAAAATTATACTTTTCTTTTTTTTGGACAAAAACTGAATCATCAAATTTCCCAAAAAAGAAAAGTGCTTCATATCTTCCAATTTGGCCATTGAAAAATGCTTTCTTTGAAAATCTTTTTTTCCGGCCAAAGTATGTACTTTTTTTTAATTTAAATTGTTATTTCCAAACTACTATTTAGTTTAATATTTCATCTTCTTCATACATGCAATAGCATATGATATATAATACAAATGTTAAACATTATCAAAGAAGAAAGAAAGAAAAAAAATTGTATTGAAAATATTAATATTACCTTGGAAAGTCATCCAGTAAAGCCATCCAATCTATATCTTGTTCATCATGGATATCCATGTTGTATACCCTGCAGAGAAATAGGTGAAAAACAGATGAAAGTCAAATTGAGTGTATTCTCCACATTCGAGGGATGCCACATTATAATATCCAAGCAAAATATCTGGGGCAAAATGATAATATTAATAATGAAAATGAATAATAACATTAAACATTTGTTTATAGTGCATAACACATTGGCATAATTGCATGGATCTATGCACTTAATTTATAATTGGATCTCTGAATTACAAAGAACATCAAAATGCTTCTCAACACTGATGAAGATGATGATAATGATGATGACGAAAATGATGACGACGACGACGACGACGACTATGATGAAGGAGATGAAATGGAGGCACAATGACCCAGTGGTAGAGCAATCGTATCCAGAGCGGTCAACAAACAAATATTCAGATATGTCAAATTGGAACATGGAAGGAGTATTAAAGCCCCACTACACTACTTATAGCTACTTGCGCCCTCTATATAGCAAACAATGCCTAATCGGTGACCATTGATCCCACATGGTCCCCTTTTTCTTATGTTAATTGAGAGCTGATTTGATGAGATAACCACCTGTCAGTGACCATGCAGGGAGGTGTCTAATCCTTCCTAGCCAAACTAGTGCAGAGGGGCTTTAAGTGATGTATGCAAAGCACATAGTTCTTCAAAACTTACTTCTCTATCAGCCTGATGTTATCCTCTACATTCCAGCGCCCTTTTGAGGTATAGCGAGTTTGGTAGTCAGCGGCAACCCATGATACAATGTGAATCCTAATATAGCAAGAGAGAATATAGGACATGCATATTAGAGCTATTGTCAGCACTGATATCAGCAACATGAAACGCCTAGATGTACCGTTAGCAACTGAATTATTCATACTCCTTGTAAATTTGATGTGTTTTGTATTTGTTCGTAACTCAAGAATGAAAGGTGGACTGGTTGACTTGGGGCTTTGAATAATTTTAGATGTAAGCTATAATATGTCACGTTATTAAGAAACATAAAAATCGGGACAAATCTATTTTTACATACTTAAAAAATTACAATTCTTAGTAAGGGTATGCATAATTTAGTTGTTCAGTCCATATATCTGTGATGAAAATGCATGACTGAACAGGGGTGATGGTGAGCACTAAAAATAAAAAATAAAAATGTTAATTGTTTTGTTTTTTTTCCTTTAAAAAAATAGGATTCAGGGGGAAGAAGAAAAGAAAAGAAATCTGGAAAAATAATCTGGAAAGCGATTTAAATCGGGTAATTATCAGGCCTGGACTGAACATAACAATGTCAAAGAAACTGTCAGGGTAAGGAAGTAACGTTGGTAACAGTATTTTGCAATCTTGTACAAATACATTATTTAATATAACTTGATGTTTACCATTCCATCCTGCACTGATGAACATTCCTGGTTTCCATGGCGTCCCCGACCTTGACCCAAGGGATGTTGAAGAAAAGCTTCTCAACATCCTGGTCTTGGTTGAAACCGGACAATTCCTTGACCACTCTCACTAGTCTCTCCCTCTCCTCATCAGACCAGAAACCAGAATCTACGGTTAAATAAAAAATAATGTCAGCCCTAAAGAATTAAAAGGGGGAGAATTGTGTATAAGTTTGCTGGGGTCTTAGGGTTTCCTACGGATGTTGAAGTACTAAAGCTGCTCAAGATCCTGGTCTTGGTTGAAAGCAAACAATTTCTTGACCACCCTCACTAGTCTCTCTCTCTCTCTCCTCATCAGACCAAAAACCAGAATCTAGGGTGAGTACAAAATATTTATAGGCCTAAAAAAAGCCAACGTGGGGAGGATAATATATCTGTCATGGTAAAACAAATATTTCTCGACTAATCACCAATCTCATGATTTTTGACAAGTTAACAGTTTCTGTGAAATTGCCCTAATGTCCTTTGGGAAAACATTAATCTACATTTGCCACTCTCCACTTTATAGGTGTAGTGAATTGGTATCTCGTAGAAATTGATTTCATTTATGCTGTCAATACCTAAAGCCTGTATAATAATTTTGACAGCTCTTTGGAAACGCATAGAGACAATATAATGTAACTATACGATAACCAAATATTATTATTATCATTATTACCTGAGGGCAGCTGGGGTAAATAAAGCGAGGAAATAATAGGACTTTGTAGGTGCTCTGATCATCCCCTGGGTTGGACATGAAAACAATATTGATGTAGCTATTATCATAATAATCGTGTAAACTTAAGGAGCACCTCCCCCCCCCCCCCCCCCCCCCCCCCGGGACGCTCATGGCGCTAGCTCAGCAACAGTTCTCTTTAATACAAGTACAGTAAATGTTTATTAAATAATAGAGTTATACCATCAGAAACTCAAATACAATTTTGAAAATTTTGTATCGGACCAAAAACCAGAATCTAGGGTTAAATGAAAAATAATGCTAAGCATAATCATAATACATACTTCCATTTCCTGAGATCTTGAATCTGTCGCAGAGTGACCTCCCGCTGCGTCCCATCTTCTTGGCGATCTGACTCCATTTGGTTCCCATCCTCACGGCTAGGTTCTTCATCTTGCGGACCTCTTCATTAGAAAACCTGTTGTTGTTTTTTAGAGCAGTAATAATTATAATAATAATACTAATTATAATACTACTACTTCTAGTACTAACATTAATGATAACGATGATTATGATGATAATGATAATAATAAAAATAATGATAATAATAATAATAATAATAGTTACATTGCATATAGCCTTTTTTTTTATTCATTGACCACGGAGTAAATGATATATCTCGTAAATTGTTTAGAACTGCAAAATTTCAACACAGTTACATATACACAAGCTAAAACATAATGAAATTAAATACAAAAACACAGAAAGACAATACCGGCAATGTCCGAAAAATACCATATAAAGAGAAGTACAAAAATAAACATTAAAAAAACGAAGATAAAGTGAAACTGATCAGCGATATCATACAAACATCAGCTCAAATGGTAGTAAATGTATTTTGATAGTAATTAACACAGGATTAGAATTTCTGTTTGTTTTACAAGGTTCCATCTCTTGAGAACTATTAGATGCCATCCCTCACCTGCCGAGATAATTTTGAGGATCAAAGATCTTCCTTGCTCTAATGTAGACATTGTAAACAGGACGTTGGATTCCTTTTCCTGTATTACAAAAAATGAGAAATGAAGATAAGTGTTACAAAAACCATATGGCATTTCCAGTAACCCTGCACATACACACTGTTTACATTGTCTTAGTCACATCCATTTGACGTGGAAGGATGGATGGCTCAAGAACAAACAAGGCATGGGATCAGAAATGCTCTTAATTTATATCAAGAATAGAGAATGCATCCTCGTTCCATGTAACATACATGTATATTCACCTCCAAAGTCAGAATTTCCCTAATGCAATTACTTTTCCACCTCTGCCAGCAGCCTCAGTGAAATATAACATCACACAAAAAATTCTGAATCAGTCAGTTCTTGGATATAAAGAAACATCCACTCATTGTATGAAGGAAACGTCAAACTTGCTACACTCACTGAGCTTCATGTGTATCAGCTCCTCATCAAACAGCTTTCTTATCTCCTTGGCTTCATCAGGATAGTCATCTGCAAAGATCAACTTTCTAGGATCATCTATACCATATTTCTGTGGAAAAGTAAATAGAAAAGAGAAAGGAAGATGGAGGGAGGGAGGGAGGGAGGGAGAGAGAGAGGGTGTGACGGGGAGGGAGGGAAGGAGGGAGGGAGATTAAAGGGAGAGAGAAGAGGATAAAGACAGAAATAGAAAGGGACAAAGATGGAAACATATTTCTTGATATCAAGAATTACCATTGCTTTACAACATTAAATTATTTGTTGATATCAAGAATTGATTTCTTGATATCAAGAAATATGTTTTAATGATAAAACGGCTTGCCATAAGCTCGCGCCAGCTCGCCACAACTTGAGGCTCCAACTCGGCTAAGAGGGAGCTAAACACTCTTAAGCCAAACAATTTATCCATTAAGAAGTACAAAATAAATTGGGTACATGAAACAGCTTTAAGTAAATATTCAACTCCTACTTTTCTGGCCACCATTATTCACAGCCCCTCCCCCCTGTTTTTTAACAGATTTGTATTTTTGCTTCTTTGTTTCCAGCTGATCTTTTGATTTTAGAGCATAACTATTCCTTACCCTGACAAACAAATATTTAATTTGCCCATTTAATAAGGGTTTAGTTTGGAAGTCTATCTCTGCTGCCATAGATGAACAGCTGCCTAAATCTTTATTACCATGATATATATACAATAATGTAAGCATTTAAGATGTGTCTTTGTAAAACATTCACGGTATGACAAAGTAACACAGAACACAAACTCACCTTGCATATGTGGCGCATATTTTTTTTCAGCCTCTCGTCTTCCAGCCCTGTCCATGCACCCTCTCTCACAACAATGCCTATAATTTGCAACAAACAATATCATATTAAACACAGTCAAATCTGTCAAAGTTAAGACGGGTTTATACCACATATTTCTTCCTGTGATACAATGTTGCCCCCCCCCCCCTGCCCCTTCAGTTATGTATGAGCAATACAAACCAAAATTTACAAACTTAAAACAGAAATACAGTAAGATAATAAAAACTAAGATTAGTGCAATTTGAACAAAACCAAAAATTGATTTTCTAAAAAAGTGCCAGAGTAGTTAATCAGCTATGGTGCTTTGGGGGGAAATAACTTTCCTATTTGTTGTACAGGACTAAAATATCAAATGATTATTAAACATCCTTTAGTTCCTAAAAAAGGAAACACAATTGAGGGAGTTGTCCATTACTCAATCATGGTGACAGTACTTATTTGCTTATCAAAATTAGTGATTCTACCTTAAAAATTCATAACTTTCTTATTGTTTATCAAAACTTGTTGAAACCTTTGCTTATCTGTCTTTCATTTTCCTGCTTTCCTTCCAAGCACAAATATGGTTGAATTTCTCTTTTACAAAGTACTCACCCCTGTCCCTCAATTCCTGTCTTTCGGCAGCATCGAGACGGTTGATACGTGTCCCGTAACACTCCGTTTCAGAGCCCTCTTCGCTGTCACTACTGAATACATCTTCAGTCGTCTGCACTTGAGCTGCATTCGCCATCACAAAGACATCGAGTCGAACTGTAGATCCAAAAAGAAAAATGGTGATACTGGTATTCACATTTTATATCCTACAGTACCAGGAACGACTTTAAGGAATGACCAGAAATTTCAACTTGAGTACCTCTCTAGTCCAATCTAGTTATAATGATAAAACAATGTGAAAGCTCAACTTAAAATAGATCTAGAATCTGTACTCGATCTAAATTAATGAACAATATGTGTACCACCCTGGTTTTGAATTAGAAGTTTAGAACCTTAGATCAAACAGATCTCCACAGAATCTGACAGAATTATTGGAGTCTCCATAAAATTTGTCAATCCAGCCTTCAAGATAATCCTGCTGAATGTGTACATGCCAACAGGAAACACCACAGACTCCAGACACCTCTATCACGCTCTTCTAGATGAGGTCACACACCACATCTCAAAGTCTTCCCCTACAGCAAGCTTCATTATCACTGGAGATCTTAATGCTAACATCATGACCCCAAAACGTCAATGGAAGCGGCAAGCAAAAGACCTAGCCTTCTTCATGCTCCACAACAAGCTCACAAGCCTAAATGACATTTTATCATGTCATAACAAGTACACATTTTGTAGTGATAATGGGCAATGCAAGTCCCCCCTGGATTACATCATTGTCAACAAGGAGGCTTCAAACCTGTTTTCATCCTTTAAAATCGGACAAGAAATGCTGAAGAATGTATCGGATCATCTTCCCGTTTAATGGCAGATCAACATCCCAAGCACAGCCTCCAAACATACTATGAGCAAGAACCAGCAGCCGTATGGATCTATACTAAGAAGATTCAAGGTCAAATGGACAGATCTCTCCAAGGAGGAAATTTATGACAGGTACACAACTCCCCTTGAAGAAGCCTGCAAGTATCTATGGTACCAGTTACCTCCTGACCCATGTTGCCTTACTGCAAAACACAGAGAACAGGTTCTCAAAAACCTCACAGATGTTAGTAGTTTTAATAATGTCTTCTTTTTTTCTTTTTCGCTCCAATGTATATATATATATTTCAATGTATTTTCTTTGCCCATTTTTTTACAACAATGTATAAATGGAATTTTAACTGTGATTGGAAACAAATAAAGTTCAAATCAATTCAATTCAATTCAATTCCTCATTTGTAAACCATTTTGATTCTGGGGACTGCAACACAAAGTCATGTGCCCCTCTTTTTCAGGTATTTTCTTAGGCTTCTCATTCATTTGATAATCGATATGTATTTCTTGTTTTATTGTTTCTCTTCATAACTTTCATTATGTTTTCGTTCGGTTTATCCTTCTATCTTTCCTTATCATTTTGTTATTCTTTATTTTTATCTTTCCATCATTTTCTAGTATCTTTCCTTTTGTAATTCTTTGTTTGTATATATATATGCTATCCTTTTCTCTTTTATCTTTCCTTATATTATTCTTTATTTCTTCCTTTTTAGATTTACCTCCTGCAAATGGTCTCTTTCTGTCACTCCTTGTGTTATCGTTACACTGCTCTGAACTGTTTTTAGAGAACAGAAGTTATTTCGCCCCAAAACCTAAAATGATAGGATGATCATCCCCAATACGCTTGCAGTTCATATGTTCACCCCTTTCTCCTTTTTCCATTATCCATAGCTACCATTACTGCCATTTACATATGGCCAGCCCCCTCTTTAATAACGGCTTCCAAACCTTTGGAAATGACCCCCAAATTTCCTGATTACCATTCTGCCGCTCTTTGGAGGGACCGGGCACAGTCTTTTCAGAACTGTTTTTACAGTAAACTTCGCAGGCACTACGGCTTAACATATTAAAACAAGCATGCTTAGAATTTTTGACAGTACCGTTAAGCTGAATTCTGACACAGTTTTGCAGCACAACCTAAAAACAAGAATACGGTTAGCTGCCTTTTCATTCACATAATACACCAGTTTACGGTTGTGTGCGCCATTTTAAACAAAGCCAATGACCTATGAGGTCGTGTATTTATGCGTAAATTAAGATTGCGCCCATGCAAATTATGATGACATCACTGCCTACACGCTGCGTTGTGCACGCACATCATCATCGGGTGTTTCAAAGCCAATGACCCGAGGTCAACTGTCTGCGCATGCGCACTGATACAACCGTACACTGGTGAATTACTCACTTTTTCTATGTTTTTGTCCAGATCACCTTATATTGTATCATTCTCTTATGTAATGTTTGTTTATTTTGACTATAATTTATATCTTGTGATTGTATCTAAATGTTTTTTATGATGAATGGAATAAATTATCTAATCTTATCTTATCTTACATGTTTCTATGCGATTCCGCAGTTTTTATGGGTTTTTTTTTTTTCTTTCTTTTTTTTTGAAAAATGAAAAATTATCGCATTTCACTCATATTTCACTCATGCTGAACAGGATTTCAACTTTGTCATCCAACGCTGCTTCTTCTATGGGTCAGAACATGGGAAGGGCGAATCCGATGGTGAGACAGGTACGCTGAAAGCCAAACTTGATGTTGCAGTACGCGGGCAAGGCATAGTCATCAAAAACGCTACGGATCTCTACAAAATCTCTTCAGAGCTTCTGAAGAGCTCACAGATGTCAGTCAACCAGGCCCTTCATCCATACACACAAAAAGCAGACGTACATTCTTCTTGATCGAAGAGATACCGACAAGCAGAGATCGCACCAAACATGTGGCTACTCTTCCACAAACAAGGAAAGTACATTGCATACGATCAACTGGGAATCCTTATCAAGTGCAGACCAAAAACCTTTTTTTGCTTTTGTAAAGAATGCCTCACTAGTAATGACGCCTGCCGTAACAACAAAGAGTATGTTGTACAATGGAAACTCCGGCACCTCAAGACATTAGTAAGACCACGCATGGAATATGGTAACATCGTATGGCACTCACGCTGGAAGGAAGATGGCTACAAAGTTGAAAGGGTTCAGAGGAGAGCCACAAAGATGATGCCAGAGACAAGAAAACTTCCCATCACAGACAGGCTAAAGATTTTTGACCTACACTCCTTGTACTATAGGAGAAGGAGAGGCAAAGCCATTACAGTCTTCAAAATTCTAAAGGGCTTAGTAAGAGTGGACCCAAGTCACTTCTTCACCTTATCACTCAATACTCGAACCCGAGGATACTATCTAAAGATTTTCAAGGAAATGGGGCTCCGACTGGCAGATGGCTTTTAACACGGACAAATGCTTTACCATGCATTTCACATCAAAGAAATCTCCAAACATTACCCCCTATAAACTATGTAACAACTCTCTACAGGTGACTTCTAGCCACCCCTACTTGGGCATCACCTTCAGCAGCGATCTAAAATGGAACTCTCACATTAACAACATCACCAAGAGCTCTAAGAAAGTACTGGGAGTCATCCGACGCAACTTCAAAGCATGTACTGTTGACGTCAAATCACGACTTTATCTATCACTTGTACAACCCAAACTAGAGTACGACACGACTGCATGGTACCCTAGCACACAAAAGGAAAAACATCAGCTTGACATTGTCCAAAGAGCTGCTGCAAGAATGTGCCTCACCGACTACTCAAGAGAATCCAGCGTGACAGCCATGATAACCTCTCTCCAGTGGACTGACCTCGAGACCAGACAAAAGATTGCCCGACTCAATATGATGTACAAAATCAACGCAAACCTCGTAGACGTTGACTGGAACCCCTACTTAACCAGACCATCTCACCAACTTAAACGCACACACCCATCATCCTTCCAGAGACCTAGAACCAACACAAAAATTTACTCAAATTGCTTTTTTCCATGGACTGTTAAATATTGGAACGACCTGCCTCATGACATCCTAGATGCCCGAAACATAGACATTTTTAAGAAAAGGCTCTGCGATTTTGTCACAAACACCAATCAGAAATAACTCCACCAGGTCAACCCCCAGGTCAGCCCTCTGACGTGATGCGGGATCCCGCTTTGTCGGAGTATAATCCAGAACCAGAACCAGAGAACCAGGTCTCGTCTAAACATAAGGAAATACTTTTTCAGCAACAGAGTGGTGTCAGACTGGAATAGTCTCCCTCAGGAAATAATTGACTCGAACTCCATCGATATTGTGACGGAATGTTACAGTGTTTAACCTGAAGAGGGCGACATTTTGGTCAGATTGATATAAGTGATTTGATAACGCTGCGAACGGGCAGTCCGTGTTTTGTATTGATGCAGTAAGGAATGCAGTAAAGTAAGCTGAAAGATCAAACATCATTGTAAGTTGTCGTTATTTGTCTCGGATATTACTTTGATTGAAGTGATTGATGAATGCATGATTGAGATCCTCGTTGAATAGTTGTGAGTTGTGAGAGTCGACTGTCTGGGAGAGTTGACTGATTTATAAGACGAGACCTGGTTCGTGTCGTTCGGAATTGCTACCAAGTTCATGGAACCAGATCTCGTCACACTGGTGGCAGCGGCGGGACAACTAAAACAGCGTGGGTCATGCTTCCAGCGTGAAACTACATACTAAGACACGGACTCAAAACACGCCACCTTTTTAGGTGCTAACGTGAGCTGCGAACTATCGAGAAGTGCAGCCAGGTGAGGTGCCAAGTTGAGGTGCCAAGTTGAGGTGCAAGTTGAGGTGCCAAGTTGAGGTGCCAGGTGAGGTGCCAAGTTGAGGTGCCAAGTTGAGGTGCAAGGTGAGGTGCCAAGTTGAGGTGCCAAGTTGAGGTGCCAAGTTGAGGTGCCAAGTTGAGGTGCCAGGTGAGGTGCCAAGTTGAGGTGCCAGGTGAGGTGCCAAGTTGAGGTGCCAAGTTGAGGTGTCAGTTGAGGTGCCAATTGAGGTTCTACTTGAGGTGGAAGTTCTTTGTGCTACAGCTCTTAATAAATTCACCATGGATAAAAAGGAGCATCAAAGGTCCTCAGTTAATGAATGTGACCTAACTCAATTGAACACAGAGCTGGAACGTCTACGAATGGAGAATCAAATTTTACAGTTGGAACGTGACAATGCACGGTCAAAAATTAATCTGATAGAAGCAAGACAACAGGGATTGTCTTCACAAAGTACCGTCAAGCTTGGACAGTTCGAAGAACCATCTGTGAGAAGGAGAGTAGATACGGACATAGTTTTCAATGGACCGTACACTGAGAGAAACAAGGGTGAAAACACGCCCGAATGTGGAGAGAAGAAGGGCTTGTATCCTGAGCTATTGACCCCAGACCGGAAGGTTGGAACCGATTGTTCGACTCCTGTGCCGGATACCATGTTTTCTCAAGAGTTGGCTGGGGACATTGGGTCCCCTTTCCTTGAAGGATTCGATCCCAATTTTCCATGGGAAAAGGCCAGTGGAAGAACGAAATCGGCTCTTACGAAGAAGCCTGACAACAAGCAGGGTGATGTGGAAATAAAAGAAGAAGTTTCTAGAGATTGTTCAATAGGAACAAAACAGAGCCAAAGGCCTTGCATAACACCTGATCGGTTCAATGGACAAACATCGTGGCATCAGTACTTGAAACACTTTGAAGCATGCAAAGATATAAATGGTTGGACAGAGGAGCAGGCAAGTGCTTTTCTGACTGTAAGCCTTCAAGGTGAAGCACTCCGTCTGTTGGACCATCAGCACGATCGCAAACTTACGTATAGGGGACTGACCAAGCTCCTAGAGCAGCGATTTGGCCCAAGTCAACAGGCAGAAAATTTTCTGTTTGAATTGCGTCATCGCCGTCAAGGCCAAACAGAAACACTGAAGGAACTTGGCCAAGTCATATGTGAATTGGCAATCAAAGCCTACCCAGACATTCCAGAGGTTGGGAGAAAAAGGCTCGAGAAGAACCATTTTATTGAGGCAATAGAAGACCGGACTATCCGAGAAGGAGTGCACAGAGCTAGGCCAAAGGACATTGACGAAGCTATTCGTGCGGCCATAGAGACAGAGAACTATGAAAGAATCGAAGAAGAACGAAGATCGGAGAGACGTCCGCACAAATTGGTGAGGGGTTCAGAAAAGGAATCTGAGCAACTCATCCAGAAATTGGAGCATTTGTGTGAAAGGCAGGCAACACAATTCGAGACAATGACAAGGCTCATGAATGAAAGATTTCTTTCTTCTGAGAGAGTTCCCAAACCACCAACTCCTGGAAATTCCGGCAAGAAATGGCGGAGAAAAGAAGATTTGATATGCTTCAACTGCAACGAAAATGGACATTTCGCAAGGGAATGTCCTCTTCCTGAAAAGGAGAGGTCGGGAAACGACGAACAGCTGACCGGAAGGTCCACGGGAAGGCTGTAAGAAGTAACGGACCTAGTCGACTTGATGATGGAAGGATTGTAACACTTACACCTAACGAAGAACCCAAGCAAGGCTTATTTGTAGAGGGTACCATCAGGTCTATAAAATGTAGATTCCTCATCGATACAGGTTCAACTGACACAATTGTTAGAACTGACATGTACTACAGTATTGCGAAAGAGCAGAGACCGGTTCTTGAACAAGACAACGTCAGGGTTCAGCAGGTAGATGGAACGCCACTTGATGTGCTAGGAGTTGCCTGGACAGAAGTCAAAGTTGGAAAGACAATCTTTCCATTAAAGGTCATCTTTGCTAATATTAGGAACCAGGTAATACTTGGAATGGACTTTTTGATTCCAACCGCTGGGGTTCTAGACTTCTTCCGGCTGGAACTCATCTTGAACGGGGAACACATTCGATGCCTTAACCAGATAGGGAGATCATTCCTAAGAAGGATTTTAGTGAAAGAAACTATTGAGGTGCAACCAGGTCAAGAAACGCTCGCGCAAGGTGAGATCGCCAACTGTGTGGACGAGATGACGGGTACTGCCATAATCGAACCAGTTGCAGGCGGAGGCGAATTGGCTCGCCATGGGCTGGTGTTGGCAAGGTCCCTTGTCACTGCAGAGGCAGATGTTTTGCCACTGAGGTTGTTTAACCCGGGGAACAACAAGATAACACTTCGCCGGGGAACAATGGTCGGGATGATCTCACCAGCGGAAGTGCATGAAAGTGGGGAAAGGACAGAGAATAGTGGAAACGATGAAGTTCCTTCATACCTACAAGACTTGTTGCAACGAAGCCTGAGCAACATCGATCCGAAATATCACCAAGCTATCAAACAGTGCCTCGTGGATTTTCAAGATGTATTTTCTTCTGGAAGTCACGATTTGGGCCGGACCAATGCTGTCAGACACCACATCGAAACCGGCAATTCAAGACCTATAAGACAACGCCTTCGACGTCACCCTATCGTCAATCAGCAAGAGATTGATCGCCAAGTCAAATCATTAGTGCAAGAAGGTCTCATCGAACCTTCCGATAGCCCCTGGGCAGCCAATGTAGTGCTTGTGACTAAGAAGGACGGTACAAAACGGTTGTGTGTAGATTACCGCGGCCTGAATGTAGCAACTGTAAAAGACGCCTACCCTGTCCCCCGAATAGATGAGACCTTGGATGCACTAGGCGGGGCCAAGTGGTTTTCAACCTTAGATCTAGCTGCAGGCTATTGGCAAGTTGCCCTTGATAATGAAGCTCAAGACAAATCATCTTTTGTGGTTCGCGGTGGCCTATACAAGTGGAAGGTAATGCCATTTGGGCTGTGTAATGCCCCCGCAACTTTCGAGAGGTTGATGGAGAAAGTGATGGCTGGTCTACAATGGGACATATTGCTCATCTATTTGGATGATGTAATAGTGTTCGGTCGGACAGTTGATGAGCAAATCGTACGACTTCGCACAACATTGGCGCGGCTCCGGGAAGCCAATTTGAAATTGAAACCATCCAAGTGCAATTTGTTTCAACAGTCGGTGAAATACCTAGGTCACATCGTGTCTTCAGAAGGAATCACAACCGACCCTGCCAAGGTCGAGACCATTCGGAATTGGCCCAATCCCACATGCAGCAAGGATGTTCGAAGCTTCTTGGGGCTTGCATCCTATTACCGCAAGTTCATTCGCGGGTTCGCATCCATCGCATCACCACTTCATGAACTGACTGAGAAGGCTAGGCGTTTCGAGTGGAATGACGAATGTCAAAGAGCTTTCGAAGAGTTGAAGGAGTGCCTTATCCAGGCTCCGATCCTAGTATGTCCCTTACCAGAGGGGGATTTCCTGCTTGACACTGATGCCAGTCAGAATGGTATAGGGGCTGTGTTGTCCCAAATTCAGGAAGGCGAGGAAAAAGTAGTCGCTTACGCAAGCAAGAAGCTATCGAGGGCTGAGAGGAACTACTGTGTGACCCGTCGCGAGCTGCTAGCAGTTGTGTTCTATTTGAAATACTTCAAGCAGTATCTCTACGGTAGGAAGCTGACCGTTAGAACAGACCACGCTTCTTTGCAGTGGCTCCTCAACTTCAAAAATCCAGAGGGCCAATTGGCACGTTGGATCGAGGTTATCGCAGCATACAAACTGACAATACACCATCGTCCAGGAAAGAAACATGTGAATGCCGACAGTCTGTCCAGAAAACCATGTTCTCAGTGTGGCCTTGTTGATGACACAAGTGACGGCGAAGACACATCTACAGAGACAGATACTCCCTCCGAGCAAGTCCAGTTCCATTGTAGGGCAATTATTGCCTTACCTGGGGTCACTCGAGAGGCCTTAAGAGAAGGCCAGTTGGAAGATGATAGTATGAGCTGGGTATTGAAGGCTAAGGAAGGAAGAAGTTGTAGACCAGATTGGGAAACAATAGCCAACTCGACAGCTGCAAAGAAAACGTACTGGGCTCAGTGGGACCAATTGGATTGCAAGCAAGGAGTACTATGCAGAAAATGGGCGACGTCGGATGGGGCATGCGTGAAATGGAAGGTTATCCTGCCACGGAAGTACCGAAAAGAATACCTAGAAGCAATCCATGGGGGTACAATAGGAGGTCATCTAGGCGTTACCAAGACATTGTCAAACGTAAAACAGAGGGTTCATTGGTCAGGCATGTCAGGAGACGTGAGGTCATTCATCCGGTCGTGTGACCTGTGCGCCAGAAGAAAATCCCCCTCAAAGAGGGCACGTGCTCGACTTCAACAGTACGAGGTGGGAGAGCCAATGGAAAGAGTAGCAATGGACCTTGTCGGGCCTTTACCCAAGACCATCCATGGGAATCAGTGGATCCTTGTAGTAGGGGATTATAAGAGCAAATGGATGGAAGCGTATGCGCTTCCGGACGCTCGAGCTACAACAGTGGCCCAAAAGTTTGTCGAAGAATTTGTGTGCCGTTTTGGTGTCCCTCGTGAACTACATACCGATCAAGGAACTAATTTTGAATCGCAGGTGTTTGCAGAGATGTGTTCCCTGTTGGGCATTCGAAAGACAAGAACAACAGCTTACAACCCGAAATCAGATGGGCTCATTGAGAGGTTCAACAAAACCCTCATCAATATCACCGCCATGCTCATCGAGCAGTCAAAGAAGTCTAGGGAATGGGATGAGTGCTTGCCATATGCAACTAGCGCATATCGCTGTACTGCACAAGAATCCACGGGAGAGTCACCCAACATGCTCATGCTCGGGAGAGAAGTGACGCTTCCAATAGACCTGACTATGGAGAATCCAAAGTATCCTAGCTGTGATGAACCAAAAACAGACTACGCTGAAAAGCTACGCCAGAATCTACAACAAGCTCACGAACGGGCTAGCGAGTGTCTTAGGAAGAGTGCCAGGCGTCAGAAACGCAATTATGACCGGAAAGCTACCACCACTAATCTCAAGGAAGGACAGTTTGTTTGGTTATATGATCACAGCAAGAAGAAGGGGGTTTCCCCGAAATTACAGCTGCGATGGATGGGTCCTTACCTAGTGGTTACGAAGATCTCAGATGTTACGTTTCGGATTCAGCTGAGTCGCCGATCGAAAGCAAAGGTAGTACATGTAGATAGGCTCAAGCTGTACACTGGTGAAGATCTTCTTGCATGGGAGTATCGCCTTAGAGTTCCTGAGGAGGAATTTCCCTTTGCTGATTCTCCTAATCTTTCCCCTGAGGTCATACCAGAAGAGATCAGCCCTGCCAGTGATGAAACTTTGTCAGATGATCATCAACCCCAGCTTGATGAGACCTCTGCTGATGACCAACCCCAGCTTGATGAGAACTTGCCTGATGATCATCAACCCGGGTTCGATCTTCCCACTGATCTACCTCAGACTCCCGTGATTGAGAGTCGCTATCCCAGAAGAAAACGAAAACCACCAGATTTCTTTTATTAAATAAGAATTATCGACATAAATAATTATTTGTGTTTTGTTCTTCACAATTGCAGGATAATGTCTGAGGAGTGGAAGAAACCAGAGGACTTGGATGGGGACCGGCTTTACAAGTGCCGAGAATGTCTTTCCACGTTCTTGTACCACCGCAGCCTGATGCGCCATATCGGGGAGAACCATCGGGATGGATCCCGGAAGTGGAACTGCAAGACCTGCGATTATTCCTCTACCAGGCGGGGGAATTATGAAAGGCACGTGGACGGACACCGAAAGGACGAACAGCGCACGGTTTCCAGAAGAGAGTCGAGCAAAGAAAGAGAACCGGTGGGCCGGGGCGGTGAAAGGGCAAAATCCCCAGATCGACGTTGTCCGGAGACGAAGAGAGACGACAGAGACCAGCCACAGGAAAACAACACAGCCATTATAAGTGTACATCCAACTCCAGTGCCTAGTATTGATTCTTCCAGAGATGCCAGAGGCAAGCTTCTTGCCATGCTTAAGAGAGCCGCATCCCAGGATGAGGTGGTTTCGTCATCGTCATCAGCATCATCTTCGTCGGAAGAAGCCGAGAGTGGAGGAGAGGGTGCCACTGGAAATGCGCGTACAGACAGACCGGTTTTCAAGAAAGCGAGAGTTGAGAAGAGGATTACGACGACCTTTACTATTGAAGGACGCGTAGTTCGTACGAGAAAGACGAAGGAGTTCTTCGACCGCTTCATACTTGTTTAAGTTAACACTAAGTCTTACTGGTTTACTTGATCTGTTTTGATTACAACTATAGGCCTCAGTTTACAATTTGCTTAAATCAGGTAGGCCTACTAGAGGTCAGGTTTTTTGTTGTTGTTGTAACTCAAGTATTACTAGTGATCTTACGAGAAAAGTGTTTTGATATTCTTTACATTTCCAAACGTATTTTGGACATTGTTGATCAATGTCTTTGTATTTGTGATTACTTGTGTTATATAATTATATATCTATAAAAATAACAGGAAGAAGAGAAAAAGGCAAATGTGTAGCTTATTACGTTGATTTGCTTGGACTTTCTTATAGATTGGTTAGGAAAACAAGAATTAATAGTAAAAACCGTTTTACATGTTTTTAATGCCTATATTGTTGAGCTATGTTTAAAATGTCGTTTCGGTAGGTTTAGAACGAGGACGTTCTAGTCTAAGTGGGGGGTTGTGTGACGGAATGTTACAGTGTTTAACCTGAAGAGGGCGACATTTTGGTCAGATTGATATAAGTGATTTGATAACGCTGCGAACGGGCAGTCCGTGTTTTGTATTGATGCAGTAAGGAATGCAGTAAAGTAAGCTGAAAGATCAAACATCATTGTAAGTTGTCGTTATTTGTCTCGGATATTACTTTGATTGAAGTGATTGATGAATGCATGATTGAGATCCTCGTTGAATAGTTGTGAGTTGTGAGAGTCGACTGTCTGGGAGAGTTGACTGATTTATAAGACGAGACCTGGTTCGTGTCGTTCGGAATTGCTACCAAGTTCATGGAACCAGATCTCGTCACAATATCTTCAAGATGAGACTGGATAAGCACCGGTGGTCTGAGCGATTCGAATCAAGTTAATTTGATATGATCAAAACCGTCCCAACTCTGCACATGTGCAATAAGTTAACTATAGAACATAATCATCCCTAAAGAAGTGACCGAGGATTACAGGATCTACCTCTCCTCGTATCATCATCATCATCATCATGATCATGGTTGGCGTTGGTGATGATGAAGAAGGAGAAAAGGATCATGCACAGCATTGAAGAAAGAGAAGAATCTGCTACTGTCGTTACTGTCACTAAGTGCCATTTCCTTGTTTTTCTCCCTTTTTCACCCGGCCTCTCTCTTCTCTTTCTTTTCTCTTTTTTTTTTCTCTCTCTCTCTCTCTCTCAGACTCCGCAGAGTCTCTTTGAGTCTTTCTTTTTCTTTTCTTCTCCTTGTTTTCTCACCATTCTTTTTTTCACGCGCCGCCAACAGGGGGCGCGGCCGTTTCGGCCCCCTGGATCCGCCCACTAGACTTATGATTTATAGTAGGTGAAAGTCGCTCAATCTATCAATGAACCAGCGTAGAACGTAGGCCTACTAAAATAGGTTCTACCTGTCTACGTAAAACTTAAAATGCAACATGTGGGACTAGCCTATGAAGTATGATATAAAATGCCGAGTCTTTTAGTTTTAGTTTTAGCTGTAATCGTATCCTCCTCAAAACACTTATATGCCAATTAGAACAACTGAAAAGGGGTCTTCTGCGATTGTTCCGAAAAGAGTTGACATTATTCTAAATAATCTTAGTCACAGAAGTAACGTTATTTTCTTACTTAGTTTAGAAGGTAAGGCGAGGACTGTCTCCGGTTTAACGTTGAGGGTGTGCCTATTTTCTCAGCTGATTCATGGGCGCGCGATACGAAAGCAGTCGGTAGAGGTAGAGGTCAAAATCCTCCAAGGGGGGGGGGGGGGGGGGGGGGGGGTTGAATGAACCACCCACACACAATTTTAAAAAGGGGTACAAATTGCGACAATTAATACTTTATTGACATAGACTATCTTGTATATTTTATTGGTTTCCACAATATCTCATTTTACAAAGAGTGTAACAACATATTGAAAATGATTATAATATACATGTATATACAATACACAAGATTCAGAAAATTGTCCTTTAGTTGAACTTATATAGAAAGATATAGTGGCGGATCCTATGGAAAAGCAGAGTTTGTTTTGGATAGCTCTTTAAACTATACAAATGACATAATAAACTAAAGTTAGGTTTATGCAATACAAATACACGCTAAAACAGGGAAAGGGAGATTACAGGGAACTACAAAGGGCAAGGGAAAGGGAAGGGAATATGCAGCTCATTGTGTCATTCAATCAAATTTGACATTAATTCATTTTCATATAGACTAGTGCATGCTTCCTTTGTGGATGGCATTCTGATATTTTATTTTCTTGCCTACTAGAAAGACAAAATCCACCCTCTCAGTATGCACACTTTGAATATTTATCATATAAATTAAAAGACCGAGGAGGCGAGGACAATTATTATTCAGAATCAGTATACCCGGCCATCGATCTGCACCTATACAAAATTGATAACCGCAACGGTATTAATATCAATTCTTGTGACACCTCAATTACAATCAAATATTTTCAGTAGCCGAGCCTAAAGCTTTATGTACCAGGGACTCAGGTTTAAATCCTATACTGGCTTGGAAAAGTTTTTTAATTTGTACACTTTCATTTTATCATGATCATTAATTTATAAGATTAAAATAACAGCCCTCCCCCCCCCCCTCTAATTGATACCAACGCTAACTCCGAATACCAAAACTAACAATACCCACCACATCAATGCCCCCACCCGATCAGGCACGTAGCCACCGGGGGGGGGGGGCACGTGCCCCTCAAAAATTTCCAAGATCGATTGAACTTTTTAGACCCCTCCCCAGGACGTCGATCGTTTACATTAATATGCCCCCACCCCCCCCCCCCCCCAAAAAAAAACAAAAAAAAACATCAAACTCTGGCTACGTCCCTGCACCCGATAACCACTCAAAAACAATAACTCTCAATACCAATTTAACACACCGTAAATTATTGTGACCACTAGACACGTACTAATGTAAGCCTATAGGATCGAGGAAAGCTAGAAGGAGATAATCCCGGGAGATTATCATTCTGCCAAATGGGTTCTCTGAACTGAGTTTTATTACTTCAAATGATTATGGTGTTTTTGATGCAGACTTTCATGGGAAGTTTTAAACTGTTATCAAGTAACATATTAATAACGTGATAGCAGGTCATCTTTATCAACACAAGTTTATAATATACCCCCCCCCCCCAAAAAAAAAAAAAAAAAAAAAAAAATTAAAAAAAAATGCATTATTAATTATACGTTCTCTCTCTCTCTCTCTCTCTCTCTCCCTTCCGACCCATAATATTCTTCTTTGTCCCTTTCTCTCAGTAGTCAGTACTGATGATTCTCTTTCGCTCTTTCTCTCATTCTCCCTCTCCCTCCTGTGACCATGCTCTCTCTCTCTCTCTCTCTCTCTCTCTCTCTCTCTCTCTCTCTCTCTTTAGATCTACCAATCATAATAATATTGATTTTTTTTTTTTTTTTTTTTTTTTTTTTTTTTTTTTTTTTTAAACACGTGGAATATGGTGATAGGTAGTTTTGGCCGGTGGGGACTAAAAAGATCACCAGTACACAAATTCGTTTCCAGTTCGTGTTACAGAGGTACTGTGAATGGTTATACCTTCTCCAAGATGATGAACTTTCAGATTTTCGCCTTAATCGTGCTCGGGCTATTTGTTAGCTGGCCTGGGACAACCATTGTTGTGACTGAGGCAGAAGACTCTGAAAATACAAAATTTCTTGCCAGAGTGGAGGTATGTGTCTTTTTGTTCTGTTTCTTTTCTTCCATATTTCTGGATGCACTACTGCCTGCGTGGTGGGGGGGGGGGGGCGTAGGCGGGTCCTAAGTAAATATTGAAATACGAATTTTCCTGTCATCTGAGGTAACTACTGATACTATACTGAATATATACACCACGGTATTAACAATTATGAACAGTATCTTTCACTCTCTGCTCTTTTGATGTTCAATAGTAAACTGTCATTCTTTTTAATGATTATAATAGTATGTCTAAAATGATCATAATGCCCTTGACAAGAACGATATAGCAAAAACGGTGTAATGATTTCAGCCATATAATATTTAAAAGTGCTAATCGGATGTATGTACGTATGAATGTATGGTGATAGTGCCTCCTCTTCAGTTGCTTGAAGCCTCATGTAATTCCCTCCCTCCTGTATTCCTCGCAACACCGACAAGCTAGGCAGGCCTCAAAATCCACATTTTCAAGCAAATTTAATGTGTAGTCCATGACTATTGGAGGAGCGGGCGCCTTTGAATGTTTTCAACAGTTAATGACGACATACAAATGCTGTTGATCATCACTCATAATACCCCTACCCCATAATTTTTATTGTGTGCTTGTTTTGAGCTAGAAGTATGGTCTTTCTTTAATTTCATCGGAAATTGAATTTATTTTATTCCCTTTGATCATAATAAAACAATAATAAATCATGCAATGTATCCATTATGACTTTAACATTTTTGAAGAGCATAAATCTCTTGGCTCCAATGCAGACGAAATTAATTCATAAATAAAAAATTTCGTACCATTATTCTGAATATACTTGTTTCCATTTTATGAATTAGCATACGTTATAATTCTATACAGATATATATCTATTGTTAACCACATTGTTTTGGAACATCTGGGATTTTGAGGGACGCACGCCGTCTGCTGTATGCGAGGAAAACAAACACAATAGTATTTCACCGACAAGGTCATGGCGTATTGTGCTACTGTAAACTGATTGGGAAGATGGATGTACACGTGGATGTTTTCTCTTTTGAAATGATATTCAGAGTTTAATCAGAAGTCCACTGTGTATTGATTTGTAAAACCTATATTTTAATTGGTCAATACTTGAGATGGGAAAGGGAAAATAGGATTATATTTACGCTCACTATACAACAAAGAGCTTTTAAAAGAGGATCAAATACAGAACAGTTGTTTTGGCCCGAACAGAATATGTTTATGCTTCTCATAATTATTTATTATTAATTATTAACGAACCCCTATTTCATCATTCCACTCTCTCTCTCTCTCTCTCTCTCTCTCTCTCTCTCTCTATTTCTTTCTTTATCCATTCTTTCCTCTCTCTCTTCCCCCTCCTTATCACTCCCTCTTTCTTTTCTCTCTATCTTCCTTTTCTCTATCTTCCTCCCTTAAATTCCCCTCTCCTCTCCCCTTTCTCTTTTCCCTCACTATCATTTTGTTATCTTCTCTCTCTCGCCCCTATCTCTCTCACTCTCTCTCTCTCTCTCTCTCTCTCTCTCTCTCCCTCTCTCTCTCTCTCTCCTTCCCCCTCTCCCTCTCTCTCTCTCCCTATCTCTCTCTCTCTCTCTCTCCCTATGTATCTCTCCACCCTTTCTCTTTCCTTGTTATGCCTCCTCCCTATAAAATACAGAGCTGCCGTGGATGAAGGTTGAACTCGCTCCCTGCGGTGAAGGCTTTCATCTTTGAAGACCTTCCCTATTAGTATCCTTTCCGTCAGAGTCTTTTCAAAACTTTTCAAAACCATATTTTTCTTTATTTTTGTTAACCTTATTTCAAAATTATTCCTAGCATCGGTATAGGGAATGGTGTAAGTTATAGTTATATTATCGACAATAATTCAAGAACAAGATCCAGACTCTTATAAGTTTTTGATTTTGTTTTGTTTCTTTATACAATAATGTTGTGACGTAGTAGTCATACTAGTCACGCTTGCTTGTACGTTGTATATGGTTTTGTAAAAATAAAAAAAATACATTATATATTATGTATCTACATAATTGTGATTACATTTTCAAGGTCCATTTCAATATTAGTGGTACTTATCACCAATCGGAAATGGAGCATTTGTGAAAAGGTGAAGGGGCTCTTATATACAAAAAAGAGGAAAAGGGGCACTTATCAGAAGTATATTGGAAAAGGGGCACATGCCAAAATAAAGTGGGCACTTATTAGGGATGAAAGGGGCACGTTTAGAAGGAAAAGGGGCACTTCTTACAAAGGAAAATGGGTACATGCACTTTTCCTATGTAAAAAGGGGCACTTTTGGGGTACTTTAAAAAAAATACAGAAATAATTAGCCGGCAGGAGGCTACATGCCAAAAAAGTCATGCTTGGGTGGGGGTTGATGGGGTCGGAATAAAACTAATTCTCGTTTGATTATAGACCACGTCGTAGATGTGTCTATATAGGCAAGTGCCGGTTAAACCCTTGCCGATTGACTGAAGATGCGAATGTCGTGGGTTCGAACCCCGGTGTCCTTTGGGAATATATAAATCTAAATTTGCAACTCTCCACCTAGGTATTAACAAATTAATGGACCGTCTTGAGCACCGTCCGTGATGGAAATTTTGTTGTTATTATTATTAACATCATTACTATTTATTATTGTTATCATCATAAGGCCTTTAAACAAAATTTGTTGTATTGCCCTTTGCGACCGACCCAAAAATCTAAACATTTTTAAACAGTTTTTTAGAGAAAAAATGTTTAATCCATCAAAAATTATGTATTCAAAACTGAAAAATATGAGCCCAAAGAGGAAAAAAGAAAGAAAATCGACCGACCGACCCAGGTGCTGGCACCTGAAGGGCAACACAACATCTTTCTTTTCAGGCCTTATTGTTATTATTATAATTATTATTATCATCATATGATTAACATTATACTATGCTCCTTAACGTAGTCATCTGCAGCCATGAAGTAGATTTAAGGTTTATGGGGGGTGCCAATCCAGACCTACTCATCCTGGATTCAGAAGGAAACATTGACCAGGTATCCATGGCAACGCTTTTTTATTGATTTTTTATTCGATGGCCAGACCTTTTAATATTCGTTTCTTTTCCTTGCAATACTATGCATTATTCTTCCCCTACATCTTTGTAACGATATAAGCAATTGTCTAATTCAATTTAAAGATTCAGACAAGAGACAGTACGAATATCCCTCTAATTGACCACCATCCTCAGACCTCTGACATTGTTTTTTTTTGTTTACCTCTGACTTTTTTACCCCTGGGATTTTTACCCAGACTGGGATTTTATTTCTGACATTTTTAATTGGCACCACACAAAATATAGCCAAATGATTTTTCTTATTTTTTTGTAAATGTCTTTTTTCTTTCTTCTTTCTAATAGCGAATTGACCTCTCCGAGATGAACAGAGGTCAGATAAATGATTTGATGGTCGAGAACGGCTTTGCGAGGTCAGAGACGGAGAAGGAAAATAGAGAAGAACTGTAAAACGACGATGTTGTACTGCAATTTAAAATGCAATAACCCCCTCTACGTCCAATAATTCATGTTGCTTTCTTTCTCTCTCTCTCTCTCTCTCCCTCTCTCTCAATCCCCCTCTCTCTATCTTGTCTCACGTTTTTACATTTATTACTTTCTAATTATACATAATAATGGGTCGCTAGTTATAGTCGTATTTAAAGGCACACTGCCATACTTGTAGCTACTTGCTCCCTCTATATAGAAAACTTCCCCAATCGGTGCCTGTTGGTCCCCCATGATCCTCTTTTTCTTATGTTAAATGATAGCTGAGTTAATGAGATAGCCACCTGTCACAGTGACCTCGATGGCTCTCTGCGTGGTCTAATCCCTTCTGGCCCAGTAGTGGTGACGGTCTTTAAGAACAAAATATCATTCTATGAAAGACATACATTTGTTTTAGCCCTATTTGTTTTTATTTAATAAAAAAATGCAGTATCATAGTATTAAGCTCTGGTTGATATAGCCACAGTGCAATTCTTATTAATTTCATTTCATCTCATCTGTATGTCATGTATATTTTGTTTCGCTCACATACATACAAAGTTTACAGGGGAAAAAAAAAATCATAACACGATCGTAAGTACTTTTGAAATAGCTACCCTGATATCTTCGTATATATATATATATAATTATAATCTAAATGGGTATTATAGTATGTGGAAAGCCGGTGATTCATTCAAAAGGAACCGGCTTTAAATTACAACTTAATATTAAGAAAACTTTTATTTTTCAATCTTTTAGTATACTCACTGTTATAACACAATCTTATGTGAGTTATAATGCAACGATCGATTTGCTAAAAGGTTTAAATTTCGAATTCGACCAAAATACGAATTAGAAATTCAACTTAGACTATTTTTTTTCTTTTTACTTATATATCAAGTTATAGTTTTAGTTAAAGATCTAAGTCGCTTGTTACTTTGTGCACTGCACGTACAGTGATGAAACTCTGTGATTTTGTAACATATGCATTATATTGCCTTTATGACGCCTACTACTTCAGCTTAACAAATAAGTTGTAGCAGGTTGATGATACGCTTGGCATGGCGTGAATATGTTTCAAAAATCAAGTTTTCACTGATTTGAATGAAATAAAGAAAAGAAATATCATGAAATCTATGTGGAATTCGTACTAATTTCTAGTAGTTCGCATGTGTGTTTGCATAGAGTTATGAGTGTTGATACGGACTGAGAAATGTTCCACTCACAGCTCAGAGCCCTAACGGAATCATTGTGGAACGGTCGGGGGGGGGGGGGGGGGGGTAGGCCTACACGTCGGTAGAAATAGGCACAGTTAGAGATCTTTCCAAAACTTTCGAGTGTCCATTAAAAATATATAAGGGGAGTATACTGCAGAGACAAGAGTGAGAGAAAAAAGAACTAGAAGGAGAAGAGAAAGTAATAAGGAGGAGGAGGAGTTATACAGACTAGCTGCAGAAATAAGAGAAGAACTCGAGAGAAGGAGGAGAACAAGAGGGCCCGGGGGGGGGGGGGGGGGGGGTTACTCACAGGATGTGCCGCTCTATAATGGGTCACTTTTTCACAAAAAAACCTTAGCATGGGTCCCATTTTTACCAAAAATATACCTATACATGGGTCCGTTTTTTTTTTAATTTTCAAAAAATTTGGACCCGAAAAATGTGAAAAATTTGCTGTTATTTCGAGAATCCCCCAAAATAATGACCAAATGGGTATGGGTTTCGAGGCTTCAAGAGCGGCACACCCCCGTCTGATCTGAGTAGCTTCCCCCCCCCCCCCTCCCCCACCAAAACGCTACTATTGTAGGTGATCTAGAAAGGGGCGGAGATGTAACGCGAAATAAGAGAAATAATAATTGTTTACATACAAGTAATAGAAAAAGAAAGAAAGAAACAACACAAAGACACACATAATACAAAAGTACATGCACACACCCACACGTTCATACTACTAGCACTGCACTGCACACACACATATTAAATTGAGATATCTGCGCTGCACAAATTGGGGATTCCCGTTTCGTCTGAGACAACCAGGCAAGGAGCGTCGTAATTTCTATTGTTTTTACCTGTCATACACCTGGAATTTACCTCAAGTTCAATGATGTTCACGAAAATTCATCAAAATTGCATACATGGTGAGTATGAGGTTGAATGAATAAGCATTACAGGGTAGAAAAACAACCAGATTGTACCAGCGGAGTGACAGCAGATAACAAGGCGCCGTCCCTGGCCTGGGCCTGGCCTGGATGAATGTGTTTGTACCGTATGTTGTGACGTTCTGTGTGTTATTGTGACATGCATATGTGTGTGCATTGTGCGGGTAAGTCGGTGTTCTGCCAGACTTGTATTAAAACACACCTGTACCAGTGAACAACGAATTTTGATTTTTTATGGACAATAAACAATTCAATTCTCATACAGAGTCATACTCATACTATTGTGTTCATAATAATCATATCACACTGGACTGGGGCGTTGCAAGAAAGTTGCAATCAATCGCAACTTGCAATCAACCGTAACTTTCTTGCAATGCCCCATAGACCCCTATCTTTATAAACAAGAAGCAAACTTGGTCAAAATAAACAGCTAGTCTAGTGAGAGCGTACAAATCAATTAACTGAACATATGGGGGTCAGAATCCATTTAATTGCATGTAGGTCCATTCATTGTGAGATACTAGCCTATTAAAAAAATATAATATTTTCCTCCAAAATGCTGAACCACCCCGGCCCTTACCATTTCGGCCTGAAATTGGTGTTAATTCAAATTATCACAATATTTGCCCCTACGCCCTTTTCAAAGGGATATGGGGGTCAGGATCCATCTAATGGCATGTAGGTACATTCATTGTGGGAAAACTAGCCTAAACAAAAAATATAATTTTTTCCTCCAAAATCCCTTACCACCCCGGCCCTTACAATTTCGGCCCGAAAGTTGTGATAATTCAAATTTTTACAATATTTCCCCCTACGCCCCTTTCAAAGGGATATGGGGGTCAGAATCTATTTAATTGCATGTAGGTACATTCATTGTCATATCTAGGTTCACCCATGACCCATCAATCTTGGTGTTTCTACTGTCTGGATTATTCCAATCTCTCTTCCTTTTCAAGTGAATGTAATTCTTCTTCCAGTTAAGTGCCGCTTCATGGTGATGAAGATAATCACATAATAATTCATGATAATTCATTGCATTTGTATAAATGCCATGGAAAGGGAGGTCTGCTGTGCAGGCAAATAAATAAAAACACTACACTTTACATGCATGCAGGGCATCTCACTGCTCTCAGAGCTGACATCTCTATTTTGAGTAGAGTCGATAGATCTACTTCTGTTAGGTTGTTTCAGTCTCTCTAATCGTTGGTTGTTCCACTGATACTACGTCTGGCTCCACTAGACCTCTGATTATAGAGACTGAAGTATGGCCTATCGGGACTGTACGGGACTGTACGGAACAACTGGTTCGGTTTGACCAGACCGCGATGAATGAGATACGCTACGAGATTTTCACTCTTTACATCCTCATAACTGCTGCAATTATAATAAAAATTAAAAATAACATATATATAGCTTATTTGACTTACGATAGCTTGCTCATTTAGATCCTAAATTAATGATTAATCCGAGAAAGTCTCGTCGGCAACATTATCCGTCTTGGTTTTAGTTGATGAATATTCATTTTTTCTTTTCGAACGTCTAATAGCTACCGTAGCTATGTACGAGTCAGCTCGGCTTGACCAATGAACTCCAACGAAACGAGTGCTCTGATTGGCCATTGGCTATGTTTTGGTAGGTTGAACTGGAAATATATCGGCCCCTGGGTAATAGTTTGAATGCATGAACGTACGCGGTTCTGAGATAAAATTGGATAACTCATAATAAGTAAGTCCATAAATTTCACATTCTATAGTAGGTTAGCAAATTTTGAAAACTGTAATTAGGAGGTATATATACCGACCTAATTTACATCTGATTTAGAAATCAGAAAATAAGATCTAAATAAAGAAAATCAGGGAGAAAATGTTTTGAACGAAAAGATGTACATCGGTGGCTCTAGCCACCCCACGGTACGAGATCCCTGGATTGCCGTCTGTATTTGGGAATGTCAACAAATGTCAGTTTTATAAAAGAAATGACCAAATCAGACGGTTATTTCTGTCTAGGGTGAACCAATATACAGTATGGCAAGATAAAAATGATGACTGAATAATAGTGAAGGTCAGGGATGCACAGGAGAGTTAATACAAGATTCATACATGTGCAAGTCTAATCACCCCTAAGCTAATATAATGGGACACAAGAATATAATGTAAATGAAATTGTTTTCAATAAAGTTGTAACCATTATATACCTTGAATATACAGTACCTTGAAGGCCACACCTCGTCATCATGGTGATGTACATGTACATGTAGATCCAGTAGATAGTGTGGTGTGGCAGGGTTAAGGGGGTCCCATGGGACCTATTTAAAAACCCAGGTTGGATAGTTGTGTTTGAAGCTGAGGAGAGTGGGAGCATCAATGGCAGTTTGCGGCAGCTTGTTCCATTTGCTTACAACTCTCTGGCTACAGAAATTTGTCCTGATGTCAAGGCGGCTTCTTGTGATAATTAAAACGTAAATTGGTTATAACAAAAGGAGTATTCTTGGAGAGATTTAAGTAATGCACACAAGAAATATTTTTATAATCATATACATGTACATGTAATAATAACTTTCTGGATCTGGACAAAGGTTTCTATGGGAATTTGTAGCTTTAATGATTGGAGAAATCTTGCTTCATTATACTTCATACCATTCCATTCCGTGAAAACCGTGGAATAATGACACAAATAAAGGATAAAAAATACAAGTACATCAAAGCATCATCAAATTCATAGCAAAAATACAGTCTCTTGGAGAAACTCATAATGTACATTGTGTTATGATTTTTAAACCTATTAAAATAACCTCAGTTACTATTGTTGTTCATCTGCATTATGGCTTTACATAAATTACAAACTCACTTTTCATAAAAATACACTAAATATACAAAAAAAAACTATCAAACCTCTTAGCCTGCCTTTATGACAATACTACATGTATTGCTCAAATCCCAATGATGCGCTGGCAAAAAGGGGATCCTTGATCCTCACAACACAACAAAATCATGTTGACTTCTGAGTGTGTATCAAGTGCACAGCAATAGATGGTGCTATGCTAGACACATTGCCTGAGGAAGTGCTAAATACATAATATGCATGTAGTCATGCCATGCATCAATGGTACAATAAACAAGTGACTAGAGTGATAAAGCAATTTCAAGTGCACTGTCCCAACATTAATGCACAAAATTATTTTAAATAAATGTATTCAGTTAACTTAAATGTACATGTACATTATACATGTACCGTATTTGCCGGCGATAAGGCCGCAGTGCCACATAAGCCCCACCCCCAACTTTGACTTTTCAAAGAGAAAAAAAAAAGGAAAAACAAACAAACGGACCAAACAAAATAATCGTAATTTTCTCGTAGAACACTTTTTTTCTTCTACAAACTGATACCAAATTCATCAATATTCTTATAAAGTACAGGAAGTTTACCTAAAAAATGGCCTAATCATGAACGGAATCATAAAACCCATGGGATGTCTCAAATAATGACTGTTCACAAAGACAACCGAGTAGGATGAGGATTAATGAACTACTCAATACAAATGTACATACATTTACTTGTAGAATAGAAGATAGAGAAAGGTTGATGTAACCAAAACCTAAAATGAATTTGTCATCACCCGTTTTGATACGATAATAGCAATTAGTGTAAAAAAGGTGCGACGGCAGGAAGTTCCCTAAATTCAGTGAATTAATAGTACACTTAATCAAATTGGCAATACGAAAAACACCTCTGTACATGCATGTACTTTGCGTGTAACAGTATTTGGGTTTCAGCAGCAGAACTAAATATCAACAACTCTCGTATTAAAAAGGTCAGCATGTCACAATAAAGGGAAAGTCCACCCCCTAAATAAGTTTGTTTCGATAGAGGCAGAATAATAAGAAAATCAGGTGAGTGAAAGTTTGAGCAAATTCTGAATAAAAATAAGAAAGTTATGAATTATTGAAGTTGTGATCAATCAAATACAAATTGGCAACTCTGTGACTTATTATACGAGCTCTCCTTCATTTGCTTTGTGCATAATATTCCATAAAATCATGTTTTCTTCGTTATTGATGACGGAATATATTTGTTCCTTGCAGGGGGAGTATAGAAACATATTTGCAATTATTATATTTAGGGTGCATCTATGGTTGAAATTTTTCTTGAGGGAAAATGAAAATTTTAGATTTTTTTAGTACTGAGCAAATGGAAGTTGAGCTCGCATGATACGTCATAGAGTTGCCAATTTGTGTTTGATTGATCACAACTTCATAAATCCTAACTTCCTTATTTTTAATCGGAATTTGCTCAAACTTTCACTGACTTGTTTCTCTCATTTTTCTACTCCTATTAAAACTAACTTAATTTCAGGGTGGACTTCCCCTTTAAGATTTTTAATTTTTTTTTAAATCACCTGTTGGGGTAAAAACTTACGGATTTCAGCTGTAAAAGAGTCAACTACCGCATACCAGATACCAAATATGGGCGTGTTTCAAGGGGGTATTAAAGGTTTAACGCATTGGTTGGTCTGACAGGAAATGAACAAGGATTATTGGACAGCTGTCTACTGTTTCATCTTCATGTCAATGATTATTAATTAAACTGTCAAATTTATTTAGAATGCAAAATTCTTTTCATTTTCTGATTTGTTATGCCTTTGAAAATGTATATTTTGTACTTTGAATATTAACAGGAATGGCATTGTTATAATTATGCTGCTCACTAATTTCTATGTTTATTTCATGCTGTAAAATACAATATTGATAACATCCTTTACAAATTCATGTACATGTAAATTTAGATTGATCATTTTGTTGAATCTCTTTGTTTTGGAAAGACAAAAATAAACATACTGTATGTACCTGTACAGGGCCTCTCTGGATGACGTTTTATTAAATTGTCAGAGCGTCACTGTATTTGTCTGTGTAAATTATAGACTAAAAAAGTTGGTCAAACGAAATACATGTATAGCTCATAACCAAATTTCACCAGGGGCCCGTTGCATAAAACTTACTATTGATGGTAACTTTACCATCAATGGCAATTACCATGGTAACAGGGCTCAACAGCCAATCAAAATCAAGGTTTCCATGGTAGTTACTATTGATAGTAAAGTTACCATCAATGGTAAGTTTTGTGTAATGGGCCCAGATGAGTACCTGTATCATTTACATAATAGTGAAATATTATTTCTTAACTTTTCCCTTTTCCTTATCATTCTTTTTCTATTTTAGCCTAATGACAGGCAACAGTCAGCCACAGATATCTATTGCAAGTAGTTTTAGGAGCAGACTTTGTTGTTCATTAGAGTGAGATCTGAACCCAACCATGGTTCTGGAATCCCTGCTATCCAGTGTGCTCAACAAGTACCTGAGCAAGTACATCAGGAACTTGGACAGTCATAATCTCGAACTTGGCATCTTTGACAGTAAGTGATTTCCTATTTTTTTCTTTCTGTTTGCAATAATGTACTTACATGTACAGTGTAAGAATATGATACAGAGGCTTGATTTTTTTGTTGATGCTTCAAAAAATGAAATGGCAAGAGACTTTATACATGTACCTACTTGTACATTGTTTTATAAAATAATGAAAGTCATGAAAATACAGTAGGCCTACATGGGTACATCTAATATCTAACATCAAAATCGTTGGTAAAGAGTGTTTAGAAAGCATTCCCTTGTAAAAATATATTATGTAAAATGTGTAACAAAAAATAAATAAATAAGACAAATAATTTGCTACAATTTGGATCATGCTGAATATGCTTGTATGCTACATGTACATGTACATGTATGTTAGACAAAGATTTCACATGCAAAATGGAGAGACATGTTACATTTTTACTCAGGCTTTCTAATGTAAAAGTTCATGTTCATTGCATAAATTATATTAAATGCATCCATGAGCACATTTGGTAACAAGCCACTTTGTTCAAATTCTGGGACAATCTACCGTAATCATTCAGTGCCATTGATCAAGAACTTGTCTGTGTCCTTGCTAATCCTCATGCAATTAAAATCAAATAATGTCTAACTCAGCTGCATGTATTCACCCGCAATGGTTTGTAACTAATCTGCGGCATTGAAGCATTGTATACAAGTACATGAATATGCATGAAGAAGGCTTTGCTTCTTCTTTATTGATTAAAGAGTCCATTAACTTTGTAATTACCATAATTAAATTTAGGAATATTACAGTGTAGAATACATTTTTAAATAATTTGCTGTGTACAGGTACATGTACAGTACATTGTACCAATTACATGTACATGTATATTGTAATTTATTATATATTCAAACATGAGAAGACATACGTGTAGTCATGGAGCTTATGTTGTAAATGAATAAAATGTTAGTATTTTGAAGTTTTTACTTGACAAATGTAATGTACATGTACATTTACATACTACAGGAAATAAACAATGAAGGAGACAGAGACATTAAGATATAGTATGTCCTCAGATACATGTACATGTAGCACCATAAACATGTTAAATTGATAACAGATATGAAATTTGACGAGAGAAAAATACAGTTTGTAATTTTTAAAAAAGAAAAAGAAAAACAGCTGTTTTACTCGTTTGCACTGTGACTATTAATGATGTTTTAGAAAAAAAAAAGGAAAGAAATATATAGGCTAGAAATGTACAAATTTACCCCCCAGTAAAATCATGATGATGAAATTAAAAAAGAAAAATCAGTACAGTACAGTACATGTCTAATCTACAGATTCATGTACACATTTACATCATACATGTACATTTATTGCTCCAAGACTTAAGCTTCAAATAAGTACAGTATGCATGCGAACATATGTTAGAATATCAGAAGGTGCACCTGTATGGTTATGCACTTAGCACTGTGGCCAGTCCACTCAGTGTATTGCTTGAACACCAGTGCGTACAGTACATGTATGTCATCTTGTCTTGACTGCACACACGCAATCAATATGCTGTTGAGCATCAATTGAGTTGCTCTATGGTTTTGTATCGGCCCCAGTATGAGCCAGTCACAACCAACCACTTGCTTGGTTGTCACCCTGTGTATCTTCCACTCTTCATCTAGGGCCATCATTGACTGCATGTCTTGTATGGATATGTGTGGGTGTGTGTTGTGTATATATTATGATCACATACACTATACTGTCTGTACACAGTCACGTTTATACATACATTGTACATCTACAAGTAAACATTGTTAAACAATTATTTTGTAAACCACATCTTAAGGTAAAACAATAACTACATCATGTACATGTTAGTGTTAATAACACATGTCTTGAATACTTATTCTCACATATTTGTAATTATACATGCACAGGCCTACATGTACAGTACACAGTACATGTACATGAACATTTACAGGTAAATTACATGTATTGTGAAAGAGGTTAATATCTACTTCAGATAGAGATCAAGTGTACATGTACATGTACTGTACATCTAATTATAATTTGGATGATATATACAAGTCCTGTACATTTTGCATGTATTTCTAAATTTAAACAGCATACATGTACAGTATACCTGTAAATTCACAAAATGTATTGACCTTTAAAAGCATCCTTGTTTCATTATCCATTAATGTACGTACCTAAATATTGAATGTACCTGCACATAAATTCACTGATTGATATTCCCTTGCTTTAGAGATGAACTGAATATTAAACCCTTTGTATTGTAATACTGACCTTGATCAAGTTTCCATGGATAAATAATGTGAGGCCTCACTCCCACTTCTCAACTAAAAAGGAGAGACATACATGTATATTACATGTCATGTACACATGTAAAGAATATTTATTTCATGGACCATTATTCAATCAGGCATAGGAGAAACATTAACATTATCAGTTTGATGAATTACTTGAGTATTAAAACTCTGTCTTTGGAAATGATGATGGTGAACACATGTACATGTACTGTAGCCTTTGCAATGGAATTTACACTGAATTTCAAGACTTGAAATAAGTTATCTCTGCCAAACAATTTTGGCAGACAATTTACAATCTCTGAGTATTGAGCCAAGAAAGAGAATTGTCCATATCATGTGAATAAACACACAGCATCATACACATGTACGGTACATGTAAAGTGAAGTCTGTACTGTTTCACTGAATGTGACAAATCTAAATTCACAATTTCAGCCACTGGTAGTCTTTATTAGCTTGTTGATACCAATTATAGCCAGTCAAACAAACCAACTCATACATTCATAATTACATGTACTTCAAGATAGTTTATCTCAAAATGCAATTGCATTACAAAGCTTGTCCAGATATTATCTATACTGTAGCCTTGAGCCTCATACTTAGAGCAGGATATAATATATCAGTCTAATATATGTATCATCCTCTTGTGTTTAGATGAAAGGCAGGTGTGTCTGACTGAGTGGCTAATGGATTTTCTTCCCTTGAGACTCTCATTAAGAATTATATGTCTACTATGTTCACATATTCAAACACATGTACATGTATGTTTATAACATAGTACATTAATGGATAATTTGTACATTGTTGTGTCGCATGGGATTTCTGTTTATTTAGACAATGAAAAAAGGTTTGGGTATTTGGCTGCTCTAGCCAAATTGAAATCTGGAGCAGAATTCAGAAATGCATTCACATGTAAATGTAAATTGTTTGTTGATTGTTGAATAGCTACAGTGAACTTGAATTGTGACGTCTTTATTACAGATAATGTGTACTTCCACTATTTTTTTAGTTAATTGCCTTTTATTTTCATGCATACAAAATTACATGGGATTGTTAATTATGATCATTATCATTATTGTTTATTTCTCAATTCTACCCCTTTTGTTTTATAGGTAGCTTAGAACTGACAGACCTAGAGATAAAGCCAGAGGCATTGGTATGTTTTGTAAACGAATTTCTTTGTGATGTTTTTTCCATTTTCTACAACATTTCATTTGTACACTGTAAATTTCATGTTTTCTAAATACTATGGTAGTATTTCTTTACAAGATGTTTTTTCAAAATCTTCTTTCCATATTTGTTATGTTTGCTTTTTTGATTTGCTTACAAAAAAAATCCTGATTCACTACATTGTATAGTTTGTTACAAATGTATACTCCATCAGTTTGTGAAACTCTGTCCTACATGTACTGACTTGTTTACAGCCGATCCTAGATTATGGCTTAGGAAGGGATTTTAGCATAAAGTGCTAATATAATCTCTTAATTCCATGTCGCTCGTGAACGGACAAAAATAAATTTTCCCTGAAGGCCTAGATACACAAATGTTTGGTCATAACAATGATTAATGGTATTACCTACCAATACACTGTATGCCTTGATAATAGTCACAATAGTTATGTATGCAAGATGTTCGCCAAGAGCAATTCCAATTTTAATCCTCCCATTAGTGGAAGAAGAAGAAGAGGGAAAAAAAAGGAATTACATGTACTATACAGATCATTAACTATTTGTAATCAATGTACTTGTAAATCTGTTTGTGTTCAAGATATTAGTAAATATTGAACATTTAAATTGACAAGATATTACAAAATCTTTCTATTTTGGTAAGCTTTTCTCTATAGTCGAAAATAAATCAGTGTTTCAGAGTTTGTGATTCACTGGACTGTTTGTGAAAATCTATTAAATTTTGAAGTACTGTAAATGAAACACTTCAAACATGTTCAGTGGCTGTTTGGCCGCAAGCTGATCTTGTGCCATTTTTTTCCTTTCGTTTTTTCTTTACAGGCTCAGCTGAATCTCCCCATAGAAGTAGTTGCTGGCCATATAGGTGAGATGCCATGAATTATATGTTTTATTTGCTTTTACTAAATAAAATAAAATAAAATAAATGGGGATGGGGGGGGGGGGAGGCTTATTTACTTATCATTTTAAAATTTGATTGTCCATAAAACTTTAATTTTATATTAACATTATTAAAGCTTACTCACTTGTGCATGCTAATAATTTTTGTAGCTGACTTGTTGAATTCTAGACATGTATTCGTTTGCCTTAGCCCTTTTTTGTGCAGTTGTCCATGTTGTATGCCCTTTAATAAAGCAAGTTGTATTTACTTTTTCATTAGTTGGATGTTGGCTCCATCCCAAGCATAGGAAACAACACTGTTATTCTATGGATGAAAATTTTGCTTAATGTTGCCACATCAAAAATGATAACAAACATGAAGGATTCATGTTGTGATTGCCCAAGCAGACTAAGTTGTAAATACATAAACATATATATTTAAACAAATCCCTGCAGTGCAAACAAGATTTAATATATTGATGTCCAAATAAAAATTGCAGGTATCAAAGGTTTTGTGTATGTACAACATATTCCAAAAATGGATTTTACTTTGTTCATGCATAGCTTACCAATCACTTGTTGATTGAGTCGTATGATGTGGTAAACGCATGGCTTGTTATTCCATTATGCTAAAAATAATGTGCACAGCCTTAATTCAATCATTCTCCCTAATCAAATAATAAGAAGCGAAGTAAATTAGCTGGTAGAGTGAATGACTTCAGGCCTGCCACAGGCTTAACTTGATCAATTGCATTATACTCCCAGTGCAGTTTTTTTCTCATCTTAAAACCTAAATTTAGTGGGTGAAGTTTAACTCTGTTTTTAAACCACAGTATTTGTCTCTTCAACTAAAATAGATTATCATAGAAGCCTGATTATTCATTTACGCTGTAGTTGAGAAATTTATTTTGAGATGCACTTCGTTTTAGTCGATCAAGAACAACATTTTATTTTTGATTGGCAACAGTGGCATTTTACTCTATTTGTTAACTTTTCCAACGAAATGCATGTATCTGTATAAAACTGGACAGACCAAAAATTGTCTGAAAATGATTAATTGTATATATATGTAAATATTTCACACAAAACGGTAATCACGAATCCTTGAAAGTGCTACCAATTAAAACATTTTAATGCATATTTCCTTCTTCTTTTTCCCCCCATTATTTTGCAAAATACCTTAAAGGGTCTTCTCATGAATCTATTATGAAATTAAATGAAATCTAAATGACTTGTATAAAAGTACATGTAGCTAAACTCTTACTTTGCTCTTGAAGAGTTACAAGAAAAAACATCTTCTCCACAAAATCAGACAGTATATTGTTTTAACATCTGTACATGTATGCAATGGTTCAGTGTGTTTAGTGCAATCGGTTCAATTTGTTTGCTTTGTAGTATTGGAATAGTGCATGAGCAATTTCCACTGCAAATATTTGAGGTGTTCATGAGATCTTTATGCTGGATTGCTTCTATGATCTTTCATGTTTAAAGATAAACTGGTAAAAAAAAAAAAAAAATTAATTCTCACAGAATCAAACGAAACTGACACTGAATGTTCAAGATTACAAATACAGTAAATGACATGTGCCAAACAATTTTGGAAGAAAATGTATACTGGCTGAGTAATGAGCATAGAAAGACGAGGCAATCAAGGTAGTAGCCCCGACACCATGTGTGTTGTCCCATATATAGCTTTCTGTGTACAGTGCTTGTTACTTTACCAAGACTCGGCCAAATTTATTATGATTTTGATGACTTCAGAACCTTGCAGTGCACACCAATACTTACATGCTACATGATCAACTGTTTCTGATCCATTCCACACCTTTTCTTTCACAATGCCATCGCATTACCAAAACTCACCTTTATCTTTAATAGATCTTAAATGCATACAGTAGATCTCTGAACATGCAGGTCATACATGTACACTGCACATTATGTCAGTGGAACAATTTCTATTAATATATTGTACAATTATGTACAGGTACTGCATATCTTGACATTTCAAGCAAAGTAATATGCCAAATGTCATTTTGTACAAATTGACCATGCAGCATTATTAAAGTCAGTTTAAGTTCTAAATTATGATTCAGAAGGAGTAATTGCAGCGTGTACAGTGTGCAAATTGACTTTGTTATGCACACTGTATTTTGTTGGCGGGATACTCAATCAGCCAAAGTTCAGGTTGTTGGGTCATTGAAGATATTGATACAGTGGTTGATTATGATGGAAATGTTAGATTTTGACATTTATTGTAATCCAACTCCATCTCAAGACTTACAAAATTTGGTATCATGTCAGAACAACTCCTTCCTAAGACAGGCATGTACCTTCAGAACCAGAAATTCTTGGAAAACTACCCCCCCCCCCCCCTCTCCTCCCCTCTGTACATTTAACCCCTGCAAATTTTGTTTCCAGCAGTAATTTTCAGAAAACTAAATTGAGGGGAAATTACTTCAAGAGATAATTGTTTAAGTGGGGAGTTGGGGCAGTTGTCCTACATTATGAGGATAGTTACAATATGCTAGGGGGAGGGAGATTTGTCAGAGGGCTAATTTCCAGGGGCTTTTTGTCTATTAAAGTACACCTACATGTATAGATACAATGTAGTTGTCCTATGGGATACCAGGATATTGGTATGACTTTTAACTCAAACTTATCATATGTATCCATATTCTCTTTTATCTGTCTTACAGGAAGGATATACATTGACTTTTCCTGGACTGGGCTTTTCTCTGAACCGGTAGTGGTCAATGTTGAAGACCTCCTGGTACTGGTCAGTCCAGTTGCTGACCGCCCATACGATGAAGAGAAAGCGAGAAATGCTGAGAATGCGTCCAAGCAACAGAAGCTTTCAGCGATTGAAGTGTCCAAGAAAGCCACTTCAGACACAAGTAAGAGATTCATGTTTACATTTTTTGTTTTAACCGCAGAATTGCCCACCATGCAGGGTAAGGATGGAAACATGATTTTGGCCAACATTTCATGTACAATGTACACGTACATACTTGGACATGTATAATTTGTCTGACAAGTATGACAACTTGTAATTCTTATTCAGATCCTGTAGTATGTCTGCCTTGGGGCATGATGGAGATTCCATATTGTGTACCTTCCTATGGAAAGGGCAGTGGGTGCATGCTAGGAATATCCAAAAATGGAGACGAGAGTATTATAAACAGTATATCTTTTCAAAATGAACAAATCATTGTTCATTATTTAGCAAAAAGTGGGAAATTCAATTTCACGTCTTTTAAGCATTATTTTCATTTGTTTTAAAGGTCAGAATTAAATTCACTACCCTTTTTCATTTTGTCAAAGCTTACGTTTATATAATTTCAGCTAATTTGTTTCTTTTTTTAAATAAAAAAAGTCTCTCACTCGGACAGGTAAAGTCACTCAATGACAATGGAACGCAATATATCAATGTGATATATTGCGTTCCATTGAGTGACTATATTGTTTTGCATTTCCAGGTATTACAATTGTGAAGACAAAGATACCTGTCCGAGTGAGAGACTTTTATATATATATATATATATATATATATATATATGTATGTGTATATAATGTAAAAGATAGTCATATCTTTGTCAAGTCAGGTCAGATAATATTAACTTGTCAAGTCAGGTCAGATAATTTTATCTTTGTCAAGTCAGGTCAGATAATATTAACTTGTCAAGTCAGGTCGGATAATTTTATCTTTGTCAAGTCAGGTCAGATAATTTTATCTTTGTCAAGTCAGGTCAGATAATATTAACTTGTCAAGTCAGGTCAGATAATATTATCCTCGTCAAGTCCGGGTAGATAATTTTATCTTTGTCAGGTCAGGTCAGATAATATTATCCTTGTCAAGTCCGGGTAGATAATTTTATCCTCGTCATGTCGGGGGATTATATTATCTTGTTCAAGTCAGGTCAGATAATAGTATCCTTGTCAACTCCGGGTAGATTATTATCTTTGTCAAGTCGATGCAGATCGTGTCAATTCAAGGTAGATACATGTAATATCAGTTTTGTCAAGTCAAGGCAGTTATTGTCAATGTCTAGTCAGATCCCACTGACAAGGAGAAATAATCTGCGGTTCTCCTCGCAGCTGCTTGTTGATGGGTCCAGCTCGGCGATCCGTCCAGCTACCCGAAGTCCGACTCTAGATCTGCCCATGCCGCCGTCATTTTTCCAGTTCTGATTTGTTGCGTTTAATTGAAAGCTAGAACGAGTTCACAGTCTAGAAATCAGGCCCGATTTGTCTTTCGAAGGAAATATAAATCAAACGTACACCTCTGTCGGTTATTTTGGGACTGAATAGATATGAATAATAACAAACAAGACTAAGTTGAAGCAGCTAGGGAGGCGGTGTACCTGGTTGAAGCACCTATACATTTATGCTGTCAACAATGAAGCATCTACGTACCAGTACTTCACACTTTTTACTATGTACACGCGCGCGGCGACGCACGCTGTACTGTAATTGGTCGCTATTGTCCTGCTTGTCAGATTCTATTGTCCAGGTGCGAATTAAGGCTACCTAATCCCTTGGCTAATTTGAATCACCAAAGTCTATATTCAGCAGAGTTGGTGTATATTTAAATTCATGTTGTTCTATCGGCATGGAATGTGTGTGTTAGAATGGGGGGGGGGGGGGGGGGGGGGGGTTGAACGCGATCGGATCAAAATGGCAAAGGCCCTTAAGCATACAGAGGCGATTTGTGATATAGGATTTCCCGGCCAGATTCGCATGTCATTCGAATTAATCTACTCTGCATTTGAGTTAGCGCAGCTCGGCATATTGCCATGCCAATTATCCCGTTATTTTATTTAATTTGGATTTTGGTCGAAGGGTTTTATAATCACTAGTAAAAGGAATATAAACCCGAGATATACCCGACAGCCGTTAAAAAGCGTCGAATTTGAACTCAAGACAATTAATTTTAATGACAAATTCGCGAATTTGGGTGGGAAATCCTTCTAAAAATCGAGCTATACTAGGGCGGAAAATAAATAATGGTGATGAGATTCTTTTCACTTCACCACGCCGTTAGATAAAAGTAGAGAGTGAACTTGAAAGAAACTTCAATTTTAAAAGAGAAAACATAAACTTTGTCGATCACAGGTGTGTGATTTTAAAAGGAGAAAACAAAAATTAACCTGTTAAGGGGTGTGTTTGTGTTATTAATCCTAGTTTTTTTAGAAAAACGAAAAATAAAAGAAATTAATTAGTAGGCTCTTAAATCAAATGTGTTAAGATATAAGACACGGGTGTTATTTCTTTTCTGGGGAACATGCATTAACTATGTTAGGGCCGTGGAAATCCGTGGAAATCTCGGACAAAGTTCATAACAGTTTGAAAACTATTCAGTTACTGTTAACATGATGAAAAAAGGAAGATGATCAATATAAAAGAAAGAGAAGGGAGAGAGAGAAAAATAACTGACACTGTATCATATAATGATATTGATGCGTTTATTGTAAAAGGAGATCAAATGACAGTAGTCTAGAAGCCTAGTCTGCATGTATAGACTTTGTTTTGTATTTTTAGAAAGCCGCGTGCAAACTTTGAAATTACTGTACCGGTATCTAGTAAAGATCAATTTTTAGTTGTTATTTCATTTGGCAACCATTCCAATATGATATGTTTTTCATTAATCCGATTAGCAATTGTAAAGTGTGTGTGTTTGTTTGGTTTGGGTAAATATTATGTTTCTGCAGACTATGACATTCTCGGGAAAATTCAAAAATACGTCGTAGGCATGCACGCACGGCAAAGTATTAAAGGCTGTTGTTTGATCGCTATTGTCCGGCTTGCCAGTTCTATTGTTCAGGTAGGGATTAAGGCTGCATAACCTGAATCACCCAAGACTGTATTCAGCAGAGTGCGTGTATATTTAAATTCATGTTGTTCTATCGGCATGGCAAGTGTGTGTTTAAAATGGGGGGGGGGGGGGGGTATAAACGCGATCGGACCAAAATGGCAAAGGCTCTACGATTTCCCGGCCAGATTAGCGAGTTTGTAATCGAATTTACTTTGCATTTGAGTTAGCGCAGATCGGCTTTGCCATGCCAATTATAATTCAATTCTCCCGTTATTTTATTTAATTTATGATTTTGGACGAAGGGTTTTATAGATTTGTCATTTGATTTAGAAACTAGAAACTGCTCAACTAGCATTCAAACTAATCGTCACTTGTCGAGGCATCGTGTTTATCATTAAATTAACACCTGTCACCATTCGTAATCGAAATATGTTTCTCCAAGTGAGGAATGTCAGAGGGGGAAGAAATTTAACACAGTGTTACATGCTCAAATTGTGTGACTCTATTATAGTCCCTACCCCAGTCGAAATAAGGATGTGGTCAGTAGAATGGGTGTATAGCCTATTTTAGATGATGTTGTTGTCTAAAATATAAGTGCTGGAATTAGAAGGAAAGATAAGAAAATATCAATATTAATTTTCTGGTCAGCTCACGTCTTAATTCTTTGTCATTAAAAACGGTGGCCAAACTCCAAATGTATTTTAAAAAGCGTTAAGAAAAGACACGAAGAATTTGAAAGAGAGATAAAATGAGTTTGTCAATATGATTCCAAAATGAGTGAGTAGTTAAGGAGGTGAGAAGAAAAAATGTCAGTAATAAATAGCCCGGTCTATTTATAAACCCTTTTTTTCACTACGGGAAATTACAAAATATCAATCATTTTATTGTTCTTATTCTTTAAAATACGATTAAGTCTAATAAATAATTTTTTTTAAAGCAAACTGAAAAGGACGGTAGCTTTTATGGATAATGTTGATAGTTTGACTTATCTAGGGATCGAGGTGAAGGATAATCATCAAACAAAATATTAATTCATGATGACACTGTTCAGTTTACCTCGCTGTTTGATAATTTGAGTTTTGTTGAGCGAAAACATAAGAAATGTTGCACTATATAAATGAGAAAACAGGAAATGTGGCGAGATATCAGGCGCCGAAGGAGAAAAAAGCGAATGACTTACTAACGATATATCTCGGGCTCGAGGCCCGTGCTAAAGAAGCGATAGAAATGTTAATGTTAAAAACGGTTAACAACAATTTTCCATAACCAGAATGGGGAAGCTCAGATGGCGTATAATTGAATAAAAATGAAAGAATGTGAAAATAACAATAATATTAATAAAAAGAAAAGAGAAATTTCGACAGTGTCAATGATGCTCAGTCCCTCGCTTGTCTTTCTTTCAAAAATACACAAAACGAGATGCCAGGAAGTATTTATATTCGTAAGCATGCAAATAGGGGGATGGGGTATATAATGCTTGACGCCACAATGAACCGGCCTCATTGGTGTTTTTGAGTTTTTCGAGAATGTCAACTGTACAAAGTCTGCAGAAACAGACTCTATTTTTACGCTAAAAAAACCCACAAAGAAACAAACATTACAATTGCTTTCTGTATATACAAGAATATCACATTTGAATGGTTGTCAAATAAAATAAGAACTAAAAATATATCTTTAGAAGATACATTAATTTCAGAGTTCGCATGGCTTTCTGAAAGTGTCAAAACAATGTATATACATGCAGACTAGGTTTCTAGACTTCTCCCCGTCTCTGTCATATGCCATTCTTCCCCTTTTTCCCCTTTTGCTATTTGTCATTTTGTTCGTATTGCCAATGCAAACTGATGTCAAGCCATTAAGTCTTACTTATTCATGGATCAGCAAGGTGTAGCATGGGCGTATGGTCCATATGACCCCTCCGGGGATGTGGATATACCCCCCCCCCCCCCCACCCCGCACTTGTATTCGCGACGTATAGTTCCTGTTATCTTTCTTTTTTTTAAATAGAGCTCTACAAATTTAAAGACAAACAAAAATACACGCGAAAAAAACATTACAGAACATTCATGCAACATTGAACATCCGATTTAAAAAATATGCAAATTCGAAATTGTCTAGGCCAGCGAGTTCTGTTTCATTTCATCGTGACGGGTCACTTTTGCCTCTATATAGCTCTTGTAAGACAAGGCCATTAAAAAACATATACATGTTTAGCATCCCCGCCCGCTTCCTTTTTTGGGGGCGCCTCCTATTTTTTTATTTGTTTTTTTTTGTTGAGTTTTTAAAGAAAAAAAACATGAAAACACTGCTAAATGGATCTATTTCTGATTTTTAAAAAAAGGCCTCCTCCTTCCTATTTTCCCCCAAAATAGGACGCTAAACATGTTTTTTTTTTTTATTGTTTTGCCCAACATATGATCTATGTCTAGGGAAAAAAGGCCTATTTATTTTTGGCTACTTATAAAAGATACAATTAATTGCCAGCTACTATATATCCTGATGGGGTAGCCTCGCTAGTCATACGGACCGCTATTCGTAACGTGACATGCTATAATCATGAAACGGAAAGGGTGTCATATATATGCATAACGGCATAAGGACCGCTATTTATAAAGTGAGTTGAAGGTCGCTATTCATAATTCACATTCAGTTCATAATTTAAATTGGGGGTCACTACTCGTAAGGACTGCTATTAATAATAAGAAAGTGAGGGTCGCTATTCATAATACGAAAAGCATGAGTGCCCACCTTGTCGTATTATGATGAACGTCAATCTTCTCATATGAATAACGACCCCGATTTATTATTATGAATAGCGCTCCTTAAGAATAAAGACCCTTATGCACCCCTCCTGATGGGCCCATACCCATAATACTGACCACATATAATTCGGGTGATTCAAGGTAGGCAGCCTTAATCCGTACCTGAACAAAAGAATCTGGCAAGCCGGACAATAGCGATCAAACAAGAGGATGTCAACTCTACATAGTCTGCAGAAACAGACTCTATTTTTACGCTAAAAACAAACCAAACAAACACACACACTTTACAATTGCTATTTGAATGAAAACATATATCATATTTGAATGGTTGTCTAATAAAATAGCAACTAAAAATTGATCTTTACTAGATACAGGAATTTCAAAATTTGCACGCAGCTTTTTTAAAAGTGCAAAACAAGTCTATACATGCAGACTAGGCTTCTAGACTTCCCCCTCTCTGTCATTTGATCTCCTTTTAAAATAACTAACACATCAATATCATAATTTAATACAGTGTCAGTTATCTCTCTCTCTCTCTCTCTCTCACTTCTCTTTCTTTTCTATTGATCATCTTCCTTTTAACATCATGTTAAATAGTAAAGATAAACTGAATTGTTTTCCGACTGTTATGCATTTTGTCCGAGATTTCCAAAAAAGCTATTGCTTTTTGTATAGGATTTACACGCCCCTAAGATAATGTTCCCCAGAAAAGAAATAACACATGTTTCTTAATCTTAACACATTTGCTTTAAAAGCATACTTTCTTTTATTTTTCGTTTTTCAAGAGCTAAAATTAATAACGCAAACACACCCTGGCAACATGGACTTTTGTTTTCTCCTTTCAAAATCACACACTGTCTTGTGATCGACAAAGTTTATGTTTTCTCATTTAAAATTGAAGTTTCTTTTGTGTTCACTCTCTACTTTAATCCAACAGCGTGGTGAAGTGAAAAGAAACTCATTATCATTATTTATTTCCCGCCCTAGTTAGCTCGATTTTTCGAAGGATTTCCCGGCCAAATTCGCGAATTTGTCATTAAAATTAATTTCTCTTGCGCTCCAATTCGACGGTTTTTAGTGCTGTCAGGTATATAACGGGTTTATATTCCTTTTACTAGTTTTCAAATCTATGAAGTTTCTTTATCTCATATGTTTCATTCAAATTAATGAACAATGTGCTATAGTCTTTCATTATTTTTGTCTGACGATCTTTTACGAATGACAGGTGTTAAGTTAAATGATAGAAACGACGCCTCGACAAGTGATGATTAGTTTGAATGCTTGTTGAGCAGTTTCTCAATTAAATGACAAATCTATGAAACCCTTCAACTAAAATCCAAATAAAATAAAGTAACGATAATTAAATGATAATTGGCATGGCAGTGCCGATCTGCGCTAACTCAAATGCAAAGTTAATTAATTCGAATTACAAACTCGCGAATCTAGCCGGAAAATCCTTTATCACAAATCGGCTCTGTATATGCTGAAGGGCCTTTGCCATTTTGGTCCGATCGCGTTCGCCCCCCCCCCCCCATTCAAACACACACATGCCATGCCGATAGAACAACATGAATTTAAATATACACCAACTCTGCTGAATACAGACTTTCGTGATTCAAATTAGCCAAGGGATTAGGTAGCCTTAATTCGCACCTGGACAATAGAATCTGACAAGCAGGACAATAGCGACCAATTACAGTACAGCGTGCGTCGCCGCGCGCGTGTACATAGTAAAAAGTGTGAAGTACTGGTACGTATATGCTTCATTGTTGACAGCATAAATGTATAGGTGCTTCAACCAGGTAAACCGCCTCCCTAGCTGCTTCAACTTAGTCTTGTTTGTTATTATTCATATCTATTCAGTCCCAAAATAACCGACAGAGGTGTACGTTTGATTTATATTTCCTTCGAAAGACAAATCGGGCCTGATTTCTAGACTGTGAACTCGTTCTAGCTTTCAATTAAACGCAGCAAATCAGAACTGGAAAAATGACGGCGGCATGGGCAGATCTAGAGTCGGACTTCGGGTAGCTGGACGGATCGCAGAGCTGGACCCATCAACAAGCAGCTGCGAGGAGAACCGCAGATTATTTCTCCTTGTCAGTGGGATCTGACTAGACATTGACAATAACTGCCTTGACTTGACAAAACTGATATTACATGTATCTACCTTGAATTGACACGATCTGCATCGACTTGACAAAGATAATAATCTACCCGGAGTTGACAAGGATACTATTATCTGACCTGACTTGAACAAGATAATATAATCCCCCGACATGACGAGGATAAAATTATCTACCCGGACTTGACAAGGATAATATTATCTGACCTGACCTGACAAAGATAAAATTATCTACCCGGACTTGACGAGGATAATATTATCTGACCTGACTTGACAAGTTAATATTATCTGACCTGACTTGACAAAGATAAAATTATCTGACCTGACTTGACAAAGATAAAATTATCCGACCTGACTTGACAAGTTAATATTATCTGACCTGACTTGACAAAGATAAAATTATCTGACCTGACTTGACAAGTTAATATTATCTGACCTGACTTGACAAAGATATGACTATCTTTTACATTATATACACACACATATATATATATATATATATATATATATATATAAAAGTCTCTCACTCGGACAGGTATCTTTGTCTTCACAATTGTAATACCTGGAAATGCAACACAATAATATAGTCACTCAATGGAACGCAATATATCACATTGATATATATATATATATATCAATGTGATATATATATATCTATCAATGTGATATATTGCGTTCCATTGAGTGACTATATTGTGTTGCATTTCCAGGTATTACAATTGTGAAGACAAAGATACCTGTCCGAGTGAGAGACTTTTTTTTAATTTAAAAAAAAGAAACATATTAGCTGAAATTATATAATCGTAAGCTTTGACAAATTGAAAAAGGGTAGTGAATTTCATTCTGACCTTTAAAAAAAATGAAAATAATGCTTAAAAGACGTGAAATTGGATTTCCCACTTTTTGCTAAATATTGAACAATGATTTGTTCATTTTGAAAAGATATACTGTTTATACTAATAACACCTGTTCACCCACTACAAGTGAATTACATGAATGTGCAACTCCTGTGTGTGGAGTGTATTCAAAGAAAGACACATTTTCTATGAAAATACTATGTACTTTTAGTGAATGAAGTTCATGGCAGGATATGTACATGTACATGTTCTTGTATGTATGTGGAAGTAGTTTTATTCCATTATCACCATTTTTGCGCAATAAGGATACTTGTTGGGCTTTATGTATGTACAGCAATAAGAGCCTCTTTAATGTCATTTTGATAACATTGCTCACAGCATTAGCATTTTCCTACTATGTAATTTTGATTCGGTAATGATGTACATGTACATGTACATTTATTAAACAGTACATGTTCATGTAAATGATGTGCACGTACATGTACATGTACATTTACATGTACATTAGGTAATGTACATGTACATGTACATATAATTTTAGATACTTTAACAAATATCTCTGTAAAGAAAACATGTGGACATGTACATGTAGCTAATATCTTCATACGTGTCAACAATGTCTGTGAAGTACATGTACAGCACCAACTTCCCACAATGTATATTATTAAACCTGACTGATCTTGGTCTCCAAGAACACGGCTTAAAAGAAATTCCAAGACGAACAATTTATTTTAAGAGCCCGTCTAAGTCTGGAAGCATACTATGCCCTTGAGGTGACAAGCGTATTACACTCCAAATGGACTTCTCATTCAAGCCCGATTGAATGGCTCCAGTTCACTGCCCATGCTGAACAAATCACAGTCAGAGATGCTACATGGCTATAGAGATGGGGGCCCCCATGAAATGTTACCTTTATATTCTCTGTACATAAACATGAACCTAGTGATACAAAGAGTACATGTAGGCAGTGAAGTGATTGCTGTTATTGTATGTATCGTGAGTCCTTTTTTAGCGACACCGATGCTTTTGTTTGGAATTCATGAATGTGTCCCGAACACAGCAGGGTTTGCATTTTTCAATTTCAAAAGTGGAATTTTTGAATATTTTGTTAATGGAATTAAAAGATAAGTCATGCTACATGTACCTTAACCTCTGTACATAATTCTAGTAATGCATGAACACCTACATGTAGTAGTGGAGTTGTTCTTGTCTCGTCGTGTATATCAGAGTCTTTTTCAGTGAGACAGATGCTTCTCGTAGAATTTCATGAATGAGTCACATTGAAATCTACAGTAGATGTAAACATATCCTTGAATTACCGGTAGTTTTATTATCATTATTATTTAAAAAAAATCTATTTCCCCCATAAATTTAAATACTAACATGTTGGTGATCTTCCTATCTTGGATGCAGCACTGGCATACATGTAAATCCAAATAGTAATGAGGAGAGGGGGGGGGGGGGGGTGTACAGTGTGAGTGGGCTGTCTAGCCCCCACAATTCAGAGGTGGGCGTTGGAAATGCATGTACAGTATTCATTTTTTTGTTTCCTAGCAATCAGAGTCATGTCTTGCTATTCAAAGAGATTTGAAAAAAAAGGAATTTATTTATTTCTACATGTAGGTATGGAAAGGAAAGGGGAGAAGGAGGGGGAGGAGGAGGGGGAGGGGGAGGGGGTCATGTACTTGCTCTGCCCTATGCTGGATATGGTGCTGTGATTATGAGTCATATTCATGGTACATGTGTCATGTGAATAGCATGCATGATGTATAATCATGTGCAGTGTACAACATCTTCCCATCCTGCTTCTTTAATGAATATTATATTACTTTGAATTTCCAAAATGTATTCCTGCAGAAGGCCGTTTGGAAGGGAGAATTATCATCCCACGGCTGCGCAGTTTCCAAGTTTTCATTGCTCACATATTATTGCTTTGATTCAATTTAGAGACAATCTGAATGACTATACAGTACTTGATAGATCTTAATGAGTGCTAGCAAATTGGGTAGACTCTCTGACTCGAATGAGTATTGCATAAATCACATATTCCAAATGTATGTGAAAATATATAAACACCAACAAAACGCCAGATGTATACATACATGTAAGTGTACTGTACATTATCATTGCAATACTGTGATTCATAAATGCATGGGGACTTTTTAATTATTAGGTGCTATATTATTGTTGTTGTTACTATTTCTATTATTATTTTTATTACATAATAAATATTTTTACAATAATAATAATAATAATATTTAATTTTTATATAACGCTTAATACAAATGTCTCTATTAAAGCGCTTTACAAATATACCATTACCATCATCATCACCATCATCATCATTATCATCATCATCATCATCATCATCATCATTATTATATAGCTGCATGTAGCAAGTATGCATTGCCTATCTTCAGTACATGTACACTGTATGACTTGAACCTTCTTTACTTTGTAAGAAGCACTTCAAAGATTAGGCGGAAAGAAATTAAATGAGAAAGTGTCGTCTTGAGATGCAGCCCTTGAATACTCTCTAGGTGATTGGCCTTTCAGTCAATATCTGAGTTTGTGTGCTGGTTGTTTACTTTGCTACATGTACATGTATAAAGCACTGCATGCGTATACATTATTTTCTTTATTTCCTGACAGTATTGAAAAATTACATACATGTACTGTAGAAGTACAAGAATATGCATTTCATAAGTAAAGAAATGAGTAAATAGAAAATGAAAGTATTTTCTGAAGATGTTCTAAACTAGTGATCTGATTTTGTTATTGCAATCAAATTTTGAGGTGAGTCATTTGAATAAAACTACTTGATATTTTGAGTGGGGCTGTACATGTATTCTTGTTTAAGGCTCTACATGTAGATATAAAATAATGGTGCATTCCAATCTCACCTCCACCCCTAGAAATATGATTCAGTGGCTTCCTAAATATGAAAGCAAATCAAAACAATCATTAATTGCACCCTCCTTGTGTGCAAAGTTAAAGAGAAATTATGCCCTGGGCCCGTTGCATAAAACTTACCATCGATGGTATCTTTGCCATCAATGGCAACTACCATGTTAACAGGGCTCAACAGCCAATCAAAATCAAGGTTTCCATGGTAATTACCATTGATGGCAAAGTTATCATCAATGATAAGTTTTGTGCAACAGGGCCCAGGTTTATCTTTGTTAGATGTGAAAGCATTACATAAATTTGCAAGTTATTGTCCTTTTGAAAACTAAATTTTAATTTAATGGAAAATCGTTTGATCCCAACTAAAGTAGATTCCTACATCAATACATATAGAGTACATGTTTCTCTACTCTTTAATGTACAGTGTATGTGTAAGATGTGATGGCCTTCAAATTAAGACCATTAAATTTGTAATTATAATAATTTGGTGATTTACATGTACATGTATATTATGCAGTTTTAGATGGCAAGGAGACCTTGTAAATGATTAGTAATCTGTATTTATAAAGGTCACTTGTCCACAATCATAATTCTATTTTTTTCTTCTAATAATTGCCTTTACACATGAGGTACGGGCATTATATTCACTGTATGAAATTAAGCCAATGACCATAGACTACTCTACATGCGGAGCTAATCATCCCGAATTAATATGCAGCTGTAACATGAGAGGTCATGTATTGTATACCATGGATAATGTCAAGACTGGGGCCATGCAGCCAATTGGTTCAGTAATAGCTCAATTATCATGTCACCATTTCCATTTTGGACATATGGAAAAGAAATCTCCATTTTGAAAGATCGTTGAGGAATTGATTCATAGTTGTAAGTTATTTGATTTGATGGAATGGAATCTTTACCTCTACAGGGTGTAGTCTCAACATCTGTAGTAATATTTGTTTAACCTGTTTATTGATGTTCTTCATCAAGGATTCACTATCAATATTTTTTTAAATCATCAAACTTGGCCTGTGAATACATTTACATTACTTTCCCATGTACAGTGTACATGTATATAAAAATCAATATAAATACATGTATAAATTTCATTATTTAAGTACAATTTGAAGGCATATCTTGTACATTGTATATTCATAGCTTTTCTCAATATGACGGTGCAAAATTAGATCTGCATTAGAGCCTTGTGTCCATGAATGTAATACTCTAAACAAAAAATAGAGACTTCTTTTAGATTTCCTATTTCAAATTAATTTTTCATGTTTATTATTATAATATACACTACTCCTGCAAATTTTTGTAGCTGTTTTGTAATGAACATGAAAATCGAAAGTTGCTTTATATAAACATTTTTCTAGAATAGCTACTAATAACACACTCATAATAGCAATTTTTGCACCACTAAAAAGTAATGTTTGGAGCAAGAAGGGCATTAAATCAAATAATTAAGCACAGAGAGTCGGTGTCTTTCTACCCCTGAACAGACAATAAACCATGCCTACAGTACACTGTTATTAGGGCATTCTGTCATGAGAGAAAATAAATGACAAACAGCCATCAGCATCTGTCCCTTTAAGATCAGAGACAAGCACGAGCAGGTTGTTTGTTACATTAGATCGTCTCAGTCATATGTCACTGGGGAAGAGATAGATGGGTGCTAGCTTGCAGGTGTGCATCCCTGCATTTGACTGATAGCTTTATCAGGCCTAGAGGACATGTGCATGTAAAGGTTGTCCGTATATACCCATTTAGGCCATGTCCTTACGTGGATGTGAGTATACATGTATAGGGCTGTTTTTAATGCATATCGTTAATACATGTACATGTATGCACCACACACTCTGTTGTAGAGATTAAAAGTATCTTCTTGAATTTTTTTTCTTTCTTCGGAGGGATGTGTGTGTAGTATGATTTTCTTGCATTAGAACATATGGGGCTGTTTTTAATGCATACAGGGTATATCTGTAATTCATGCAGACTCTGATCTAGAGATTTAAAGAGAAAGTTGAGTTCTGGGAAGAGGTGAAAAATAATTTGTGAGCGTTATCATTCTTATTATGCAAGTGTGGAAGAACATCAGATAAGACATGTTCCCTGAAAAGCATGTCTCTTCAAATCTCTTCATGTTCCAAATATGTCAATAACATCGTAAAACTTGGGGGGGGGGGGTGGGATTTTTACGCCACGTGTTCGTGTAGTCCCATATACATCTTTCTGTGTACAGTGTTTGTAACTTTACCAAGACTTGGCCAAATTTCTAATCATTTTGATGATTCCAGAACCTTGTAATACACACAAATTCTTATATGCTAAATCATCAACCTTTTCTGGTCGATTCCACACTGTTTCTTTCACAATGCAATCGCATAACCAGAACTCAACTTTATCTTTAAAGTATTTTTTGGATTTTGTAATTTTTTATAGAGGGATGTGTTTTATGATCTCTTTTACATGCACATCAGTTTTATACTTGCACAATGCACATACACTGTACATGTATATACATGTATATAAATATAACCTTGTCTGCATGCAAGTATGAAATACATGTATAGACATGAATTTGAAGGCTATTTTGGTTGTATAATGTCAATGAAATAGTGACCTTATTGTAAACAGCTAATAGATGTTGACTTCTGTGTAATTGACTTAGATTAAAGAAATTTAATAAACCTCCTCTTCACGGAAGAAAATGACGTAACCATGGTAAACACACGTAACAAACAGGCCATCAAAATGTACAGTACGAAGATCAGACACAATAAAACAAATTGTTCTGTTATTTTATAGATTCATATGCACCCTTTGTTATTTCCAATGCTCTTTTCATTTTATTGCATTTTAGTCAGCAAATCTTTTAAATTTTATTGTTTTTATGATGCATTTTGCAGGTAGCAAGAGTCACGATCTGTCATTCACCGAGAAGTTAACTGCAGCAATCATCAACAATATACAGGTAAAGACAATGAAAAGAGACATAACGCCATTTGAAAAAAAAAATGATTTGGTAATGTGTTGCCTTCTGCTTGGCTGTTAGTAAATGATTGACTGAAAAGTTGAATGGAAAGTTATTGTTTAAAAGCACCACACCGATGTGTTTATTATTAATTATTTTAATGCTAAACTACGGAATTGTGTTCAAAGTTCATGTTTTCTGATATTTTTATTATGAAGTATGTATAATAGCATTTACTTTGTCACTCAGGGAAAAAAATAGTACACTCAAGTTGAAGGGTCTGGTTCCATCGTGTACAACGTTATGCAGTTCATGGTTATATTAAAGTTGATTGTAAAGCCAAAACAATTAGTAGATGTATAGAACATGCAGTGAAATATCATTCCTTAAATTAATACAATTGTTGCAAAATAGAAGACACATGTAACTATCAAAGAGACTAGTTTCTTTTTAAAGGGATTTTTGTTCTCGTTTGTTAAGTGCCGCAATGGCAGCACACCTAAAGGTAAAGGGTAATAATCTCTCAAGTTTGGAAGCGCTTAGTGATTCTAATAAGCGATATATAAAAACTGAGTATTATCATTATTATTATTATAATACAAGATGTACATGTACATGATAATAATACATCCATTTATATAGTGTGCACAGCTACTATATGAATATACTCTACTGCGTTTGTTATATGTTTACTTCAAGAAAAATGAGTAAGTTAGCTAGTGTCTTTTCTCTATCTTACAACTCTCTTTAATACTCTCCCCCTCCCTCTCCAGCCCCCTCTTTCATTCTCTGTCTTTCTCCCCTATCTCTCGCTTCTCCCATTCTATCAAATTGTATGCTGCAATCCATTCTGACTATCTATTAGAATAATTGCCGCGATCCAATTTGCAGTTGATGATAGTTGATAGATATCGTCACTCTATGCTTCGTGATTAATAATGTATCAAATGAATCTGCTTATAAATTGCATGATTTCTTTTGCGCTAAATCTGTTTATGAATAGACAACAAAATATAATGTATACTACAAGCCTTGCATATATTACAGTGTAGTAATACATCTATATACAAGGAGACAGTAGAGAGAACAGAATAAGGGGAGGATGGAGAAGGGATGAAGAAGATGGCTATTAGACTCTGTGGTTATTGATAATAATAATAATAATAATAATATTGGCATTTATATAGCCCTCTTACAGACATACTGTACATGTGTATCACAGCACTTTACAACATATTATTATTACCCCGGTCATCGGATTCAGGCTTACCCGCACACAAGGTATGCACATTCTCCACTCCCTGGGGAGCATTCCAGCCAGTCGCCATTTTACAAGCGCCACTTGCTAATCAAACCACATTAGCTTTCGCATCCTACCGGGTACCCATTTAACACCTGGGTGGAGAGTGGCAAATGTAGATCAATGTCTTGCCAAAGGACATTAGTGCCGCGGCGGGACTTGAACCGCGGACCTTGTGATCCACAGTCCGGTGACTTATCCACTCGATGATGATGATGATGATGATGATGATGATGATGATGATGATGATGATGATGATAGTGATGGCAATGATGATGATGATGATGATAATGATGATGATAAAGATAATAATAATAAATGACAGGAAGAAAACTGTACAGTTTGACAGATGGACTGATGTTCAAAAGATAATAAAAGCAACATGCAAAAGAAGTAGAGATCTGCTACATATTGTACATATAGCAGAAAATGATATGATTTATGGGGAAAGGCGTCCTTTGAGCCATCAATGCATGAAAATAATATGTAAAGTGCGGCTTAAATGTCATCCTGCATTAAACTAAAGCTGTATTACCACTCCAGATGTGTGAAACCACATGATTAGCATCATATTACATGTATATGTATGTGCTGGTAGAGATCAGCAGCTGCTTTTCAACCGTGAAATGAAAATTCATTGTGCCTGTTTTTTTAGAAAACAAGATATAAAACCAGTATGACTTTTGTTTGTTTCATTTTACAATATATTATATAAATTATGCAAGATGTGTCAAACATTTATTTAAAAATGGCTGATACTTGTACCCGTAGGTCTAATATGATTTTATTCTGGCTTTTTCATGAGAAATGTGTAAAAAATTGTCAGAAAAAATGGCTAATAAATAAAAGTAATTTGATCAGCTGGCAAATATATTCCTCTATCTATTTTTTTCTTTTAGTTTCTCTCTCCCTCTCTCCCACTCACCCTCTCTCCCACTCACTTTCTCTCCCGCTTTCTCTCAGCCAGCCAGCCATACTGAATGACCAAATTGACATCTGACATTTGGCATAGAGGCAGAGCTCACCTTAACTCATGAATTATTCATGAACTATACCATGGATCAACATGTCATGTGATACCCCTGTGAATAGATTGAACATCAACATTTAATTTGAGAATCTCAGAGGGCAGAGGGAGAGACAAGATTAGGTGTATTATGCATTGTAGTCCATGCTGGGGCTAAACCATATTGTGTTTCTGACTTTTAAAGACACCAGTTAAAATTTCTAGTGAAAATGAACAGGGTTAAGCTACATGTTTGCATGTTGAAAATTAAATGATAGACATGTATACTTTAAGAAGACCTTTGGAGTGTTCTAGTATTAAATGTGCATGTATTGTTTTCCAAATTACATTAAAACAAATATGACTGTCAATGTCTTCATTATCTGCACTTTCCCATTTGTTTTGTTTTGTTTTGTTTTGTTTTTTTCATGTTTAATTTACAAACCATAACATTTTTAGAGAGGTATTTTCAAGATGAAAGAAATATTTCATAAAATGGGATATTATTGGCTTTCAGATTGATGAGTGGATTATTTTAGGTTGATCAGTTACATGTACCTAAATATTTTCTTGAAACTCATTCCATGTTTGAAACTTCTCTGAATTCAGGATTTATTCTGTAATTCATATTGTGAAGTAGGTTCTTTGGTTTCATCGAATATCAACCAAAAATTTACAAATAAACTCATATTTTATCATGGATGTCATTGTTTCCACACCCAAATTGCATTTCATTATTTGGCTAATATGTGCCTTGGAAAGATTGTGTTAAGATATGGTTTATATTCATAGAATAAATAAACAATCTAACCATATGGTTGTAAAAAGTGCATGTAATATTGAATAATAAAAGTAGATTAGCATTTCAAACCACAAACCAAAGCGAAGCATGATGTACATGTATTGTACTTTTCTGCTGGTACTGTGTATAAAGTACTTGATATAAACCAGCCAGCATAATCAATAGAACGATTGCTGTCAAGCATTTTTTCTAACCCTCTATTTCATCATATTGATTTCAAGGGCTCTTCAATAACCATCATAAGATATTCCTGGGGGATGTTTCATAAAGTTGTTTGTAAAGTTCGCATGACTTTACGAATGACTTGTATATGAAGTGCCAGATAGGATGCCCAAAGTTTTTTCTGATATTTTCAATAACCTCAATTAAATTATGGCAAAAAAATATACTTTGCATTAAAAATGTTTGTTATCATAAGAATGTTAATCTACATCTGCACAGTTCAACTTTAGTTGATGTATTTGATAATGATTGAGCATCCCAGTTGGCTTTTCATATACAAGTCGTTCGTAAAGTCATGCGTAACTTTACGAACAGCTTTATGAAACACCCCCCTGTACATGCATCATAGACACATTAACAACAAATATTTATGTCCTTTGTAAATAAACCATTGTATAAACTGTGTGATGGGGGCAGTAATACAGTTTGATTATGATTTAGTTTATTATGTTTTTTATGGGTAATTCATTCATCTTTCTCTTTTTGTTTTGTTTTTGTCTGTCCTATGGTTAAACTAATACAAAAGATACAAATGTCTCTTCTTGATATACAATGTACAATGTACACTTCTGATCACAGTTATACTGGTTAGCCGCGTAAGACTTTTTTTTTTTTTTAATGTCACATGAAATGAAATGAACAAGTAATTCTGTCTCATAATGACTTGATTATTGGTATTTTCTTTTCATCCTGATTGTATTAGGTCAATGTCTCCAACGTACACATTCGATATGAAGATAATAGTACCTACCCGGGGAAGCCATTCGCCTTTGGTGTTGCATTGCATCGAGTCTCTGCCCAGGTAAACTATACTCATTGATATGTTACATGTATGTAATAATGGAATTAATTATTCTTCTTCTTCTTCTTCTTCTCCTTCTTAATTTGATATTATTAGTATTATTATTGTTATTATTATTATTACGATACTGTTGTTATTGTTATTGTTACTTAATTATTGTTAGTATTAGTAGTAGAAGTAGTAGTAGTATTTCTTTTGCTTTTGTTCTATACATGAAAGCCTACATTTACATAATTCTATATTGCCGAAATTATTGTGCATTGTTTGTAGTAGTGTTTGTGTATTCAATATACACTGTAGTGACTATATTGACTTTTGAGGAGCTTCTTAATTTGATTTCAGGGGAGGATTAGAACATTACATAAGACTTGGTGGTGAAAAGAAAAATATCTAGGCAGCTTACAAATACCATACTGCTCTGCATGAGTAGCATTATTAGAAAGGGCAGAGTGGCTCAAAAGGTAATTCAAGATTATGCGTAATAAGCATTGCAACTATACCACAGATGGGGAGTTATTTGCAAGTGGATTTAAAGGATTACAGCGTATGCCCCTGTTCATGTAATCTTTTATTATGTATATTCTTCAATATACATGGCGGACAAATACTGACGTACATCAATTGTGTTTTTGTCTCGCCTGCGTAGCAAAAAGCGAGACATAGGCGCCGCTTTTCCGGTGACGGCGACGGCGGCGTCAACATCAAAAACTTAACCTAAGGCTAAGTTTTTTAATTTTTGATATAATTTTTAAAGTATAAGTTCTTAGTCAATAAAACTTTGACTATAGGGTAATCAAGTATCCCCAATCATGTGAGTAGAATTTCAGATAACAAAGTCAAGGTCAAAGGTCATTTCAGGTCAACAGACTTTGACTATGTTGTAGCATCATCATCGAAAACTTAACCTAAGGTTAAGTTTTTGAATTTTTGATATAATTTTGAAAGTATAAGTTCTTAGCCAATGAAACTTGGACTATAGGGTTATCAAGTCTCCCCAATCATGTGAGTAGAATTTCAGGTCACTAAGTTAAGGTCAAAGGTCATTTAAGGTCAACAAACTTAGACTTTGTTGTGGCATCAACATCAAGATTTGCAAAATGCTTCTTCTTCGTTATTTTTCAACCGATTTTGATTCTGATTGTTTCATATGATAGGGCTAGGAGGGGGATTTAAAATTTCTACACAGAATTGTGAAATTCATTATCTATGCTAATTTATGCAAATTTATTCGAAAGTATAAAAAAGGGCTTCTTCTCCTTCATTTCTCGACCGATTTTGATTTGGTTTGCTTTATATCGTAGAGCTTACTTTGGTACACTAAACTTCTACACAGAATTTTGAAATTGTTCTCCATAAATTAATTATGGTAATTTATGCAAATTTATTCCAAAAATAACAAAAATTGCTTCTTTTCCCTCATTTCTTGACCGATTTTGATTTGGTTTGCCTTATCTGGTAGAGCTAAATTTGGAACACTAAACTTCTACACAGAATTGTGAGATTTTGCTCCATTGATTATTTATGGTACTTTATGCAAAAGAAATGAAATTATGTCCCTTCCAGGGCATCAAAATTTTATTTTTTGACCAGTTCAAAAGTGTACCACATAAAATTTACGATATTTGTTGTTGCGAGATGCAGATAAGCGCTACGTCATTGACGTTCTGGTTTATCATATTGAATTGCGTTATGCAGGCGAGACCGCCGAGAGCGTTTCCCTTGTTTGTTTTCTTTCTCTAAAATATATAGGATTATCTTGGTTCAAATGTGACATGGTAGTTTTAGTGTTTTGATTATTTAAAGAGACTGTTTTTAACACTGACAATGTATCTCATACATTGTATCTGTTGTTTTTGTTTACAATTTTTCGGGGTCAGTGGTTAAAGCATACATGTACATATCACCTTAGCTAAGGTCATATCATTATGCAGCACCTGGCCCCCGGCCATAAATAATAATGTACATGTCACGTATTATATGTCCACCAACACAATCATCGTCTCTCAATCGTTTTGTATTGGTGCCTTGGCATAAGGATTGCTGCTGGTACATTGAAGCAAAATCCTTTAACAAAATACAATATCATATTACTTTTTATTGAGTATATGAAATGTTTTTAAGATTTGATTATGCATAATTTAGTGTCGTCATCTAGCAGCAGACATTTTTTAGATTTGAATTGTTGTCGCACAGTTCAGGTGATTGAAATGAAAATTTATAGAAAGTTTAATTTTTTTTTTAAAATCTTCCATTGATAGAGGATTGAAAACATACAATTACTTTTTGTCTAATCATTGAAATTACAACTTTACATCATACAGTGTACATGTCCTTCTAATTTTCTGTACTACTTCAGGAACATGTTTGTTTCATCTTCCACTGATTCTTTCTTTCTAATTTCTTATCATTTTCTTCTCCTTCTTTTCCTTCTTCTTATTCTCTAGGATTTAATAACATGATCTAGTTTATTTTCAAATGTTATAGACAAGGCAATTCTGACTCTAAGAGCACTTTTCCATTTTTAGAGATGATGTCATCTGTTTCTTTGTTTTTGTCTACCAAATATCCCCAAAACACATGACTTTAGACAGATATCATTTTCTTCAAATTTGATTTTGGTAAAGAAAACAACTATTTGCTATATTTTTCTTGTAAGTTGTCTCCCTACCTAAAATATTTTGGTTATTATGAGACATCGTCATTGAAAGTTGTAAAGTAGATGTGTACATTTCTCTTTTTCCAACCCTTGCAATTGATTGAATTGTGATTCATTCAATGAATTGAAGATTTTATCTTTTTATGTTTTTTCTATTTTTTCTTTCCATCATCAGACAACCGATGAAGAATGGGAACCCACTCAGCTGGATGCTACAGCCACCATCATGAGGAAGGTAAGAAAACTTTGACTTTCATACAGGAAACATCTCTTTGAAGATCAGAGAAAGTTGGACTGGGCAGGAAAAAAGAAAATGAGAAAAGAATTGGACAAAGAATAAGTGTGAATTTTGCCATTTTCAGAAGTTGCGATCAACTATTATATTTGTGATCTATTGGAATCTTAGGTCACAACATGTGATGTCATGCAGGGAGAACTGTCCTACATATCTGTATGAGTAAAATAGTCAAAACAGTTTTCATTTGTACCAACCTAAGACTTGAGACCTTGGATCATCCTGTTCTGGGCCCCGTCTTACAAAGAGTTTGGATTGATCTAAATCAATAAAAAATCCTCCAATCAATCACAAATTTGCAGTCTCCTATCTCTTCTGTACATAGTTGCGATTGATATCAATCGCAAATAAGGTGCAATTGATATCAACTCTTTGTGAGACGGGGGCCCTGGAGAGGAAGCAATCCCCGAGTTTCCTCCACTGCGTTCTTTCTTTGGCTTTCGATTTGCTTGATCCAGGCTGCTGTAAATAGGTAGTCCATCATTCTTCTCCATGTGATTATTGGCTTTTCTTTCTGTTTCCTGTTGACTTTCACACACATGTATCACATGATGTAATTACATATTGTAAGTGAAGTTTTCAAATCAGTGGCCCAACATCTGAAGCAAGTCCTTAGACTCTAATGTATATTTTAGTGGTACAGTGAAACCTGTCAATAAAGACCACCCAAGGGAGACAAAAAAAAAAGTGGCTTTCATAGGCAGGTGATCTTTATATACAGGTTCCTTTAGTTCATGTTTCAATGAGAAACCCTTTTCAAGGGAAACAAAAAATGTGGTCTTTGTAGACAGGTGGTCTTTACAGACAGGTGGTCACTAAAGCAGGTTTGACTGTAGTATAATATCTATATTAATTTTTTTCTCTACCTTTCTAACATTGTGACCCTTGACTCTCTTTCAGCTGTTGGAAGCCATTGGGTTTTCTGCCTACTGGAACACATCGGTGGAGCATCCAGTCTCTGGTTATGTCAGGAGTGGACAATGGAAAGAGATCCTCAAGAGCTCCATCCTCAGTCACCAGGTCAAGGGTCAACCCTTCGATTTCGGTGAGTCACATGGAAAAAGTCCTCCCCAACAGCCACATGATCATTAATTTCTACAAGACATAGGAATTCAAAACAAACTTGATGTTTATACAGTTGGCTTGCGGTTGCACCATGTGAGAGAAGGGGAGGATTAAAAAGACCTAAAAAGGTCTCTCGGTAATCTTTTTTTCTTGAGTGTGTGTAGTCCTGAAAAGAACTGTTGGTGTGGTCTTGAAAAAGACTGTTGGTTATCGGTACAACCGCAAGCCTACTGTATATCTACATCACCATGCAAGCCGATACTTAGAAGCAGCATCTAACTTGATGTTTGTTCAAAGATGATCAAGATTTTACTTTTTAAATTCATTTTTATTACCATACAGCTGTTTGTGATTTTTAAAGATATTGATTTCATGTCACAAAAATAAAATATGAAGTGATTTTAATTCTATTGCTGTTTGTTTTGTTGTTATTCATCTAATATTTGCTTAATTGTAGTAGAGGTATATTAAAAAATCACTGAAATTATCATCTAAGATTTTCCTAAAAATTTCTGTCTCCTCTGTTGTACATAGAGCCAGAAGGATTTATCTTTGTGTTACATGTAAATAACTTGAATTACGTAATTGTTCTTCTTGCTCTGTACATGTTTTGTGTAGAGTAACCACTATCAGCGATATGGAAATAAAACTGACAAAATCATCATTGCTATTTTCATTCTCAGTTGTTGAGCCAGTGACCACCACAGCCCGCCTGACCTTCGACAAGTCCGACCCTCCAACGGACTACACCAACCCACAGATCATCTTGGACATTCTCACCTCCGCCTTGACCATCTCCTTGACACGGCCGCAGTACATCTGCATCATTGACCTCGCCCAGTCCATGCAGCTGCTGGCGGTCAACGAGAGATACAGGAAATACAGGCCAGGTGTCCACGTCCAAGGGAACACAAAGAAATGGTCAGTGTTGGACCCCCTGGGGAATCTTTTTTGTCAGTTCCTCTTCTTTCTTTGTCCTATCAGCTTTGATTTTTTTTTTAATGATTTTTTTTGTAATTGATGCAAGAATTGCAATGAATTATTAATATTAGTTTGTCTAAGTAGCAATTTATTCAGTTGTGCAGATGAACAAATAAGTTAAGTTTTCATGCAGTGTCCATGTATATGTACATGTAAACTGATAATAATGGTGGTGATGATGAGTATAATAATGATCCTGATGATGTTGATGATGATGATGATGATACATGGAGATTTATCAAGTGTAATGCCTTTAATATAAGGATACGAAATTGCACCATGAAAATTAAGAACAAATAAATTATCAGTCTTTGTGTGTTTTATTTTTACTTTAACCCTCTGGCATTCCATCTTTCTTGCTCTCTGCCACTCTCCATATCTCTGTACCACTTTCCCTATGTCTTTGTCTCTCCCCCTCACTCATTCTCTCTCTCTCTCTGCTCTCCTCTCCATCCCTCTCTCTCCCCCTCTCTCTTCCCTCTCTCTCTCCCTCCCTCTCTCTTCCTCGCTATCTCTCCCTCTCTCTCTCTTCCCTCCCTCCCTCCCTCCCTCTCTCTTTCCCATGCACTCTGTACCCCAGGTGGCACTATGCATACAAGGCCATCTTGGAGGAGCACATCCGTCCCTGGTCCGCCCCCAGGATAGAGGCCCACCTGGAGGTCTACAACACCTACTGGCAGAAGTACAAGCAGAAGCTGGTCCTGCAGGAAGCCAAGCAGAGCACAGAGGCTCTCGACAGGAAGATCAAGGGTCTGGAGGATAGACTAGACCTGACCAACATCATCGCAGGGAGAGAGAGGGCCAAGACAGAGGTAGATAATGGAAGTGTGATATATTCAAACAAAATTTTGACGGTAAAGATCTTTCAATAAATATTGTATGAATATAGTGTAAATCAGCTGGTTGACATTGACTTGCCATCAAAAGAGCAAATTAAGTTTAATAAGTCATGGGGAGTGTTCCACAAATACTAAGGTCAACTTTAAGTTGGACTTAACTATGGCAGGCCATTCATGCTACTGTTTGCTCTCACCATTTAATACTGGCATTGGTCTCTCAAGGGATGTACAAATCATGGTCACAAATCTACAAAATTTCCATGGTTTGATAATTTATTATTGAAGGACAATATATTATCTAAAGATCATAATGGTCTGCCATAGTTAAGTCCAACCTTAAGTCGATCTTAGTCTTTGTAAAACACTCCCCATGTCTAAGCGGGCAGAGTTAGTACCCTGATTTCTGGAGAGCCAAGTGGCAACCTCTTCATGCCATAATTTTGTTTAAATAATTATAAAACTTCACGTATATGAACAAACAATAAAGCAATACTGATAGTAAAATGAAAGGTCTGAAAATTAGACAAGACCCTGATGACTCGAGAAATGAAATTAGCAGTAGCAAATCTGAGCCGACAAATGTGTCACAATGAAATTGAATGGTGTTAGAAGCATCTGGACTCTCGTCTTAATACTCAATGACAATAAATTACATGAGAGTGATAGACAAATCTGTTCTGCCATTGTGTCTTTCAGTTTGACTCACTTTAGCATGTGATAGATGCTGTAGGAGAATGAAGTTATAACCTCAAAACAAATCATCTGCCTTGAACACTACATGTATGTATGTAGCAATATCATAAACAATTAAAGAGTGAAATTAAAGTAACGTTTGACGAGCATGGGGAGAGAATGCACATCATGTTGGCTGTTGACTGAAATATCATCCTTTTGCATGTGTGCTGAATTGAAATCAATGGACCTGGTTGAACTATTAAAATGATTGTAAAAAAAGTCAAGATAGGAATATTCCTTTTCAGACGAACAGACATATCCAAATGGACAACTTAGTACTGAGCTTTTTAAAATTAATATTGCGAACCTTTAAAATATGTCTCCTATCTTTATGCTGAATCACTTTTCCGCAAACACTATAGTTCATCAAGGAGAAACCAGAGAGAGACAGAGCAAGGAGAAAAAAGAAAGCAGAGGACACCAACTGGTTCATGCGTCTCATAGGTTATGGGGATGAGGAGGAGGAGGAGGAAGAGGACGATGATGAAGGTCAGTTTAAATTAATCATGATTTAGAAAAAGAGAGTGAGAGAAAGAGAGAAAGGGAGAGTGAGTTTCCAAGGAAAAAGAAAACAATATATAGGAAGGCAATGTCACTGATAATTTTTGTATCATTTTCATATTCATTCATTGCATCATATGTTTTGTACAATAGTTTTAATAAAGTCAGATGCAATAGAATAACAATTAGTGCATTCCTTTGCTGTATAGGACACTTCATATTTTGTTACTAATTCTTAAATACAAATAATCGCCATGGCTTTCAGCTAAGGCTTTCAGCCACTGTATGCATATTTAATAACAAAATAATTCTGTCATATTTAGATGGAAGATGTTTGAAAATGGATGAAAATATGATGTCTTGCATCTTATTTACGTCTCTAGATTTATGGTCTCAGCTGACAGATGAAGAGAAGGCTAAGGTGTATGCTGGGATAGGTTATAGCGAGTCGAGAGAGGGCAGCAGTGTGGATGCTAGCCCTATTCCTGTACAGGTCAGTCATTTTATCACTACATGTATGTGGCTAGAAGTTTTCCTGCTTTTTGCTTTCATATTTCTTGATCAGACTGATTCAAGTTTTCATTACAAAACCAACAAGGTTTGCCCATGTAGTCTGTAAAGATAAATATCTGAATGCATACTCTGATGTGAAGTGCTAGACAAATTTAATGGAGAATTTGTGAGAAAATTGTTGTGTTTGTATTTTGTTTTAGATCTCTGAACTTGGTGCAGCACCTTGTGCAGTTATAGATTGGTGCATGAATATTGTTGTACAGCACCAAAATTACTTATAGATGACTGAAATAAATTCAGCGACTGTAGTGATTTCTTCTTTTGCTACACCTACTGGATATGATCACATAAGCTTATACTAAAGTCTTATTTTGTCATTGAATTGCCTGATTTTATGAAGACCTCTTCATATTTTCTCTCATACTTTTTAAAATCATTTGCTGTAAATGAACTCTAAACACCTTCGATCTCCACTTTGAAAAAACCGCCCATTTTTTCTGAAATTCACTTTTGAACTCTTTGGTTTTCTGTTTATATATTTTGAAGCCAACTGATTAATATACTCTCAACATATATTAATATCAATCTATATCACATCATCTAAACTAGAATTTCAACTGTAATTCTGTACTCTTAATTTCTATTTTGCTTTAAATTGATGCCAATCTATGTTCATTGTAATTGATATGTTTATTTTGTAATTTTGCATGTTTTTGTCTGCCATCAATGGCTGCAAAGATATATTTTAATAAACCTTGAATTGAATTGAATTGAATTGAATATGTGACGTTACTGTTTTTATATAAAGCCTGGCATAACCTTATGTATTTGTGTCTTTTCTTCAGTATGTGAGAACCAAAGTGAGCTTCCTCCTTGACCGCTGCACTGTGGCCTTGAAGAACAGGAATGGAACCATACTGAGAGGCTTGCTACAGAACGTACAGGCTGGAGTACAACTTAGACCCGTCAACAATGCTGTCCAGTGAGTATTTTAGTGATCTTTGTCAGGTTTCTGTGGGGTTTCTGGTTTGTCTTTGTGGGGTTGTACAATGTCTCTGAAGAACAGACATGGAGTTGTACAAGCTGGTACCTGTCCAGTGCTGCCCAGTGAGTATGATGTACTACCAGTGATCTCAAGTTTCAGTAAGAATTTTAGAGGATTTATGGGGGTTGTACAATGTCTCCGAAGAACAGACATGGAACTGTTCTTAAATACTTGTTGCAGAACGTACAAGCTCAGATCAGTCAACAAAGAGGAAAATATAATGACTGGTACATTGAAGAATACAGGATAATATTTAGCAATTACAGTGTTGTGTTTATCTTCATCAAAACTCAAAAATGATAATTTTTGAGACATTTTGGAAGTAGCAATAGCGATAGCTCAGTCGATAGAGCAGTGGTCTCGTAATCCGGTGACCTGGGTTCGAAACCAAGTTGATTAGCTAGTGCCCTTTGGTAAGGCATTAATCCTCTTTACCAGGTCCCTCGGAGAGGACCTAGAGCCGTCGGCTGTCTGGTTGCTTATTAACAAGCATTTATGCTTTCCTAGCAGTCAGGTAAAATAACCACCACCACCATTAAAAAGTAAATTTGACATCAATTCTTGCTTTCAGTGTGATGCTGAGTACAGATGCCATGCGTGTAGAGGGCGCCCTACCAAACCGAGAGCTGGTTCCTCTGATCTCCTCAGAAAAGCTTCATCCAGACACCTCCATGACGTCCCAGGTCTTCAGTGTGGACTTTGAGACCTCTCCGTTGACCGTCCCTGCAGACATGGCTCTGGCCATCACCTCAGAGCCCGTAGACATAGTCTACAACCAGTATGCTGTCTCGGAGCTCATTGGCTTCCTCAAGGTCGATAGCTTGGATCTGTCGGGTCTCAAGTCGGCTGCCTATGCTGGGGTCCAGGAGCTTGCCAAGGCCTCCCAGAACAACCTTCTCTATGCAATACAACATCATAAAGTAAGTACAGTATGATCCAGTGAAACAACACTGCTTCCGTGCATGCACTGTAGCAACAGATGTGTCTTGCAGTTATAACAAAATGTCAAGACATCGCTCCCTGTTGTTGTTGTTGTTGTTGTTGTTGTTTTTTTGTTTTTTTTGGGGGGGGGGTAGGAGCTGAATCTTTAGAAGTTTTCGAAAGGATTGATTTGTATATAGAGTTTTTAGAGCAACACGCCAGAAAATCTCAGAATCTTGTATGATAGTTTGATATATATTAACTCAAAGAGATGTTTGACTGGGTATCTTTACTTGATATACTTTCATTTCTCAGACAATCCAGGTGGACTTTGATGTGAAGTCACCAAACATCATCATTCCTGAGCATGGATCCTTGGACCTCGGGGGCTACCTGCTCATCCTAGACCTTGGTAGTCTAAGGGTTAACAGTGAGCTACAGAAGGACACCACTGCTCTTGAGGTAACTACTTAAAAACTTGTAATATATATCACCAGGAAACTTTTGCCAGTTGAATTTGCAAATTGTAAACAAGAGGGATTTTCTTGGCAGGAACTGTTTTTGCAAATTTTTGCATCTTTAATTTCACTCATTTTGCTGCATGAAACTTTCAAGAATCTTAACTACTTATGAAATTTGTGAATTTTTCATCCCCACCAAAGTTTCTAGTTTTTACGTTGTGTGATTCCCTTGGGGAAAGACAGATAATGCTGGACATAATACCTTGCCTGTATCCATATAACAATGTTTATTAAAGAGAAAACTCCTGCAAGTAACTCGTGGAAAAGATGCAAACAGCACACACAAAGATATACTTCTTTTCACTCATGCATTGCAAATAAATTCAATTCTTGTACACTCTCTTAAGTTTCTTATGATTATGAGGAATGAAAATTATCTTTCTACCCTGTCTCTGTAAACATTGCTGAAATTTGTCCATTTACATTCATTTTACATGTATTTGTATACATTAAATATTGAAGAACATATACTGAACATGTGATGAGTTTTCTGCAATCCTGATCATTGTAATGTTTTTAATTTTGAGCTATAAATATACACATTTATAATTTTGACCATCATTGTTTTAAATCTCTTTTCATTCAGGACGCCACGCCTACTGAGATAGAAGCCAGGCTCTATGACAAGTTTGTCATCAGAATCACAGACATACAAGTCCTACTTGTTGAGCAAGGTATAATAACTTTGTCTGTGACTGCATTCTTAAAACATTGGTTATGTACTTAATACACTACAATGCCAATGCTACCCTGTATAAATAAAACTACAATTAAAGAATAGATAAAGTTAGGAACTTGACTAGTGTAAGAAAAAGATCCATGGAGTGATTGTTACAGGGAAAATCACCAGAGCCCCATTTTCTAAAACTTGTTTCTAAAATACTACTAAATATGAATTAAAAAAAACTTCTGAAATGGCAACATTTGATTGGCTGAGAGCAAATTTGTCATAGAAATTAAGCATCTGTTATTTTCTACAAAGACCACTTTGTGTGTTTCCCTTGTGCAGTCGCTACAGACAGGTTTGACTGTATATATATTTATGTACATGCAGGTGCGGACTGGAGAGAAGCCCTTCAGGCCAGGGAGTCGAGACATCACATCTTACCAGGTCTAAGTCTTCAGGTCAACACCTTCATCAGTGCTAAACCAGACTACAAACAACTTCCGCAGTGAGTACTGTATAATTCAATTCGTACAAGCAATACCACTTGATGTAAACATTGAACTTGATATGCAACATCTTAACTTTTTTGCTTTGTTCCTTACATATTTTTATGCCTCCGCCACCGAAGGTGGTGCCGGAGGCATCATGTTTTCGGGTTGTCCGTCCGTACGTCCGTCCGTCCGTACGTCCGTCCGTACGTCCGTACGTCCGTCCGTCCCGTTTGACCGTTATCACAATATCTCAAGAACCATTTAAGATTTAAACTTAAGACTCGGGAATAGTATTTATCACCATAGGAAGACGATCTGATTAGATTTTGGAGTACGTAGGTCAAAGGTCACAGGTCACAGAGGTCAACTTATGAAATTCCTTGTATTGAGTTTGTTAGCGCGATATCTCAAGAACCATTTGAGATTTAAACTTCAAACTTAAGGATAGTATGTATCACCATAGGAAGACGATCTGATTAGATTTTGGAGCACGTATGTCAAAGGTCAAGGGTCACAGAGGTCAACTTATGAAATTCCATACATTGAGATTGTTATCATGATATCTCAAGAACCACTGGAGATTTAAACTTCAAACTTAGTGATAGTGTGTATTACTAAAGGAAAACAATCTGATTACATTTTGGAGCACGTAGGTCAAAGGTCAAGGGTCATAGAGGTCAACTTATGAAATTCCATACATTGAGATTGTTATCATGATATCTCAAGAACCACTGGAGATGTAAAAACTTCAAACTTAAGGATAGTATGTATCACCATAGGAAGACAATCTGATTAGATTTTGGAGCACGTAGGTCAAAGGTCAAGGGTCACAGAGGTCAACTTATGAAATTCCATACATTGAGATTGTTATCATAATATCTCAAGAACCACTGGAGATTTAAACTTCAAACTTAATGATAGTGTGTATCACCATAGGAAGACAATCTGATTAGATTTTGGAGCACGTAGGTCAAAGGTCAAGGGTCACAGAGGTCAACTTATGAAATTCCATACATTGAGATCGTTATCGCGATATCTCAAGAACCACTGGAGAATTTTCACTTCAAACTTAATGATAGTATGTATCACCATATCATAATATCTCAAGAACCACTGGAGATTTAAACTTCAAACTTAATGATAGTGTGTATCACCATAGGAAGACAATCTGATTAGATTTTGGAGCACGTAGGTCAAAGGTCAAGGGTCACAGAGGTGAACTTATGAAATTCCATACATTGAGATTGTTATCATGATATCTCAAGAACCACTGGAGATTTAAACTCCAAACTTGTTTAAATTGCTCTATGGCGGAGGCATCATTTTCGACTGCGCGCAGTCAAAATTCCATCTAGTTATATATCGATCGGTATGTTGAATTATTTTTGGCGTAGTCCTACACTCTTACAATCTTACACCCTCTGGTTGTATTAAGAAGCAACGGCGGTAGGAAGGGTTGGAGGAACACAGAGGCAGTGAACTATTTTGAGACAGGCTCTTAGGGTGGTATTCTCGAAAGCAGATGTAATTTACTCCATGGTTTAATCCTCCAACTAAGTATGGAATGTCAAGTGTCCATATGAATATATTTTTGAATAATTTGTCAACATAATTATTTTATAGTTATATTGTTGTAATTAATTTAGTGACAGACTAAATTATTCAAGAACATACTCATATGGACACTTGGCATTCCATACTCGGTCAGAGGTTCAAACCATGGACTAAATTTAGTCCGCTTTCAAGAATGCCACCCTTATTGTACTTGTCATGGTTTTTAAAATAAATTCAAGTATTCACACACATTTCTTCCTCTTGTTTTCTCTTCTTCAAGGCACAAAATAGAAGCAGTACTACCGTCACTCAAACTTGCGATATCAGACTCCAAGATTCAAGCTCTCGTCAAGGTAATGTCATCCCACTGATATTAGGGAATAGGCCCTACTGATTGATTGTACATGTATGAACATATCTACAACTCGTTTCAATAACACTTGATACTGTATATTAAAGGGCCAATACGTTTGACATCATGTGATAGTTTATGATGCTTGCTCTTCGCGTTCTGGTCTGAATTTGGCTGCGTAATTGCATGTGTGCTTAAATTCAGTGCCCTGCCGACTATTAATCTAGATATAAACCATGCACAGTTCAGAGAAAATCATGAATCATGAAAAAATGAAATGTACATGTATAATGATTACACCTCTCTTAATTTCTCTCTAATACCTGTAGACTTCTTTTCTCTCAGTGGTCGCACTGTTATGAGTACAGCTTAGACAGCATTCCTACATGAGGGCTCCATTGTTACCCTGTTTTTGCATTCTTTTCTCTTACAGTTTGCCAAGAATGTTCCACTTCCAGATGTTCAAGCCAGTTCCAATGACATTCCATACAGGACTCCTATGCCCTCAATCGTAAGTCTTGATTAATATACAGACTCTGATCATAGATGAAGGATTTATCTATAAAAAAACAAATCAGTTACTAAGTGATTTCTTTCAAGGAATATCAAATTAAATCTTACTGGATCATGGCTATTGAATAAGCACATGGAGTCAGAAGCCTTCATGATTTTAAGAAGCTGATCAATTTTCTTGGGAATGCAATATTTTGTAAGTTGACCAATTTCAGCGCTTCCGCTGCATGTTTGATTTGTTTTTACAGCAATAATAGCAACAACAAGACTAACAAATACATAAAAATAAAAAAAATAAATTTAATGTGCGACTCTGTTCTTTTCTGTAGGACCCCAAAGCAGTGAAGTCTGAGATCTCTGCGGCTGCCTTGCGTCGTACCAAGAGACTCATGCTATGGAGTAGGAAGGCCAGGATCGCTGGTACAACCCTGCAGACCAGGAAGATAACCAACGTAGATGATATAGATCATACCCCTGTCCAACCACCCACCCCACCTGTAGCCCCACTCAAAGGTAATTATGTACTCTTCTTTTTAAATCCGAAGCTGTAGTCCCACTCATACATGTACATGTAGATACATGTATATGTAGGTACATGTAGCTTTGTGGTTGTGTCATGCACAGCCTTCATTCCAACCCAGTTGTAAATACATGTACATGTACACTGTATGTGGGTATTTGTTGTACCACATGTTATGTGGTTCACTCAAAGCTATTTTCTGTGTGTTTATCACTTTTTGTAGTCCAACATAAATTCCATTCCTGTGATACACAACTATCAATTTGACAGGTTGAAAATTTCTTTTTTACTTTTGAATGCTTACAGCATTTTTCTTCAGACGAAGACTGTCGTCAATGTCGTTTAGACAGCTTTGAGAGAATGGGGTTGTATACGTTTGAGAGAATGTGTTGGCCCCAGCCCTGTTTATAGTGTTGCCCATGTTGATTCTTATTTTATTAATTTGACAATGAGAACATCTGCTACAAGAAGTTAACCTCTACCCTGATGTTGGTACATGTACATGTACAGTAGTGATTGTGTAATTGTTCAGAAGGTTAATATCGCTGTTCATATATGACCTTTACTTTGATACAGGTGATATATACAACATAGCATCAGATCATTCTGACAGCTCTGCACATACATGTACAGTGTATGCCCTTTAGTTTGATACAGTTGATGTATACCGGTATTATACGGCATCAAATCATTCTGACTGCTATTCACGTATGACTTTTACTTCAATACAGGTGATGTATACTACACAGCATCAGATCATTCCGATGAGGATATCCAACATTGGGCAGCCTCGTCACAGGTTCCAAAGTTTCACGACAACGATTCCGCTACGAACCAAACCCACACACTTCTCAGATTTGTCATCAGAGAGGTAATATGTCTTTGTTAGGAGGAGCAGTTTTGACTCTGGCTTTAAATATATAAAGTTTAAGGATGCCAGTTTTCAGGCCATATGGCCTGATTTCTGGTCTTGACACCTTCCAATTTCAAACTTTTTTAGGCTAGATATTTTACAGCAAGGTTTGGGGCTCCAGCTTGTCAGAGGTATCCCTGACAGCTGCATGTTCAAGCCCAAGCATATTGGTGTTATATTTGTATGCCTTTGATATAATAATAATAATAATACAGTAAACTTGTATATAAGAAAATATCCAAAGGGTGATGCCTTCGTAGGTACATGTAGTTCGTATTTCTTCAGTTTAGTACCTGTTTTATATTTCAGTGAGGAAAAACTTATCAAGCAAAATAACAGCACCCAACACCTTCAAATATATTTTCAATCTTATCAGCATGCACATATAAGTTGCAAATTTTATTACTAAAAACAGACAAAAAATTCACTATGTCTTGTGTTTCTCCATTTGATTAGGTGGTGGTGTCCATTTCTAAGCCAAGCACCAGCATTCTACCCCTTCCAGCTACATCCGGAGATAGGAGCACCAGTCCAGCTCCTCCCTCCCCCACCGAGACTGGAGAGTCGGAGTACCTCAGCCTGAGGATAGACTCTGTGTGTGTGGACGTGGCCCTCAGTACCTACGGCCAGGCCCTGCATATGGGACTGAGGGGCATCCAAGTCATTGATAAGTTCCATATAGGTGAGCAAGATGCTGAATATTTTTTTTTAACAAACCGAGATGGATTTTTATTTTAATTGACATTTTCACTGCATGTTGATGATTTGTAAGAGTTTCTTGTCTACTACATGTACATATACTTTCAAAGTCTTAAATGTATTAAAGTGTGGCAGTATGCTGTAAATCTTTTGAAAAATAACATTTATCAGTTGCAAGACACACTGGAAAAAGTGAAGATAAAGAGAGAGAGAGAGAGAGAGAGAGAGAGAAGGTTTTTTTTTAAATTATTTTACAGTTGAATGGAGGCATTTATGCAAAAGTTTGATGACGCATCATCAAAAATCAAATTTGGAATGCCCGTGTTAAGCTGTACGACATCAGTCCTAAAGGCCACTTTGTGAAAAATACTCAATTCAATCATGACTTTGTGGTTGCTAAGTACTGTACTGCTAAATTTCTTCTTTTTTTGTCACATGAAATCAATTAGTAACATGTACCTTTCCTACTTCAACAGCATTTGGCTTTCAAAGTAAAAATGTAAGATGTTTTTCTTCTTCGTTCTTTTATTAGGTCCAGATGGCACTTATCTTCATTTGCTCAGCTCAGCGGCTACTTCAGAGCTGTTTTCTGTTCTGTACAGAAAGGTGTGTACTCTGCAACTGTTAAGAACTTATGTACTTACTAGCCATATAGAGCTCTAGAATCAAGAGAAATACACTGTAACTTAAAGGAGGATATTATAGGACATAGATCAACGTTTCATTGTATCTGCTCCAAATACCATGAATCTTTATTGTCCACTTCAGATCTTGGGAATTATCTCAAACCTATAACAGTAACAACAACAAAAGGAGCACACAAAAAAAGCATAACAATACTAAAGGGTCATAGATGAAGTAAATTGTCCATGAAATTCTTTGGATCCTGGTCAAAATAATGTTTTCAAGAGGTGGAAGAAAGTATGAAATGAAAAAAGGAATTAAAGATTCTGAACCATACAAAACTTTTCTTGTAGTTGCTCATAGATACAACATGTTTACATCTCTTCTCTTCTGTTATACTCAACAACAGTATACCTCAAACACCACAAAATGATATTGCCAAAAGGCACTGTTCTACAGTTTCTTGCAAAAATCTATAATTTCAGTATCAACTATTCAGTATCAACTGTGGTATTGATCGATTCTTCAAGCATACTTGTACTGCTGTTAGTTAAATTTCAACTTCAATACATCTACAGGTTATATTTATGCTTCTTTGTGTACTTTAAAAATAATGATAATAATATTCCGCTTTTATATAGTGCCCAATACATTATCACAACCGCACACAATGTATGCACATTCTCCACTCCCTGGGGAGCATTCCAGCCAGTCGCCATTTTACAAGCACACACTTGCTCATCCAACCACATTAACTTTCACATCCTACTATACTATACTTGTACAGGTTGACGCTAAGTGTCCAGACTTCAGTGGTTACTATGGATCTACGGAGCAGGCTGTCGTCATCAACTTCAGTGCACTCAATATCCTCTTTCACAGAACAGCCGTGCTCTTCCTCAAGAAGTCCATTACAGAGATGATTACAAGGTTAGTACAGAATCAGTTTAAATTGGAAATATATGAGTGTTACAACTTGGTAAATTGGATTCTTGTAGGGAAATAGTGAGTGAGGGTAAGTGAGAGAGTGAAGCTGAGACAGAGATGGCAAGAAACACAGGTGGATATACAGAGATAGGGAAAGATAGAGAGAGAGAGAGAGAGAGAGAGAGAGAGAGAGAGAGAGAGAGAAGAGAGAGAGAGAGAGAGAGAGAACGGCCGTGCTCTTCCTGAAGAAGTCCATCACAGAGATGATTACAAGGTCTGTAAATAATCAGTTTAAATTGGAAATATGAGTGTTACAAGTTGGCAAATTTGATTTTTGTAGAAAAACAATGAGGTGCAGACACTGCAGGGAGTAATTGAGAGAGTGAAGCTGAGACAGAAATGGCAAAAAACACAGACAGATATACAGAGATAGAGAAAGATACAATGTAGATAGAGCAGATAAAAACATGAGAGAGGGAGAGAGAGAGAAAGAGAGGAAGTGAAATCAACAGGTCAAAATGCATAGCATTAAATGTGAAGAAAGTTCATATGAGTTAATCTGATCTATGAATTGTTCATTCAAACAGTTTAGAATCACTTTGAAAATAAAAATGTTCTGTAGTTATATTGACACAATCACTCATGTTTGCCATTATTATAAAAGTTCACTTTTCATTTTAAAAATATGCACATCAAGTAAATCCAACATACAGTGTATCATTTTTTAGCTCATTGATAAACATTGTAATACATTTTCCAAATTGACTATGTGCATAGTATTTCTATTGTATAAAGAAACCACATTTTAACCAATTGTTACTGTTTCAATAATCTTCCCCTTAATCAGTCAGAGTGTGTTTCTTTCACATTACAATTTGCACAATACAGCAGTATACCCAAGTTCAGTAATCAATATTGAATAATATTCACATTTTCAATTTAAACCTTGTTATTATGTTATTCATTCATTTCATGTCCATGTACATGTAGTCTGAGTTCCATCTCACTGACCGAGAAGGTTGCTGGCACATCACCAGCACCAGACCCTGAACCCATCCCTCCCAGTACACAAACACAGCAAGGTGAGTTGCACCCCATACCATTCATGTTAGATCATGAATGTTAAAGCCTGTCTGCACTAGTTTGGCCACAGGGGATTAGACCTCCCAGTGAGGTCACTGACAGGTGGTTATCTCATCAAATCAGCTCTCAATTAACATAAGAAAAATGGGATGGTGGGGGCCAACGGTTACTGCTTAGGCATTGTTTGTTATATAAAGGCACAAGTAGCTATAAGTAGTGCAGTGGGGCTTTAAGATCTTGTAAGGAGTATTGTGAATTTTGCACAGAATCCAAGAAAATATTGATTCAAATAATTGTTGAAGACAGTTACATATCAACAATATCGTGTAAAGAGAATGCTTTGTTTTGGCTTTGGAATTAAATGAAGGATTAAAGTCTTTTTGCATTCTCTAACCAAATAGAATGTAGTTTTCCTTTTCTCTTGAAATATCCCCCAAGGAGGTCTTCTTGGACCTCTCCTCTTCGTAACTACTGTTAATGATATTCGGATGTCATCTAATCTTCACTCTTTCAAATTTTTCTTAATGACACTTCAATCCATTTCTGATGCATCTTTCATATGTTTGCGTGTACATTAGGAGTAGTCATGAAAGATAAGATTCTCAACAAATTATCTTTCAATTTTCAAGATTCCCAAAACTCTTGTCCAAAGGTTTACCAGCTTAAAAATACTAGTACATGTACCTCATGCTCTTGAATATCTGCATTTTTTGTGAGAATTCATGTGTACATTATCGCTACAAATGTATATGCAGAGACGGACCCACCTGCCAAACCTCAGGCACCCAAGGCTCCAGTCAGAGGGGTGATAAGGTTCTATGGTGAGGCGACGATGGAGTACCTTTGCATCACGCTGACTGATGTCCATGAGTCTCTGGCCAATGTCTACATCAGAGGACTACAGTTCTCACTCATAGACAAGGATACAAGGATGACTGTGAAGGCAAGGTGAGGAGACGACGATGGTGATGGTGGTGGTGGTGGTAGTGGTGATGATGATGATGATGATGATGATGATGAGGGTAATGGTGATGATGGTGGTGGTGGTGATGACGTCAACAGCGACGATGATGATGATGATGATCCCTATACTTCTAAATCAGTTCAACTTGATCCAGGATCTAAATCAGTTTTGATACAAGGAAAACTTAGACCTCAGACTAATTTCCTTTGAACTCGTATTAGGACAAAAGCCCAAACACAGCATCAAGTTTAAATCTAAGTAGCTTATGGGTCATAGTGTATTTCTTCAAGGCCATGTACAATTGCTAGTAGTGTGCCAGTCACATTATCTACTTGGTCCCTTATATTGTTCACTTATGTTTTTACAGATTGAAAGACTTCTCCTTTGAGGATGCAGTGGTTAACACCGTTTATCCCAAGATTATATGTCTACAGGATCAGACTGCTATTGATGTTAGGGTAAGCCTACAGGAATGGTTATTGTAATTCAAGTTTTACAGATTTTAAGAGAGACAACCAAGTAAAGAGGACTTGCCAAGGAGCAGTGATTCAGAATATTTGCAATGTTATTTATCAGGAATGCAGGCTGTTACTTTAAAGATATTCATTCTGCTTTATTTATTATTTTTGATTAATTCATCAATGGCAAATACCTGCATGTTTAAGTAATTGCAAAAATGGTTGTAAATACAAGTTTTATGTATCAAAAGTTACAATTTTAGGTTGTTGACATATGCTATGGGCTACTTTTCCAATCTAAAACAATACAGTAATTTGTTTGTGACCTGAAGTTGTGCTTTTATGCTTTATAAATGATTACCTATTTTACACACAGTGTGTTTCTTTGACATGGTGGGAAATGTATAAAGTCAAATTAAAGTAATGAAGTAATTTACCCAGTGCCTGCATAAATAGAAATGCTCATTTATTAAGAAAAGGGGAAGGTGAAAGTAAGAAGTCAATGGCTAAAAGGCTTAAATGATGTAGGATGATAACTAAATGTACCTACATGTATTTTCTTTCATTATGAACACAGTTTGTGCAGTTCAAGCAGCCCACCCGTCAGCCCATACCCACCATCATCCCCCCAGACCCTGGGGCCTCTACGGGACCCACCCACGTCCAGCTGGACTACAGCCTCAAGGTCAGGCTGGGCAGCATCCAGGTAGTGCTGCTCGGACCTTACATCAAGGAACTACTGGTGAGGAACACTTTCTGTCACTTCAGGGGGGTGTTTCACAAAGATCCTAAGTTGAACTTATCTCTAAGTTGGACTTAACATTTATGGAAAACCGTTAGCATCTATGAAAATATTTTGTAAAAATTATTTTAGAAGGTATGAAATGTTGATTCAAGTCTTTCATATTTTTTATTATCAAGGATATTTTATGTTTTTGATGTGAAATTTATGAAAAGTTTAAAATACTAGAATTTTTGCTTTTGAATATATTTCATTTTAAGGCTACAAATGGCTCTCCATAATGTTTAAATCCAACTTAGAGTTAAGTTTGACTTAGGATCTTTGTTAACCCCCCCCCCCAGTTCTTATTAATTGATAATCAAAATCAACCCAAAGGGTAGAGGGCAGGGCCAGAATCAACCCTTCGGTATGTTTGGCGCTGAATTTTTAGAATGTTTTGCCCCTCTGTGGCGAAGTTTGCAGGTGTGGTGAAATCCACTACTCCCTGGCTGAGAGACTTTCAAAGTAACTGGTTGAGGGTGTTGAATATAATTTATATTATTTGATACAGTAAATGAAAGTGCAGTACCTATACCGAGCACTTGGCTTTTAGAGCACAAGGCATATGAACTGGATTAAATGCATTACAATTTTGTCGTACCCTATTATTGAAATGAGCATGGACATCTTCTCTGTTCCATTGCTGATTTATTTATTGGGGTATCAATGAATGTATATGATGGTTATATGAAAATTAAAACTAAGGCATATGATTAAAATCGATGGTGCTGTCTTTCTACGTCAACATGAAATAATACACTTGTGAAATAATTTATTTTGTACAGTAGGCTTGCGTTTGCACCATGTGAGAGAGGGGGGGGGGAGGATTGGGGAGTCCTGAAGAGGACTCTAGGTAGTCTTTCTTTCTTGAGTGTGGGTATGACAGAAATATGTGCACTGCAAAATGAATGGATGGACACACATTTGGGGTAGTAAATTTAATGTGAACAGCAATGTAATATGTTTAGTGGCTAATAACAGGACAATGTTTTTCTCTCTTTTTACTGATATCCCTCTGTCTCTAGTCTTTCTTTGAGCCATTCCTCAACCAAGGTGCTATAGATACAGCCAAAGAGGCATCCAGCATAGCAGTCAAGACAGTAAGTTATCTCTTTTCATTCTTTTTTGTGATGATGGTGTTTGAGGATTGCTTTACCTGACTGCTATTAAAGAAATCATGTAGGTGCTTGTAAGTAAGCAACCAGGGGAAAGACGGCTTTAAGGCCTCTCTTGGTTTTGAACTCGGGACCACCTTGTTATAAGACCACTGCTCTACCACTGAGCCATCATGCGTCTTCGTGTTTGTTTTATTATTCTGTAGATGAATATTTTTTTTTTTTTTTTTGGGGGGGGGGAGGAATAACTTATTTCTCCATGATCACTTCATGCTTATGGAATAGACTTTTGGTGAAGTATCTGTTGCCGTACATATACATGTATGTATTCTCCCATTAACTTTGCTTTTGAAGACTGTGTAAGAGGACCAGTCACAATTGTATACTATGAAATAACCCCCAACTCTTTTAAGTATTCAAATGATTAAATTAATGAGCGTGAAGGGAACATATTTAATATTCAGACCCACCTTGAATTTGTTATCTTTGAGTAAACTTTCAATGTGAGTTGAAAAGTTTCTGTGTCTGAAGCTGGTAATGTATGTATAGAAGTTGCTGAACACATGAAAACTATTGAATCCTGAATGTTGTTTTTAATATGTTTACATGTGTTATTATTCCTTTACTATTCAGGTAGATGACAGGAGAGATAAAATAGAGCAGGTTGGTGACGAAAAATATCCAAAATTTTCTATCATCATACGTATATCTCCATCTCTCTTCCATCATAAAGCATGTCTGCATCTTGGTACAGCATCATAAAGGGACAAAAAATGAATTCCAACCACTGAAGGTTATGTACCTTCATGCAGTCTAACACTATACACACTCTCCTTTCACTCCTCAGGTGGATGACATACAGCAGACCGGTGTGAAGGTGGGACTGGACATCAAGATCCGATCCCCCATCATCCTGGTCCCCGAGAAGCCAAGCTCCGCCCACGCCTTGGTGGCTAACCTGGGCAACCTGTCAATCATCAGTTCCTTTGACACGGAGGGCGGGATCGAGTCGCCGGATGGGCGGGCCAAGGTGACAGCCCCCCTGATGATGTACATCACCACCAGACTCACATCAGTGCAGATATCAAGGTGAATAAGGATCATAGTAATCAATTTATTAAGTGCATGGTACAGTCAAACCTGCTTCATAACTTGCACAAGTCAAATTTTCCTTTTAAGCCAAATCAATGTTTTTGACAGAACTATGCAAAACATGTGTTATTTACACTTCGTAATTCAGATTTGAAAGTCAAACTAATTTGTAGTCCCAACAGGTTCGACTTATGCATAGTCAACTGTAATTCTCAAAGTGCTTTACAAAATGGAATGGATGAACAGATTTTCTTTTTTAATTTGCTTCTACCGGTATATAAAAAACCTAATCTATATAAATCTTCATGGGTTTTAAGATTATTATTACTATAATATATTATCTCATCCCTCTCCTTTTTCTCTCTGTTTCTATCAATCTCCTCTGTCTGTGTTTTTCTATTTCCTGGCACTCTTTGTCTATTTCTGTCTTGACGTTTGCCTTGGCTCTCTATCTCATACCAATAATTACAAGCATAATACGTAAAGGTTGTAAACAACAATTAAAAACTCTTTCACCAAACTAATCTCCATTGTAACTCTTACAACAGAAGTTTAAAAGAAAAAGATAATTCTGTACAGGTTAACACAAAAAGTCTTTTTTGACACTGACCATTTTATTTCTGTAATTTAGATTAATGAATACAAACATAAAATGGTTGTCTTTATTTTCTCTCTCTCTCTCTCCCTCTGTATGATATTCAGAGCTGTAATCCACTCCAATCAAACCGTGGGCTCGTATCGTCTCATCATTGAACCCGTTGAACTCCGTGTTGACCTCAGCCGACCTGTTGACCCCAACGTAGCTGCTGTGACTCCACTCAGGGTCACTGCAAATCTGGAAATAGTGCAGGTTTGACTTATGATTTGTTTTTTTATAATAATTTATTGCATGCAGTGAACCTAAGAATAAGGAAAATTTACTCATGTAGCTTAGAAAAAACTCTGATCTAACACTTGCTCTGGGCTTTATTATTTTGTAAATGATGTAAAGCACGCTTGATGTAGAGTCAGGGCTTAGGTTGCAATCTTGAAGGTGGTTTGATTTATATACAGTTGGGGTCATAGTTCAGGATGGTGTTCCATATACTGTAACTCCAGGGTGAAAGCATGGGATTGACTAATGCTAGAAATTAACTGCCGGCAATTCTCGCGTTTCACATTCCTTGCGCCATCATTCGGTTTAGTTGCGACAGTCACTCTAGCGCTGTAATTTTGAGAGATGGGTCAACAACTTTCTCAACAAATCAGCTCGCTAGTTATTTATTGCATTTATTATTTCTTGGGAGCCTGCCATCAGCACGTCTTCTATCACATTTAGCCTTGCAGACATTCAACAATGAAGTCTTAAATTGATTCTCAGCTCTTTACTTGCTGCACTGGAGGATAATATACATTGATTCATAGATTAATTAATGTATTTATTTATTACCTGTATTTGCTTTAGTCAAATATTCATTCATTCATTCATTTATCTGTTTATTTATTTAGTAATCTATCCATCCATTTATTTGCTTATTTATGTGTCTATTTTGTATTCATCCATTCATTTAGTTATTTTGTAGTTATTTGTGTGATTGTCTGCTTCTTTATTTCTTTATTTATTTGTTTATGTATTCACAAACGAATAATGAACGAGAAATACATTTCTCTAAACATATTTATTTTTTTAACGGGTTTATGCATTGATGTCAATGTACATGTCCATATGAAATTTTCTTGCAATTTTTTTCATTTTTTCACTTCCATTCAACTTCTTATCTTCATATATGTGCATGCTGGAGAAAGAAATATATACATTGATTTGTTTACATTTCTTGTTCTCATGAACCTCTAATTACTCTGTTGCCAATATATAGTTTTAATACATTTTTTAAAATCTATTTCCATGAAAATATTGTGATGATATGATTTATTCTTATAAGATTTATATCTTCTCAGAACTCTACTGATCAACAATAAAGATTTATCAATATAGTTATTAGAAGATATGAACTTTATCCATTGAGAATAAATAATAGTGTCACAATCATTTCATGGAAAGAGGTAAGGAAAATTTATTCCAACTTTATGATCAACATTGTAACTATTCTTTACATGTATTCATATGATAATATTAAAATGTATTTACATTTTGTGATGAGGTGTATACGAATAGGAAACATTTCTTTAGCATTTGATCAAGAAAGCATGGTGCATTCTTATACTTATTTTATTTTACATGCCATTGATAATTGGAAAATATGGTGCATGTATGATTTTGATTATCTATCAAAAGTTATGAAGATATTTTGATGCAAAAATGCACCTACATGTAAGTACAATGTATGCAACATTAAATATGATGGTTATGGTGACTTTACATATAAATGTATATCGTGTGTTTAGTATTATGCACATGTAAATGTCAATACATGCACATGCTGGTTCTTGTTCTTCTTGACATGCTTAAGGTACCATTACATGTAAAAATCTATTTCAGATCAATATAGGAGAACAAGACATTGTGACAATCTTGGCGACGCTGAGCGATAACCTGATGGCGCCCCCTAGGGTTGTCGCAGAAGCAATGATTGAAGGTGAGTCAAGTTCTTTCCTTCTTGTGCTCACCATTGAAATTGCAACTTTCTCCATATAATGATGTTGTCAAAATAACCATCTTAAGCCTCAATATTTATATGTCCTTGTGATTATTAAAGGTTTAATTATTTAACATTTTGACGTGGTTATTATATAAAGTGAAATAAATGATATTTCTTAAAAAATAATGCTGCATGAGTAAACATACATGTAAGATAAGGTTAATTTTGTGTGTGTGTGTCCATGCTTTGAGCAATGGAATCATATCTAGCAGAGTAATGTCAACAGAATTATGTAGCATTTTCCCAGCCACTCTTTTCCTTTCTCACAGTCTCTTTTTTGTATCTTTGTAAGCATACAGTTCTGAAAACACGACAGTAAATTGTCAATTATATTTGGTTTTAGTTTGGAATTTGCCAATAAATTTTCACTAAAATACAGCTTCACAGCATCAAACATCTTTATGCCCCAAGTCATCAAAACATTTCAAGTACAAAGTATTAAATATCTGTATTTTCCTTCTAATAATTTCTGCTGATGCCAAGAAATTCATATATTAATGACAATAAAAATGTATCTTTAATACCATCATCATCATCATTACCGATTTATTTTCTTCTTCAAGAAACCATGGTTACCACCGAGGCAGAAGTTCATGAAAGTCTTCCAGGTACCAGTGCCACTCCACCGGTCCCTACACCCACTCCTCCTCCCAAGGACACCAAGCCAAGGAAGACCATGTTCATTCAGTTTGTGATGGATGGAGCTGAGTTGGAGTTCTATACCAATGAACAAAGATTGGTAGGGGAATGTACTTTTTTGGAAATATCTTACTCTGTTACAAAATGAATATCCATCTCAACAAAAGCTAATAATTGTTTCATCAGCAATGGATCCACTGCCTTCTGTTATCTAATCTATCAACATTTGTAAAAAAAAAAACAACACAAAGCCAGTTTTTATGTCTCCGCTACAAAGTAGCCGGAGGCATTACAGTATGTTTTCAGGTTGTCTCTCTGTCCGTACGCCCTGTTCTCGTGATCGCGTTATCTCAAGTAACAATTGATGGATTCTCGTTTTTTCTTTTTCCTATGTTGTTTGCATGGGAAGCTTTATAGAACATCTTTGTGTATAGCACAGTATAACCATTATTGTTATTATTATTATTGATAATATTTCAGCAAAGGAGTGGAAAGGGCGTATCTTCCCGTGACCCGAGGAACGGTCTGTCTCGCTTCAGACTCCATCAGGTCAACGGATCAGCGTCTGCCTACAGTACTGGAGCCATGAACGTCACGGCCTCCGTACTAACAATCACCCTTGAAGACATTCGACCAAACAGCCCTCTTGCTATCAGACAGTAAGACAATACATGAACATTGCTCATTTAATACATAAAGAGTGTTTTTAGAGGTCACTCATAATGAACTTAAAATTCCTTTCTTCGTGAGTACTCTCAAATCTCTAAATTTTGAGGTTTGTAGAAGTACAGTACATGTACACTGTACCAGTGACTACATGTACATTTTCCAATTTTTCAGTATACAAGTATAATATGCATAAAGAGATTGTCAAAACAAACTTACAGAGTAGTTAAATCGAAAACATATGTTCACCAAATTATCTTTCTCATTTCTACTTGATGGATAAAGCTGTCGACTTCACATACCTGTAATACAACATTGCGGAATTGTGGATTGACTTTACATACATGTAAATTAACTGATAAGGGAAGCCAGTCACTTTACACATACATGTAGATGCACACACAAAATATTGTATTTAAGACTACTAGCAAACTATTTCATATCATACATGTACATGTAGGATCTATGGGATGTTGCTACAATGCAAAACCCAAATTATACTTTTTATTAAAGGGATTGGGTAACTTTCTGAAACAAAATCCTGAATTATAAACCTTTTGGTCAGTCAGGAACCCCATGACTTTTACAAGCCGATCACCTGTCTCATTATCAAGATATTTATGATTGGAAATCAAAATCAAAATTTGCGTTTTCCCAATGGTTTTCATAACACTACAGTCTATTGGGGAAAACGAGTATGGTAAAACCGGTCACTCAAAGATTGTTACTTTTTTGAGGCACTTCTTGATCATTATGAAGCGCAATTTGTTGTAGGGCTTCAATACTACACCATATCACAGACACTGATAACACGTAGGGCCATGCATCTCAGATTTAACATTGTTAAACTATGCCTTTAAGATCTTTCTTCCTTTTTTTCTCTTTGTAAGGTTACTCCTGAAGAGCAGTAGGAAGGTTCGTCTTCGTACCTCTGCTGCTCCAGGGAGCCCTCCATCCCCCAAGGTGACCCCCATGATAGAGTTCACATACACTCAGGATGAAAACCAGCTACAAACCTGTGAGTAATAGTAACAGCAGTCTACGTAATGTTCCTAATCGTATATTCGAGCCAATGATCCGATTCTGATGAATTCAATATGAAATCATATAATTTGACCCCGATGATAGAGTTCACCTACACTCAGGATGAAAATCAGCTAAAAACCTGTGAGTAATAGGCAATTGTACAGTATCAGCAGATTAGTTAGGTGTACCTAATGTACATGTAATCCTGAATTATACTGACCGATTCTATTCAAGGAATATGATAGTTTTTAAAAAATCTCATGAAAGAATGTGAGCCTAGAATTTGATGGGTACCAGGGTGGTCCACAGGGGCTTTAAACATGTAACAGCAACAGGTTTGAATTTTGAATCCCCCAAAGTGATTCCCATGATAGAGTTCACCTACACGCAGGATGAACATCAGCTACAAACCTGTGAGTAAAAGGGAATCATACAGTATCAGCAGTCTACTTAGTGTTTCTCATTAAATTCAATTCCTCATGAATTTGATATTTCATGTATCGGTGTAAAAATTTCCAACTATACATATGATCAAACAGTGTAGATAATATCAAGTACTTTTATTGACAGCAAGCTTTTGCACTTTAAAACCTTACTGCAAGTTCAAGCTGTCTCAAGAAGCTACCTAGAGAAAAACATTGTTGCACTATTCAATGGGTCATGCAAAATATTACTTCAGACATTTCCTTCAATAATAAAGGAATGACAAGTATTTTTTATAGTATAGTTAATCTTCTGTATATATGCTGTATGTACTTCAGGAAAAGGTTTCTTTATGCTTATCAAACTCTCAAACGTTTGATAATTTGAATAATGTATACATGTACATTGATTGTAAAGGTACATGTACAATGTACATGTACATTTAATTCATGTATTTTGGTTTTTCTTTCTTTATCATAGAAGGTATCAATGTAAACAATCTTTGTACACTACTTTCTTACCCATGAATGGGTATTTCAGGAAACCTTTATGTTTTCTTTATTTCTTTATGTAATTCTTATGTCTACATGTGAGAACATATTATACGTATTATCTCTTGTTCTGTCCCATGCAGTTGACTTCATCATAGAAGGTGTGAGAGTGAACATCTTTGTGCACTATCTACTGGCCATCTATAACTTCCTCAGTAGTGCGTTGACCCAGAGCAAGCTAGAGTCACCGCTCAGTCCCAGCGGTGGACAGACATCCAGACAGACATCTAGGTACGTATTATACCACCCCACCCCTTCTTTCGGTCATGACAACATTTTGACGCATGAATTTCAAGACATGATTATCAGTATGCTGCACGTCAGAGTGAAATAACTTTGGAGATCAAGGGTAAAGTCACTGAGATCATCAGAAATCTATCACTATAATTTTCATGCTAGAATATATCCTTTATCTTTATTGCTCTGTTCAATTTCTACTTGCATATTGTTTTATTGTTGATGAATATGCTATGATCGAAGGCCCATGATTATGCAAATTTAGAGCGGATCATGTTGCTGACTTTGTTCTATCATACACGTAGCTACACAGGTAAAGTCTCGTTTACACATAACAAAACACTGTTGTATACTGTCACATTTTTTGAACATGAAGATGAGTCGCAAGGGGAGATGAAACACATTTTATAGCTGCTCGTAACAAAGGTCCTATGTATACTCATGCATCTGTGTGATATACAGTATAGTACAGAAATGTACAACAACAACAACAAAATACCACGCTTTACCACGTCATATATGAATGAGTCTTTAACGTTGGTTCAAGATCAATATTTTCCCCTTGCCATCTTTGAAATTGCAGGACACTGTCGGTGCAAGGAGGTCCAGTCGGTCAGAGCGTGAGTCAGTCAGAGGGCTTGAACCTCAGGGCTGCGACCCCAGCTAAACCCACCTCTAGGTCACTACAGGTCAAATGCCAGCTGCGGAGGCCAGAGGTGGTGCTGTTTGATGACCCAACCAGTCAGAATAGCCAATGTCTTGTCCTTAGGGTAGGCATGTTTTTATATCATGTGTTTTTTTGCCTTGAAGTTATTGGAGCAACTTTAGAATACCTCACCACTAAAGTTTACCAAACGTTTGTAGGTTACCCAACGCTTCACCAATGAAGCTAAGTCTAAAGACTTAAGTTTCTTAGGTAACACTAACCATAACCCTAACCCTAAATCTAATCTCAACCCTCCCCAATCCCTAACTCTAGGTGTTGGACATTCATGTACCTAAATCCTATTGGTGGGGTATTCTAAAAATTAATCTAGTGTGTTGCTCTTCTGATTGAAAGAATAAAATAGAGGCGTTGTATATGACCTGTGTATATTTTAATTCGAAAGATTTGTTTATCAAAATCTTACTCTGAACAACAGTTGCCACAGCCCATTTCAGGGAAAATGGCAGGAAAATACCAGGGAATCTAGTTTTTATGACATGTTGTGAACCCTTTCTTATTTAATCTTTCATCCTGTAGAGTGTGGGTAAATTTGCCTATAAGAGCAGTGAATCTGGACAGCAGGTAGTTGCCAACTTGGATAAAGTACAGGTCTTTTCTTGCGTCTACTCCCAAGCAATGAGGACAGCTTATCAGGTAAATATATTATCTTTATATGCATGTGCTTCATGTGCTGAGGCCACTGGAAATGATTCAATTCTCAACCTGCTATTGCATTTGTTCATACATGTATAATCAGTGATATCTGTATGATAATGATTATGATCTCGTTTATTTTTCATATAATGACATGTGATACGGAGCTCCATGAAAATATTGTTGATTGAGTAGAACCATGTCTTTGTCATATTAAACCATGTCTTTGTCATATTATGAAAAATGTTATTTTATTTGACTAGTTCATAATTTGACTTCACATCTATGCAATGTGATTAATACCTGTGTATTTTTTTGAACAGGTGCTTGAACCTTGTGCGGTGACCTTTACCCGGGTCACGACCCCTGACCAGGGTGACCTGATGACCGCTGACCTGACTGATGTATGTCTTCATGTATCACCGAGAGTCGTTTATGTCGTCAGGGGGGTATCCGAGGCCCTTACATCCGTCACACAGGTTAGAAAAAATCATTGCTTTTCTACGTTTACATGTATGTGTGCACTATTGTAAATAAGTGCAATATTGTGAAATTGAATCCAATTACTGGGGTGATAATATTATCTGTTCAAATTTACTTGAAACTTGCTCAGTTGCTCTGTTTACATAAAAAGCGGGCATTTGTAATAAGGCAAGTGTGCGACTGGCTGAAAATAGTCTAACTTGGCGCTCAACCGTTTGTAATATGTGCATGAGCATTGTTTGCACTGTATAGCCATAAATACTAGCTGAAAGAAACCTCGAATTGGATACTTTTTTGCAAGGAGGTGCTACTGCATGTATATACAGTATCTGTAGCCTACGCTAGAACTTTGCAAAGTCTGTTTTCAATTTGTAGACTTCTACATGAATCCATACTGCACAAAATGTACCACAGTACCCCTGTTCATTTTAATAGGAAACTAGAATTTGCTTTAAAGCCTATCTGCTCTAGTTTGGCCAGGAGGGATTGGACCTCCCTGCATGGTCACTAACAAGTGGTTATCTCATCAAATCAGCTCTCAATTAACATAAGAAAAAGGGGATCATGGGGGACCAACAAGTACTGCTTAGGCATTGTTTGCTATATAGAGGGGGCACGTAACTACAGGTAGTGCAGTCCCGCTTTAAATAAATATGGTGAAAAGTGTCTTAACTAAAGAACTATTTCTCATTATACAGAAACCTGCCAGTAGCCGACAGCTCCTTGAAGATTATGAGCATGAGGATCTATGGGGTCCTAAACCAATCTTCTCTCACAGCTTCCATAAAAGGAAAGGTAATTATCCCGTCTTTCGGAGGGTGACGTTAAAGGTCGGTCCCCAGACGTAAATAATCATATCTGATTGATACATGTACACGTCTGTAAAAACCCAAATACACACACACACGCACACCGTTCAATACTAAGCCTGTGATAAATGCCCTTTGTCAATGGAAATTTCACAAAAATCAAATTTCATTGAAGAGGATAAATGAGTCTACATATGCTCAATGGTTTTACTTTTCAGGATCATTAAATTTGTTTTTCTTTTACATCCACCATTTGTTTATCTCGACAACCTTGCAGGGAGTATGAAGAACATGGTAGACTTTGCCCCACCTACTGAACCCACCACCACACCCAGGCAGAAGCTGACTGTCCAGCTGCCCAGGTTTGAGGCCTTCATGGAGCTAGAGGAATCTCTGGACCATGTGGCCCTGCTGAGGCTGACCTGTGGTTTCCATGCTTCTGTCATTGACTGGTCCTTCAATGTAAGTACTGACTGTGAGAATCGCACTAAAAGAGAGCGAGAGGGAAAGCTTAATTACTCATTGCCTGTGCTTGTTGGTGAATGAACCATGTGACTGACTGTTCCGGTGTCAAGGTTTGAGGCCTACATGGAGCTAGAGGAAGCCCTGGGCAATGTGGACCTGCTGAGGCTGACCTCTGGTAGGATGACGAAACCCTTAGTGTTAGTAAGTGCCATATATGCCCTCACGGTGACCATGTGGTAGGAATACTCCGCAGGGAGTTCAGATAGTGCACATGGTGCATATTGTATTGTATTTTGATTAATTTATTTAAAAAAAGTTATAATTCAATTTGTTCATTTTTTCTTTGTTATTTCAGTTGAGAGCCGAGGCTGAGATGCATCTTGGTATGACATCCTTCAATGAGAAGCTTTCAGTGTGGGAGCCCATCATCGAACCTGTCATGGCAAAAGAGGGGGATTACAGACCATGGGAAGTCACTGCAAAGGTAATAAGATGATGGTGATGATAATTGTGCTGATTTTTGTTGATGATGATGATGATGATGATGATGGTAGTGGTGTCTATGATGATGATAATGATGGTGATGATGATGTTACAGAGCATGTGTGATCGTAGTCCTGATAGTCAAAGAGACATTGTAGAAGATGATGGTGATGTAGATGATGATGTATTTTTATCATCTATCATTTGTCAGAGTCGCTCTATCAAGTTTTACATTGTTTACATCGTTTCTGACCATAGTTCTGATTGTCCAAGAGATAGTGTAGATGATGATGATGATGATGTACTGTCATGTGTCATTTTTTAGTTGACGCGGGCAGAGAGTCACCCGATCAAGTGTTACAGCATGTGTGATCGGAGCCCTGATGGTCCGAGGGACAGTGTCGATGGTGGTATCCAGCTGGTCCACACCCCTGGTTCCTACCCGGTGACTGAGACAGACTCTGACAGCGACACGACCAGTGAGACAGAGCTGGAGTGGGATGGACATTACAGCAGTAGCTTCCTCAGCAGCGGTGAGTTTCATTCATTTTTACCTTCTTTTAAGTGATTCATTCAGGCAATGATTCATTAACAGCCCAAGAAAGAAAAACAAAGAAGATGCAGTAAATTAAAATGTAATTGATGTATTGTTCTATGTAATATATTTATATCCTGACGATGATAGTACTACCCCTCCTCTCCTACCGGCGCTATAGTTTCCTTTAGAACTATATGCTCTAGAAAGATTACCAACAGTCCTTTTCAGGACTCCCCAATCCTCCCCCTCTCTCTCTCACGGTATAACCGTAAGCCTACTGTATATCTACATCACCATGCAAGCCGATACTTATAAGCAGCATCTAACATATTAAAACACTCACCGGTAAAATTGGTAATATGACATGTACATTTATACATGACATGCCCTAGGTGATGTATGCTTAGGGCTTGAAATTTATTTTGTTCAAGATACAGAGTATGAATAGCGATATGGTAAACGTTTTCTGACATACATGTAGTATAGTGTTTAGTCCAAGCCGTTAAATTTAGAATTCAACTCGTGTAAGAAATCCATGGTGAAGCTGTAGATGGAGGATGTGTCTAACAAGAAATATTAACATTCTATGAATTTAAAATTTGGAAATGAATTTCAGACATTGCAAGCCCTCAGGACGAAGACAGGAACCCACCGACGGAGAGCAAGTCTGAGAACGAAGATGATGATGAAGACGAGGGAGGATTCTTCAACAAGGTGGAGAATATCTTCAGGGACATATTCACGAGTGATTCGGAGGAAGAGGAGGAGGCTGCTGGAGGTTTGTATACTAATGCATGTTAACACTGCCTTAAGAGGAAAATAGTTTAACACCTATCTCATGTCTCGCATTGAAAATCAATAAAGGGAGTGTTCATTACATTGAGTTTGTTTAATCACCTATGGAAAAGAATTATTCTTTGAGGGAAATAATCATGATTGCAAAATTGTGAAATCTAAATATCTTTAAAAGAATGCAATTGCATTGTTGTACATTGTATGAGTAGAGAGACTGCACAGCCGAAGAAGATGCAACCACCCAAGATAACCTTATACGGGGAAGATGGTGATGAGGGGGAAAGTATCATCTTGCGGCTGGCAGAAGGGCTTACGTGCGTTGCGCCATTCTGATAAAAATGTGGGCGTACACTATTGTATTGAGTCTTCAAAATATGTGCTTATGTGACATGTTACTACTGGAATTAGGTATTTTGATTCCATTCCTTTGCTTTATTACTTGATAAAGAGAGAAATCTCTGTCATGTTTACAAGTTGGAATAATAGTGTTCAAATCAGTCAAAATATCATAAGCAAATTATCAGAACTTTTTGCTTTGAGGCGTAAACATGTGCTGATGTCCTTCTGCTAGGTGCATGCTGATATGATCATTGACTGAAGGAAATGTAGGTATCTTTCTTTAAAATGCGATAGCAAGTACATGTACAATGTACATGTATGTTTATAGTTTAATTACTATATTATAAAACACAGATTTCAATTTATGTGTTTTAATATTGATTATCATGTAGGAGGTAGAAGTGAAACGGATGGCGGTAGGAGAATGGAGTTGGCTCTATCAGCAGGAGTGAATACAGGGCAGTCAGATAGTGGCATATCATCATCGGCAAGGAACTCAAACTCACTAGCTGGCTCGGAACCAAGAGGTTTGTCAAATATTTGAGGTTATGCAGAGTGGGACAGACACAGAGACAGAAAGAGGGAGAGAGGAGGAAGGGAAAGAGAGAGAGAGAGAAAGAGAAAGAGAAAGAAAGAGAGAGGGGGATGGATGGGCTGGAAGTTAGAGAGGTATTGGAACAGTGGAACATCATCGTCATCCAGGAACTCAAACTCACTGGGTATATATAGCTCACTAGCTAGCTCAGAACTAAGAGTTTTGTGAAATATTTAATTTTTCACAGAGAGTTGAACAGAGAGAGAGAGAGATGGAGAGGAGGGGTTAAACTTTGGGCAAGGAATGCATCCTCAATTACCAGTCCCTCAGATAGAATATGAAGCCATGTGTACCCTGAATACAAGCATCCTTTTCTCACCCAAGCAAAATACAACAAGAATTTTATTTTTTTCATTGTTTTGTTGTTATTGCTATTTTTCTCTCTTGTATTCCATATCAAATAACATCGAGTACTTTCTTCTTCCAGATGAAATGGATAGCGATACAGAGGTCACCGATGTGGAGACGATGGCCAACTACATCATCGTGAACTCACAGGACAAACTCCAAGTGACGGTGACCCCTGTCTCACTGGGGATCGTGAAGGACCTTGCTGAGGCTTTCAGTACAGTCCCAGAACCACAGCTACAGGTAAGGGGTGGTGGGATGGCTGATAGGGGGTGTCAAGATGATGGGAGTCATGACAATAATAACCCACCGTGGAGATAGCAATTGTACTAATGACCCTTAAATATCCACATTATATATATACAAATTGAACGTCTTAACATAACGAACTGAAGGCAACTAATATTCAACCACTTCATCCTTTCCTTTTTAATTATTCTTTAAAATAACAACAGTAAATAACTACTAAAAATTTACTGACATTATTAATTTTGTAAACACAATGCCACAGGCTATCGTCGATCCAACAGAGCAAATATACCGAGAGAGGACCAGAAACTATGCCCTCTCACATTGCCTGGCAAAAATCATCCAACGACGGTGAAAAACACCATTAAAACCAACAACAACAACAGATCTTTTACAAATGGAGCCGTCCCACTTTGTGCATTTTAGAATGTGATGGAGGTGCTTCATGAATTACCTGTTGTGTGCCCGGTTTAAAAAATGATTAACCATGGGTGCATAAAGGAATGATGATTACACAACTTTCATGAACACATATCCATCAGTCCTTACGATAGGTTTTGTAATAATAACCTTTATCTGCCCATGACCAGATAGTATCTCAGAAGATGCTTATTTTTTTTTATGCCTGATTTCTTTTTTACTTTTAGTGGAGTAATTGGGTTATTGGAGATGGTGATCGAGAATATTTAAGCACTCTAACGGTGATAATTATGTCCTTAATTGGGATGAGAATAATGAAAAGGATGATGATGATATGATGACAAAATGCTGGTGATCTTAGTGATGATGATGTTGACGATGATATGGGTGATGATGATGTTTACTGTGATGATGGTGTTGATGCTGATAGTGATGATGTGATGATGATAATAAAGATGAGGAAGGTGATGCTGATGATGATGTAGATGATGATGTAGATGATGATGATAATTATGGTGATGATGATGATGACAATGTAGACGACGAGGATGATGATCAGGATGATGATGACGACGAAGATGATGATAATGATAATGTAGAGGATGATGACGTGGATGATGACAACGACAATTTTTGAATGTGAATAACATACAAACAATGATTGGCAATGGGCTTTTAATGGATGGTAGCAGGGATGAACTTGTTTTGTGTGGTAAACTAATGATGATTATGATATTAATGATAGTGATGTGAATGACATCTTTCTAACAGATAATGAGGAGTATACCAGAAGCATCCACTCAAATAGTCAACACAACAGGCTTGAATGCAAGACTACTAGTGCCTTCATCTTTCATTGTAAGTACATATACATTATCTATTTTCTTTACATACAATCAATGAAATATCCAATTGTAAATTGATAGTCCTGTATATATGCATACAAATGTACATGTATATGTAGCTTAACAATCTTCTCTTCCTGTGTCTGCAATATGCAGTCTGTTTGGAGTCAGAAGAGTTAACTGGGAGGGATATTCTTCCTTTCCTACAAAATGGAATTGAATTGAAAATTAAAACTCATATACTTTAACACACAGATAACGCCCTTCTGGCTCTGAACGGACGATACACTGCATGTGATTCACAAATATCACTTGAAACTATATACACTGTACTGTACTTTCGCACATTTATACTTCATATTGTCATTTTACTCTCATATACCGGTACTGTAATTATCTCATAAATGTGAGCCATAAAGGGTTCTTTGTCTCTTTGATGATTTGGGAGGGGTATTCTTATTTTTCTACTCTTGTACTTCATTTTCTTAGAGAATTCAATAAATAAAAGTTGCATAATGTTGTATGATGCATGTGCAACTTATAAATTGTAGATAGATAGATAGTCGAATTTATTTCACTCCTCATAAATTTTTTTTTTAGATAAAATACATACAGTATCGCATACATAGAAAGACAAATTAACATAAGTTACAAAGATAATTATACATTGTGTATGTCTATGGCATTTTGTATTGAAAGCTGCATGTTTCCTCCTCTCATCATCATGCTATATAGGAGAATGCAGAGTCTGTGGGTATCAGCCTTGTACCCATCAATGGGGGACTGGTGGCACCCAGCAGGGCCAACCACCAGCCCCTCACACCAGAGGAGACCCACGGGGTCGACGCCCCTGATACAGCCTCGCCCGATCCCGAGGATCCCTTAGAAACAGAGGGGTAAGTTATGGTTTCAGACAGCAAAGTCTGTGAATGTCCCTTTAATGATATGACAATATTCGGGCACCTTGCTGCCCAAGTATCGCCATGGTTCGGGCAGCATGGCGCCGGAATATAAGCTTATATATTGTAAAGTTATGTCAAAATGAAATTCAGTTTGCCTGTGTTTTAGAGCAATTTTTGAAGTCGTCAAGACCTCTTTCAGACTTTCTTGAACTAAATCACTCAAAGCTCTTGTATTTGTGTACAGTGTATGTATGTTTGTTTATTAATCCCTCAATCTCAATCTCTGTTTTTTTGTATGTTCCTTTAGGTATATACTGGGTTAGTGGTTTCATTCACAAAATTGTAATGCATTCATTGCTACCTTCATATTTCTTATGATCATTAATCTCTCTTATTGTCTCTCAATCACTGCTAGGCTTGATGACTTAGAGGAGGTGGTTCGGACTTCCAAGTACTGCAAGGAAAAGTCACATGTCTCTTGCATTTCAGCAGACGAGACAGACAGCGGTGCTCAGGATGTCAATCAAAATGGAGTCACGCTAGAGGTATGCTCGTTATATACATAGTAGATGGGGATTTTTAAAGCCAAATTGGCAACACTATTTTTTTCTGTTACGCGATTCCCATGAAAGGTTGTGAATCTAAAATGTAAATACGTTAATTGAAATTTATGTGGGCTTTAAAATGCCAATTTTAGGGAAGACAATTCTTTAAATCTATAAATGTATTGCTAATTTGAAGATTTCAGTTCCTATTCAAGATTTTGTAGGATCCGGTATGTATTTTTTCCCTGTTATTAAAGAAAGCAAACAAAACAACAACAATTAAAAAACATATTATTGCACCTAATTTTTCAATTGGCACCAAGCCATTTACATCTTTCACTATAAAGAAAAGCACTGCTGTTCAACTAACAAATCAATATATACTCAATTTAAATTGATTACTCAATATTTAATATACATGTAAATATCAATATTTACTAATCAGATATATATTGTATTTACTTTGTTTGTTAGTCTACAGTAAGAGTGATAACAAAATTAATTTGCTTAAACAATATAATACTGGACTCTACTTGACTGTTGATCGTGTTTAAATGTGTACAAACTTTTGAACTCTGTATGTTTTTCTAATATATTTGTTTGTGTTGAAAATCTATTATTTGTAAGAATGCAGTCTAAATAATCATTTAATAGTTGTACATCCTGAAATGTGAAAACCAAATGAAACTTGGTCTATTGTACATACATTAGTCAGATGTAGCAAAATTCACAATGCTCTTTTCATCCATTTAGAACATGATAACTTTCTAGAATCTTTTAATAACTTGAAAGTATGTAATACCGGTACATATAATTTAAAACGTATGTACATGTACTATTGCATTAATTACTTCTTTGTTTCTCCATTTAGTACTTTCAAATCCTGAAAAGAATTTTGCAAATTTATTGCAGGCTATACACTATATTAGAAAGATTTTTCAGTATTCATATTTTCTTCATTCTGTATGAAAATTGAGAATTGAGGTGTTACCCGTAGTAGTAGTAACATGTTACTAATTTGAAATACACCTGTATGTATAATGAACAACTGCATGCATGATTATACTTTTATTATCCTCCATTTACTTTTTTTACATCATGAAAAATCATTTAAATTTTCTGCAAACATTACTTAAAACCTGCTCTCTATTTCTCCTGAACAAGGTCGATGGATTCCGATCCCTGACTAATCTGATTCCTGCTATTGCCGGCACTTCTCTTTATCCTCTCTCTCCTTCTAACTCTCAGGCAAGTAATATCAGCTGCATGTTACTTGTTCATAGAACACATATACAGTTGCATGTACATGTAGGTGAGGAAATCATCTGTTTAATTGTTGGTTTGTTTGTTTTACCTGACTGCTAAGAAAGCATGTGTATGCTTGTAAGTAAGCAACCAGGGGACTGACGGCTTTAAGTCCTCTCCAAGGGTTAGAATTATGTAGAAAGCTGATTAGATAAGAGGATAATTTTATCCAAGCTTTGACTGTCATAATGTACACGTGTCTAATTATTACTCTTTTTCATCTTCCTACATAGTTTTTTAAAGTTAGACTCTAATATTACAGTATGTGCCAATTTCTGTAAATGAAAAATCATAAGCATTACATTTTTTGAATACATATGTTATATATTCCACTCTTTCACTTTTTACATGTACACGTTCATTCATACATAGAATGATATTTATTTGATGTTAATATTTGTATATTACATATCCTTCTGTCATAAATCGAAAGTGTTTTTCATATGCAGATTTTCTTAATATCTAATTCACCGTATTTATTGAAGTTTATCATTACATTTTTCTATAATTCATTTTATTGTTTGTAATTGCATTTAACATTAAAGTAACATTGTACAATGTATAGCATATCTCCGAAATCCCTGCATGGTTTCCACATTGTGTAAGTATGTATTTCACGGGAAATGTAGATAGTCATTTTGTACATGCATGTATTTATTTTGGTTTGTGCAGTAACATAACATACAAATACAATTTAGAGCCTCATAGAAAGCAGTTTTTAAACAAAATCAGCATCCATGTGTATGTGTATAAAGTGCAAGGCCCTGTTTCATAAAAATCATTATTAATAATCAATGTTACATTTTATTTGACAAGTTTGCTCTCAGCCAATCAAGTGCCACAATTTCAGAACCTTGTATGTGTAGCGCTTGGATACTTTCATATATTCTCAACCAAGATGTTAACATTTAGAGAAATAAATTACATATTTTTTCTCCAAAAAACAGTCTGACAAGATCTATGGGATTGTACGTGAGGTTGAGATCAGCCATGGTAAAGAGAGAATCAAACTCAGATCACCCCTTCAGGTAAGGCTTTATCATCTGCACAGAGCTATATCCCTCGGTAGATGTAATAATAATGCCTTTTGCGTTCTGGAAAATCCCTTGGACTGACAAAGTTAGTAATGAGGAAGTTCTTAGAAGAGCTGAAGTGCAAAGGAAAAATGATAAGTAAGATGTTGATTAGGCAGTTGAAGTTCATGGGTCACATTACACGTAAAGAAGGCCTAGAGAATCTTGCTTTGAAAGGGAAAACTTGGGGAGGAGGAGTAAGGGAAGAAGGAGGATACTTTGGATGGACAGTCTGCAGAAATTATTAGAAGAGAGAGGAGTGAAAGAACTGGGAGTGGTCCTAATGAACAGCATGATCGCCAAAGTCAATCGATATGGCACCTAGAGAGAGAGAGAGAGAGAGAGAGAGAGAGAGATGTAAATACAAATGATTCCCTTATTGCTCTTATTATGAAAAAACATTTCTGTGCATGTTTCTTGTGTGTTGTTGCTGTTGTTGTTATTTGAGTGTATGAAATATATAACACAAGTTTGACTTCTTGTTGAAGGGAATTGGTAACATTGTTGAGAATGTCAAAACATGCTTTTAGTATGGTTCTCTATGCATGATATTAATAATAGGTATATAATTAACCATTTATGAAAGCATGAAATAAAAAGAATATTATTTATCTTCTAAAAATGTGAAAGAACATAATGGACTTTTCAAAAAAAAGATTGTCAAAAAGTAACAACTATTCAAATTTCAAGCAAAAAAACAAATAAAACATTGTATTGTGTTTCAGTGGTCCAAAAAAAAGTCCAATGGCTTCTATTGGTAAATCAATAATGATAAATCAAAATCGATTTTAGCAACTGTCCACCAATTCTCATCTGAATTTACTACAGTCCATTTATGTCTACAAAACATTATTGAGCACAATACTTGGGAATATTGAAATGTGAGGTTTGTATACAGGGCTCAAATTAATTTTTTGTCCACGGGGGCTCTTCCCCCCCAAAAAGAGCCCCCGTGAGCCTTCTCACGGGGGCTCTTTTAGTACTGACGGGGGCTCTTTTTGTATACAAAAGTCCATTGAATTGGTACCTATGATACTCCTTAATTATTTGCTATTTCATCATTATCATTTCAATCAGCATTTTCCCTCTTACAAATTTACAAGCTACATAGCTGTTACTGGCAATTTTATATACGCATACAACACTGATCTTTATGATGTCTTTAACGTGACATATCTTCTTCTCCCCTTGCAAACGAGAAAGAAAACAGGTCATTAAAAGGGATTAAGCGACAAATAATGATTGTGATTCAAATTGATGCGAATATTTGTTTGAATAAGCACTGCTATTCACCCGAATCTTCTTTGTAAAAACAACTTTTACAAATCTCAGCCATGCTTACTGAGTTGAGACGTTCCATTCAATGTAAAATACTCATTAAAGAATACACTTCTCCTAATCTGAAAGTGATCTTACAACACAGTGGCAGATTTGCAGGGCTGAGATTTGTAAAAGTCGTTTTTACAAAGAATATTCTGGTGAAAAGCATTGCTTATTCAAAAAAAAAATCCTTGCATCAATTTGAATCACAATGATTATTTGTCACATGATCCTTTTATTAAATAACCTTGTTTTCTTTTTTTGTTTGCAGTGTTTGCACTGCGAGCTGAATCGGTAATAACTAGGCCTACTCATAAAACGAGAAATCTTGCACGCTAATCTAAATTCCATTTCATTGGTTTAAGGTTTAAAAATTGAAACTCAATATTGTGTTAAAGTTATAACAGAAAAGATAATCTTTGTTTTATAATTCCACGGGGGCGATTTTTAATTTTGCAATCGCCCCCGTGAGCAACCTGACGGGGGCGATTATGTAGCTCACGGGGGCGAATCGCCCACCGCCCCCGTGTATTTTGAGCGCTGTTTGTATATATATCTTAATAACAAGTTTATCACCATAGTCAGGTGTCAGGTGTTTACATTTTGAAATGGAAGTGGGTATTGAAAATACTGGACTGCAAGCCTACAAAATATTCTCAGTAATCACTCCTAATTTCCATCCGTCTTTCTTTCTTTCCCTTTTTCTTTCTCTCTCTCTCTGTCTCCTTGAGCAGGTAGCCAACCACTGCTTGGTAGCAGTGCAGCTGTTCTACAAGAAGCTTGATCTGCAGACCCTCCATGGGGCCATCATACCAGGGTTGGATGAAGAAGAGTTCACCAGTCTTGGTATCATCCAGCCGGAGGAGGTGATGGACATACCGGTCATCGTGGCCTACCATGCGGGCATCTATGCATGTCCAGTAGACCAGGGGTAAGACTATAATGATAATGATCAAGATGATGATGAAGAGGAGGAGAAGGAGGAGGAGGAGGATGTGGATAATGGCAATGATGAAGATGGTGTTGGTGATGGTGATGATGATTGTGAATGGCGATTGTAATGGTGACAATGACAGTGATGATGATGGTGATGGCGATGATGAAGATAACGATAAAGGTGGTGATGGTAATGATGTTGATGATTATGGTTATCATGATGGTGATTGATGATGGTGATGATGATCTGGTGATGGTGGTGATGATAAGGAAGAGGAGGCTGAAGAGATGAAGGAGGGTGATGATATTCATGGATGCCTCATTTACACTGTTTAGCTGGATTCAGAACTTCTCATTCTTTGCACATTCATATCTCTTTCCTATCATGAAATTGACTTTCATCTTTACCATTTTTTTCCTGGCTAGGCTCATGCTTGCTCTTATCACATCAGTGATATTATTTCAGATTTGAAAATCATTCTCAAGCTCCACATAGGAATTCATTATCATCATCATGTACATGTACAAGTCATTCATGGGACATGGGTATGCATGCCCATTGCATCCATAATGTGATCTTGTTGGGATTGAAAATGTAATTCTATGCAATTTCATGTAAACGCGTGCATGGCTCTTTCACATCAAGTCAAAAGTCAATGATTTAGCTATCTTTTTTTCACACGCTGTTTAGTGCATACCCTTTTCACACAAACATTGTGATCTCTGACTTTAAACAAAGGTTCATGTACCACATGTAATGCATATGCATGTCCTGTTCACATCAAGTAACTGAAATCAGCTTTGACCTCTATCTGTACATACAAACATGTACATGTACACGCATACCCCATTCACATCATGTACGCGATCTCATACCACACTGTATCCATGCAATGAAAATGCATGCCCCATTCACATCAATAAAATGATCTCAGACTTGAACATGTTGTTCATAGGTATGGTGTGAGTGAGAAGCCCATCCTGTGGAAGGATCTACAGGAACCGGCCGAGATGTCCTACCTCTGCCCACCGAGCAAGAGAGGAGCGCTTCCACCATTCTACTTCAAGGTCAGTATTAAAACATGTGTACAGTATTTTAGATTGTATTATGATGTATTTTTAAATAATAAATACATAGCAGCCCAAAAGCTGAATTGCATATCGATTCACAATAAAATACAGTCAAACTTGTCTATAGTGACCACCCAAGGGAAACACAAAAAGTGGTCTTACATGTAGTAGACAGTAATCTTTGTAGACAGGTTCCTTTAGTACATGTTTCAATGAGAAACCACTTTAAAGGGAAACAAAAAATGTGGTCTTTGTAGAGAGGTGGTCTTTGTAGACAGGTGGTCACTAAAGCAAGTTTGACTGTAGCAGTAAAATCGCATTTGAGTTTACATGAATATACATTAGTCTTAACAATTTGAAAGCAAACCATAGTTCAAGTCAGTACATTATAAGAAGAAGAATCCTAGTATTCCTAGGGACATTGTTTTGTCACGCTGAAGGAGAGAGAAGAGTGAGATGGAGAGAGAGAAATAGAGATATGACCTTAGCTGCATGTAACTTGTAAGATGGAAAATGTCAACTTAAATAAATAATAATGATGATGAAAATTTAGGAGTGTCAAGGGTAACAATTAAATGGAAATTTGAAATAAAACTCTAATGTTATCTATACATGTATCAGTATTATTTTTTGTATTGTATAATTGTTCATATGTGCTGTCATTATTGTGATGTGTTGTTAATAAATTCAAATTCAAATTCAATTCAATTCAAAAGAGCCCCCATCAGTACTGAAAGAGCCCCAGTGAGAAGGCTCAAGGGGGCTCTTTTTATTTTTTTTGGGGGGGGGGGAATTTATTATTATTTATTAATTTGGGCCTTCCAAAAACATCTAAGCTCACAAAGATGTAAACAATTATGTTTGCATTTATTTCCCAAATTCTCTCTTATAATTTTGTGCAATACTGTAGGTGAAGAGGAAAGACGAGAAGATCCCTCGCCCAGAGGGGTTAGAAGATGCCCCCTGTTACACCCTCAATCTCTACCCACCGGTCACGTTACATAACTACCTCCCCTATGATGTCGTCTACACCCTAGAAGTAAGTTGATTGGTTGATTGAAGGATTTTGATAATTATCTATTCTCGCAGTCCAAAGACTGAATTAAAATGGGTACAAAAGTTTACAATGTATATACATGATAAAAGCAATTATACAATATCGTTGCTGTTTTCACGAAGTGACGGTAGTGAAAAAAAATTGCATTCACTTTGCGTTACGATTTTCCTCACTACCGTCACTTCGTGAAAATAGCAACGATATTATTAAAACAGTTCAGGCAATCAACATTGAAATTCAAATAAAAGTGATATTCAGACTGCTAAAGTGTTAAAACATGATGAAATTATGGAACAGATCATTGCAGGCATCAGCATCAAACAGCGCCCTGGAAATTTCTTGCATGTAACGTAACTATAGAATTGCTGATGATTACCATACTTTATTGGAACAACTTGATGTCGGGTATACAGAGATGCCAAATGTTTCATTTTTGCCGTATTTGTTTCGTTGTTTTGCTATGAATACGGCAGTACGTTTTTTGTATGTATTGTTACGTTTTTTTTTTGTTTTTTTTTTTTTTAGTGAAGTTTTTCTTAATTTCCGATTTGTGTCGTAAGTGTATTATGCACCTATGTCTTCAAACGATGCATGCAGGACGGTGATACGGGCCCCAAACTGCGCACATTGCGAACAACCCACGATTACTGTATGCACGTCGCGCTCCGATCCGGGTACGTATACGTGGTACTGCCATTTTTTTTAAGCTGCTCGATTGGGCGATACACTGTATGTTGAGAGATTCATAAGGTGAGAGATTTTTTCAAAAATACTTTTTTTTGCTCTTAAGAATTCTTTTTTGTTTTTGATGAAGGTTGGCATCTCTGGATATATAGCCAAATGATGTCAAATTCCCTGTGGAAACCTACTAACAGATGTTTTTCAAATCTTGTTTTACATGCATTGTTAATGTACAATGTACATGTTTGAATCCTGTGGAAGATTATCATTTTACATACCAGTATATTTTATTTTACTGAATGACAGGAAACAGGTCTGAAGTTCTTGTTGAAAGGAGACAAGATGGCGATATACTCCACAGATCTGTCTGAACCACAAAGCATGAAAATTCAGGTAAGAATATAGGAGGAAAATAAAAAGAATATGAGAGAAGCCTTTCTTTTGCTTTGATTGTGACAGAATTGTAATTTTTATAAATTCCAATTATCCAGTTGATATTGAAATATATCTACACATAATAAAGAGACTTATAATATTTTATTCTTGTGTAGTGCACCTGGCACTCGTAAACACATACACACTCATCAGTCTGCAAGAATCTTCAACTATGAAGGAGGTTTGATGATCCCCAGTTGTGAACTTTTTAAAACAAAAGACAAAATCACACACTATCCTTAGAGAGATGTCATTTTTTGACCTGCTTGAGAATAATGTGACATTAGACAAACTGGCTCCATAACCATTTATGATGACATTCCTTTTTTTTCATACAATGCACATTACAGTCTAATGAACGATTCCTTGTTGTATTCCTGACAGGTCAAACAGTATCTCTCTGCAAACTGGGAGGGGCATCTCCCGGTCTCCAGGGAGATGAAGACAACAGAATCCATCACCATGGCAACCAAGCAGGTTCACTCTGACCAGCGCAAGTACCTGACGCTGTGGGCCCACAGCTCCAGCGAGGGAGGATCATGGGATATCTTCCTCTACTCGCCGTACTGGTTCGTCAACAAGTCAGAGCTACCAGTTGAAATAAGGGTGAGAGCTTTGATACGCCAGGAGAGCCAATGTCCTGATCATTCTTTTATTTGAATATTATGGTCATTCTTAGGGTCAGCCACATGTGTAATTCAATGATCCATTTGGTTTAATTATATATATATCTCTATATGAAGACTCTAATTCCAAAAGGAGCTAAATCGATTTGTGTAACTTCAGAGAAAAAAGAAATTGTCTACCAGATTTGTTTACAATCAATGGAAAAGTAATATTAGAAGGTGAATTTTTTCATAATTTAGGTAAATACTTTTGTTGAAAACTCAATTTTCATCAAAAGTGGATTTAGCTCCTTTTGGAATTAAGCTCTTCATATGCTTCTGGAGAATTATGATACTGTATATTTACAGTATGTAGCAATTGTCTTTCAGAGACGATGTAACTTATTTCATACATTTTTTTTCCAAACCCATCTTATTTTTTTAAATAGGCATCTCGATCAAGGAAGATCTTCAGCACGCACTCCCTAAGTGATCCAGTTCTCTTTACGTTCTCAAACTCAAAGAGGAAAAAGGTGAGCTTGTAATTCCTTGGAAATTTGAAGATGTCTATGTACTGTATACATGTGCCTGTTCAAGTAGGTCTTTCATGATTATTTCAAGTGAACTCTTTTTATCATCTGACTTCAAAGATAAGCTTGAGCCAAACGATTTTAGTAGAAAATGTATTGAGGCTGAGTAATGAGCACAGAAAGATAAGGAAATCAAGGTAAGTAGGCCCGACACGATGTGCTTATTTACACAGTACAGGTCACTATATGTGCAAATTATTTTACTGGTTCAAACAATCAATCTACTGCAGGAGAAACAATCAAGAATTTATTAAAGCCATGTTCTCTCAACATTCTCATACCAGAGCTCAAGATTAGCTCTAATTTTACATTTACATTGTATCTATTGTTTCCTTTCAGGCCAAGTTGAGAGTGTTTGATTCCATCTGGTCATCTTCTTTCTCCTTGGACACAGTAGGGAGCTCAGGGGTCGTGATCTGTAAGGACGAAGATCACGACAGAACGTATCAGGTGGGTAAAATACTCTTTGTGAAACACTCCCCATATGATATAGCCTTACCTGGAGGGGTGATCTGAGTTTGATTCTCTCTTTACCGTGGCTGATCTCAACCTCACGTACAATTCCATAGATCTTGTCAGACTGTTTTTGTGGGGAAAAAATATGTCTGTATGCAAGCTTACGTACATGTATTTACAGCAAAATGCTTCTTCTAAATATCTAGACTGCACACAGTGTTCTTCAACATATGTCCTGTCCTGTCATGTTGTACATATTTAATGAAAGAGTCAATGGATAAACCGAGAGCTTGGATTTTTATTTTCAAGTTATCGCTCTGTAAAGAAACAACATGCATGTAGGTATGTGCTAAACTATGATTGTCTGGAGCCCTGAAACACAGCTTAGTAATTAATCTTTTTTGTAATCCATATTTTTAGGATTCTGTAAGTTTTCATTTTCATTTTTGGTAGGATTCTTCTTGTTGTAAGCGCTTTGGGCCACCCTGGGAAAAGCACAGTATATAAATAATAATAATGATAATGATAATAATAATTGATTGCTAAGCTTTGTGTTAGATAAAATTGTCATAAAAACTTTAAGATCCTCCATGAGCCATAACTCAATGAATAAAAACAAATAAAATGTTTACATTGACACATTTATATTGGCAACAACATTTTATATCTTTTTCTATATCATCAATAATATCTCTTAACATATATTGTACTAGATCTTTTGTTAAATGATTTATTCCATTTACTGTACTTGTGATTTCTTTTGTGATTGCTCATAGTTTTGGCTGGACATCCGTATGTCTCACCTACCCTTCACCAAGCTAGTCACCCTCACACCCTACTTCCTCGTACATAACAAGTCTGACCAGGAGCTGTCCTACGCGGAGGATGGGGTCAAAGCTGGGGTGTGGGTCAATATTAAACCCTCAGAGGTAAGAAGGGGAAAAGATAGTTGGGAGAGGAAAGGGAGGTTGGGAGGGGGGTTGAGTGAGGGAGTGCGTTCATCCACAACAGGAATGACTTAGAGCTATCTACCCTGAGGGTGGGGTCATATGTGGGTCAATATCAAACCTTTAGATGTATAAAGAAGGGCTTGAAAGGATAGGGAAGGCGAAGGAATATTGGGGGAAGGTGAAGGAAATTGGGGAATGGAAAAAGAGGTTTGAGGAGGTGATGGGAAGGGGTAGTGTCATATCTACAAGAAAACCAATCAAGAGTTGTCCAATGCTGTCTAATGGGGTCAAAGCCTCCCAGTTTCCAGAGAGATGAAGACAACAGAATCCATCACCATGGCAACCAAACAGGTTTGGATCAGTATCAAGTCTTTATAAAAAGCCCATTAAGACTTGATTAGGAGGGGAGACCATATAATCTGGAACTTTGTGTTACTTGACGCTAGTTTTCTATCACACTTGAATTACTTTATTAGGTGCTTCCATTCTGGCCCGGCTCTGAGTCCATGAAGCTCATACTACGGAGGTCAACGACCCCTGATAACCTGAGTTCACGACCTTTCCTGATAGACAGACCCTGCACCACCGTTCTTAGAATGGAGAGAGGGGTAAGTCACCTAACAGTAGTTACAAGTGTTAATTATTTTTGGACTTTGGAACATTGTCTGCAGGGTAAACCTGTATGTCGAGGAACGCAAGGAAATGACTGTGATATTAATGATATTACATTCCTATCATATACCTCAGGGCACTCACCAGTCTGATATCATGTTTCTTTACAGACTGGTATCACAATTCAAGTTGAAGGAGGTGTTCAAGAGCCTACTACTATTACATTCCTAGCATATACCTCAGGACATTCACCAGTCCGGTTAGATAACCTGTGTGATGACCTCAACCTTAGAATCAATCAAAAGTAAGTCACCTCTGAAAAAAGAAAACAATTTGATGTGTGTTTATGCTTATTATTGTATGCATGGAATAATGTAGCATTACTGTGTTGCCATATATTAATTAGGCATGTTTACTGGTTTTCTAAACTGATGAAAGATGTTTCTCAGGCACAATAATCAATGAAGTTCTAAAGTCCTATCAACTTGTACAGAGCTAAGATTAATATCAAATTACGATTGGTTTGACAGGATTTGAACCTGCATATATGCAGAAATGTTGGATGAGCAGCAATTAGAGTTGCATATCTACATGTATGTTATAAAAGCTAAATTTACACATTGCTTTTTGAAAGGTATACTTGGCCATCAAACCTGTCGTCTATAATCTGCGTTTTAGTGTTATATTAGGAATCTCAAATGATTTTAAATCTCTTGCTCATAATTAATAATGATGTAGCGCAGATGACCTCTCATTGCCATGTAACAATGTGGCAAGTAAAAATTGACAGAAAATTGAATGGTAATTATTGAAGTGATAAAAAACTATGAAACATCTTTTTTGCAGGAACAATGGAAGTCGTCACCTAGTGCGGCCTCACCGCAGTCTGCTGTACACATGGGATGACCCCACTGCAGAGAGGATCCTGATGTGGAACCTCTACAATAGGAATAAGAAGAGCTTTGAATGCCTAGTTGAGCAGGTAATCATTGCAATGACTCAAGTAAAAATGATCTTATGGTCTAAAGTTTGTCAAGTTTCAGAATTGTATTCATTTATTTTGAAAAATTCCCTAAAAAGGACTATATATGTAGTTTAAACACATGGGCCCTTATTCTGGTGGAATTTGAATCTGATCTACATTTGCCACACTCAACCCAGGTGATGTAAATGGGTACCTGGCAGAAATTAATTCCTTGAAATGCTAGAGCACAGTAATGGTAGCTGTGCTAAAGCCAGGGTAACAATCTCCCTCTGCGCCTCAGAATAGTTTACTAGATTGATGGCGCATAGCAAATGCTGTAGAATTATTATTATTATTTATTCTTCTGTCTGAAATTGGTTAAAGTAAGTTAGTCTGAGGTCTGATTTTTTTTCTTAAATTGTTAAACATGATACTGAATTTCACTGAATTAGTACAAATGTGGACCATAGAGGATAGATCACTTATTTCTCTTCAAATTGGCAATTCTAGAATGCTATTTCCTTCTGACATAAAGGTAATACAAAGTTTTGGGAAATATCGAAAATAGGGTGGATAGTAAATCTTAACAATATTGATATATTTGGATGCCCCTGTGGATGTATTATAAACACTAAAAAAATTAGCCCCTAAAACACTTCTGTTTTCGAGAAAAATTGAATATACAAATTTACCGGTGCTCCCGGTAAATTTTGATAAATTTCAAATAGCGCCTATGGCCGTACAATGGTAACTGCGACCATGAAAATCTCAGAATATGTAGTTGTGATATATAATTTCAAAATGGAAATAGCTAATCGGTCGATTTTAATCAAAAAAACATTGTTTTATAACTTAATTAATATCTTGACCTTGAGAGGGAGCTATATGACATAAGAAGTTTATTATTTACAATTTCATAATTTTAGACTCGATTTCAACCGCAACAACGATCAATGAATATTGTAGGAACGCATACGCTTCCAATATGTTAATTTGAACCAAATTCAAGACCCCATACCAACACTTTGTAATACCTTTAAAAACCCCAATAACATGCATCTGATTAGAAAAGAAAATGCAATTTACTCAATTTTATGGGATAAATGAGTTTGTATTTTTCCCTTGCATTGGAAAGTTGGAGAAAGTGGTGCTGATTTCTGAGAATATTCATCCTTCAAACCACAATTTATATGATTGTATGCACATAATTTAAAATACTGCCAACAGCAAACACTTTTCTTGTTTTTTTTCTCCAGGATGGTTGGGGTAAGGTGATGGTGAGCTTAGATAGTGTAAATCGAAGCACACTGCCTGGTGATGGACTCTATGTAGAGGGAGATGATGCAAGTGTCTATAGCACTGATGATGGTGAGGATGAATTATAGTCATGAGATGATCCTTGCTTTTTTAATACTGAACTTATTATCTTGAGAATGACTGTTGGCTATTACTTATCAGAAAAAGTACATGTTCATGATGGAAAGGAACACCACCTGTTCTTTTAAATTTATTCTCCTATTTTCACTATTCTTTCTCTGATCTCTTAACTAGTGCTTTGTTTTTAACAAAGCAAAAGAGAATACTATCAGAAGTTTGCAAGTAAACCTACAATTGATGAAGGATCATCATGCCCCAAAGGTTTTGAGTGTTACATTACTTTGTCATCGTCTACATTTTTACTATCTTGAATGGTTGAATGAAAAGGTAATTTCAGAGTGAGTTTTGTGTTTTCTGAAGAGAAAAGGTTGCATACATGTATGATTGACATGTACAGTTTAGTTGTTAGATTAATTGTATAATAAATTCAGTTGGTTTTAAATCAAATTTGGATTTATCTTCACATTCTTCACATTGTTTTGTATTTTGTTCAGAGGGCGTAACAGAATCCGATGGCCTCTTAGATCACCCTTTGATGAACAAGAAACAGAGAACAACAATCTACTGGGTGTCTTACATGGATGGGCTTCAGAGGGTCCTGGTCTATACACAGAGCTCTAGGATAGCTAGAGCAGCAGCTCAGGTAATGATGATGGTGGTGGTGGTGGAGGTGGTGGTGATGGGGGTGGTGGTGATGGTGGTGGTGGTGATGGGGGTGGTGGTGATGGTGGTGGTGGTGATGGTGGTGGTGGTGATGGTGTTGTGTTACATGGATGGGCTACAGAGGGTCCTTGTCTATACACAGAGCTCTAGAATAGCTAGAGCAGCAGCGTAGGTAATGATTAAGATCGTGATGATGATGGTGGTGGTGGTGGTGGTGGTGGTGGTGGTGGTGGTGGTGGTGGTGGTGGTGGTGATGATGATGGTGGTGGTAGTGGTGGTGGTGCTGGTGGTGGTGATGATGGTGGTGATGGTGATGGTGGTGGTGATGATGGTGGTGGTGATGATGGTGGTGATGGTGGTGATGGTGGTGGTGATGATGGTGGTGGTGGTGGTGGTGGTGGTGGTGGTAGTGGTGGTGATGGGGATGGTTATGATGGGGAAGGGGGTAGGGAAAGGGGCTGGAATTTGGGGGTAGGGCATGGAGAGGAAGAAGAATAGCAGATGGAGGAGGATAAGGAGATATTGACAAAAGAATAGTAAAAAGTGCATCACGTTCATTTGCCCTTTACATGCTATCAGGGTACATGTTTCATTCATGTTGCCATTGGATTTATGTCCACACACACAAAACGTGCACCATCTCCATTCCATTATAATTATTCCATCAGTTTTGGCCACTACTAGGGAATTTCAAGCCAAATTTCAGCGTAGGATTTCCCTCATCTTCACATATACCCATAGCTTTCCCAAGTTAAAAGTGGTAAAAATCAATGATGTACTTAACTTTATTCCCTGTCCTCTTTACAGTCCAACGTCTCCGAGCCGGCCACCCTGGAGTTCCTAGCCTCTCTCCAAGGCATCGGCGTATCGTTGGTCAACACTGCCTATGAGGAGGTGGCCTATCTGAGTCTGTTCAGCTCCCCAGCCCGCTGGGAGGTGGAGTCTAAGGCTAACAGGTGGAAGGCACTAGGGATGGAGCTCACAGGGGTTCTAGAGAACGCCTGGAAACACGGACAGGAGGTCATTGTTGATGACAATGGAACGATACAGGTTGGTTATTCTGAGAGATTCCAGATTCATCCATTAAAGGACTGTAATTTTCATGATATATATTTTTTACTTGTGCTCCATCAATGTCGTATTATTTCATACAAAGGAAGGTGATAACATTATTGATGATGAAGCTCTGTATAATATTTATTGATACATGCACATGTTGACTTCCAACAATCCCTTGTGTGTTTAATGTGTGGCTTTGTTATTATGCATTTCAAACTCTGATTTACATTTACAAATGCAAGTCAGTGATGGTTAATGATCAAGATAAAAAACAACTTTGTTTAAAAACCAAATAATGTAATTTAAATATATTGTCTAATTTTTAAAATCTAAATTTATGTGTGGACTAAAATGTTTTCTTCTATGAAATTCATTTTGTAATATAAAATGTATGTGTGCTTGAACTTTATTTTGACTCTTTCCTTGTTCGTGTAGGCTGATCTGAGAGCACAAACCATAGCCAAGCCAGTACAGGGAGCTCTAAAGAGGATCCATAACCCAGGGTTGTGGATCCACTTCAGGAAGTCAGACCACCATCAGGGACTGCATCTCAAGATACAGAAGATACAGGTTAGTGATGGTGGTGATGATGACGATGATGGTTGTGGTGGTGATTATGATGATGATAACGATGATGGTGATGATGATGATGGGTTGGTTGTGGTGGCGATGATGATGGTGATGATGATGATGATGATGATTATGATGGTGGTAATGGTGTAAAGGATGGTTGGTGGTGATGATGATGATGATGGTGATGGTGATGATGATGATGCTGGGTTGGTGGTGGTGGTGGTGATGATGATGATGGTGATGATGATGATGATGATGATGATGATGATGATGATGATGATGATGATGATGATGATAATGATTATGCGTCGGTGGTGGTGGTGATGATGATGATGATGATGATGATGATGATGATGATGATGATGATGATGATGATGATGAAACTGATGATAGTTGTTGTGATGATGGGCTGGTGTTGTTAATGGTAATAGTGTTGGAGATGCTAGTGGTAGTGGTAGTGGTGGCCTTGATGATGTTGTTAAAATGTTTCTTGCCATGAAGCTGATGGTTAGGATTTGAAGCTATGTGGGGATTGGGGACTGGGGAAAGGGGAGCAGGAGCAGGAGGATGAGAAGAAAAAAAATGATTATGCCATTACTCTTTATTAAGTTCATCATTAATTAAGGTTATTACTGTGACGGAAATGATGCTGTTACTGAAATGAGTAGTACTACTTCTTCTACTAATGCTTCTGATGTAGATTTTGATGATCATGCTGCAGGTAAATAAAGAAGAAAGTAGCAAATATTTCAATTGAGTTCTGATACATTTATGTATTAACAGAAATCTATTGTATCCATATAGAGACCATCTAAAATGGGCTAAGATTAATTCGCACTCTTTAAGAAAAAAAGGTTTTCTCTCTTTAACACCCCTCCACCCCTTCCCACCAAATACCAAATAAGAGGCAATTTGATGGTTATATCTTATCATACTTGTTTCATTTTCAGATTGACAACCAACTGTTTGATGCCTACTTCCCCAATGTACTGCATGTCAATGCCTTGCCTAAGGATGTTCTGAAGAAGACTGGTCCCCGACCATTTGTTGAGGTGTCAATTCTCAGAAGACAGATGCCAGAGTATGGTGCAGACACTATCAAGTAAGTCTGAGAAAGGATAGATTACCAGACTTATGCCTATCTCTACTTTATATTACCATAGAAAAAATGTGGGAGGTGCATGGTGTTGAGAGTGAGACCTTCTTCTTTTAAAGAATATGAATAAATTGCATTGTTTTTTTGTTTTTGAAAATAATATACTTTATTTTTGGGGGAAAATTTGGATATTAGAGAAGATTTGCAAAGATACAGTCATGCACAATTATCAAATTTGTGACAAGGATAATCGTTCTTCTGCACAAGTATACTTGGACTACATGTAGTCCAAGTTTGAAAATTTTTGATGCCACATCATCTATTTATAATTGAATGCAATTCTATTAATGCTTTTAACATGTGCATTCAACTTCTTCTCAACTAGTTATTTTCACATCAGTGCTCTCCCAGGTGTTTCATCAATAATTCGCAAACAATCCATTTCAATTTGATTGGCTTATTGTCTACAGGTACTTCAAGGTGCTGGTGCAGGAGGCTAGCTTAAAGGTAGACAATGGTTTCATCCTGTCTGTACTAGATGTCTTCTCACACCTGCAGGAGGAACAGGATGAGGCAAGTGATAGTTAGAAAGTAACTTGTAGTCTCTACTTCAGGTTGTGTTTCAGTTGGGAATTGGAAGTTGTACTTCTAGTTGTATTTTAAGTTAGTGAAAAGTGTGATAAAGACCAGTCAGAGAAATTTCATCATATATTTTTGTTTAATGAATAATTTTCTCAAACTGTATTAAGCCTAGGGGAATATGGAAGTGTTATTTTTTGTTTGTTTGTTTTTTGCCAGGGGGGGGGGGGGTTGGAGATAAAGACTTGATAAATCATGAACTTTAGTCAAATTCCATTGATTCTGTATTACTTATGTATCATTCTGAATTTACAATACGTTCATTAAACAGTGTGTTGCATGTAAAATATAGATATACAGCACTACAGTATAATCATAATCGAATTGAATTACTACGGACTTTCACCAAGTGATGGTTGTACTGCTGCTTCTGATAATGATAATGGTGTTGAGAATAATGATGACGGTGATAATGTTGCTGATGATCATCATAAAAGTATGAAATGGACTTGATATATGATTTTCTGTACTCAAGATATTTAAAATTATTTGGGTTTTACTTGTTTCTGTAGGTGCTGTCGTTGCGTGCGGATCTGAACTACATACAGAGTTCACTCAAGGAGACGTCTAACACCATATCAAGCAGTACAGCTAACCCAATCTTCTTTGAGTTCTTCCATCTGTCTCCACTCAAGGTAGGAAAAAAAGATGATGGGCCATTCCATGTTTTCTGGCATGATACATGCACATGCGTCAGAAATAGTATTGTCATGATACCAGAAGGAAAAGTGGAAAGAAACTTGTTGAATATTTTGCTGTATTGTTCTATCAGGATATACTGTGTGCTGGTACTGCTGGATAATTTAAAAATGTACACTGTACCATACATTATTTCTGATGAATTGTATAATGTATAATTGTGTAGATTGCCAAGTTTAGGCTATCATTAGAATGCCATATGTAAAGAGAGAATTTCTCTAGAGTTAAAATCACGTGGAGTCACTCTAATCTGAACCCATTGAAATAGTAAGTTTGAAATTATTCATGATGAAACCCATAGAAATTGCCTTTTGAATCAATATTTATCTGTCACTGGAGGACTAGTATTTTGTCCTTCATCAATAGTGAACATACCGATACCTGACATCAAGCCTTCTTTTTCATTAAAAGTAACAAACCTTTCTGTTCATGTACCTTGGATGTGCAGTACATACAGTAGTCTTTACTTTACTCATAACATTTGTACTTTTTACCCTTAGTTCATTGTGAGTCTATCACTCAGCGGTGAGCCACACATAACCAGTGATAAGCCTGGATCCTTCCAACGTGATCTAGGGCGTGTCCTTCTAGAGAGCATCGGCTCAACTCTCACAGAGGTCACGGAGGTAGAGCTCAAGTAAGTCACCAGGGGGGTGTTTTACAAAACTTGTCATCAGTGACAAATGACAGTTTTTGTTATAAGCTACTGAAATCCTTGCTTCTGATTGGTTATCAGCAGATTTGTCACTGATTTTTGTCATTTGTCAGTGATAAAAGGCTTTGTGAAACGGGTCCTAGGAAACACTTTCCGTACCTTAGTTCGCAAGTCCCCAAAATGTACCTTTATAGTTGTTTACTTAGGACTTACATGTATTAGGACATCACCTTTAGTGGTATTTGTATCATCAAATGATTAAGAATGTTTGAATTGCACATGAATATGTCTTTAAGTGCTTGAAAAGTGTCCTGCAAAATAGTTTTCAGTGAATATACACATATTAAAAGATAACTGTATCCTTCATTGCTTTTTTTCCTTCTAATCGCATGTATTCACAGCAAGAGTTCAAAATGTGACTGATTATTAGCACATAAAGCATTGCCATCAGTGAATTTTTTTCCTTTATCTTCTTACTATTCATAACAATTTATATTGCATCATACAGTATCTTCAATTACTTAAATTTTACTCAACATGTACATGTATGAATGTTTATATTTTACATTACATCTACATGTTTAATTTCTCGATGATTAACCTTTCAGACTGGGTTACTTTGAGAGAAGGAATGCCCTGTTGACGACGGCCCAACTAACATCTGAGGTTCAGGCTCACTACATCTCACAGGGGATCAAGCAAGCCTATGTGTTCATTCTAGGATTGGATGTGCTAGGGAATCCCTATGGGTTGTACAGAGATGTGAAGGAGGGCATCAGTGATCTCTTCTATGAACCTTATCTGGTAAGAAGGAGAAGGATGGTGGTGGTGGTGGTGGTGGTGGTGATGATGATGATGATGATGATGATGATGATGATGATGATAATAATGATAATGATGATGATGATTGATGACGATGGTGATGATGATGATGATGATGATGATGATGATGATGATGATGATGATGATGATGATGATGATGATGATGATGATGATGATGATGATGATGATGATGATGATTGATGATGATGATGATGATGACGATGGTGATGATGATGATGATGATGGTAATGATGATGAAGATGATGATGATGATGATGATGATGGTGTTGATGATGATGATGATGATGATGATGGTGTTGTTGATGATGATGATGATGATGGTGTTGATGATGATGATGATGGTGTTGATGATGATGATGATGATGATGATGGTGTTGATGATGATGATGATGATGGTGTTGATGATGATGGTGTTGATGATGATGATGATGGTGATGGTGATGATGATGATGATGATGGTGTTGATGATGATGATGATGATGATGATGATGATGTTGATCAAAGGATCAAGCAAGCCTATGTGTTCATTCTAGGATTGGATGTGCTAGGGAATCCCTATGGGTTGTACAGAGATGTGAAGGAGGGCATCAGTGATCTCTTCTATGAACCTTATCTGGTAAGAAGGAGAAGGATGGTGGTGGTGGTGGTGGTGGTGGTGATGATGATGATGATGATGATGATGATGATGATGATGATGATGATGATAATAATGATAATGATGATGATTGATGACGATGGTGATGATGATGATGATGATGATGATGATGATGATGATGATGATGATGATGATGATGATGATGATGATTGATGATGATGATGATGATGACGATGGTGATGATGATGATGATGATGGTAATGATGATGAAGATGATGATGATGATGATGATGATGGTGTTGATGATGATGATGATGATGATGGTGTTGTTGATGATGATGATGATGATGGTGTTGATGATGATGATGATGGTGTTGATGATGATGATGATGATGATGGTGTTGATGATGATGATGATGATGATGGTGTTGATGATGATGGTGTTGATGATGATGATGATGATGATGATGATGATGGTGTTGATGATGATGATGATGATGATGATGATGATCAAAGGATCAAGCAAGCCTATGTGTTCATTCTAGGATTGGATGTGCTAGGGAATCCCTATGGGTTGTACAGAGATGTGAAGGAGGGCATCAGTGATCTCTTCTATGAACCTTATCTGGTAAGAAGGAGAAGGATGGTGGTGGTGGTGGTGGTGATGATGATGATGATGGTGTTGATGATGATGATGATGATGATGATGATGTTGATCAAAGGATCAAGCAAGCATATGTGTTCATTCTAGGGTTAGATGTGCTAGGGAATCCCTATAGGTTGTATAGAGATGTGAAGGAGGGCATCAGTGATCTCTTCTATGAACCATATCTGGTAAGAAGGAGGAGGATGGTGATGGGGGTGGTCATGATGGTGTTGATGATAGTAATGATGGTGTGGGTTGTGTTGATGATGTTGATTCTGGTAGTGACGGTGACAATGGTGTTATCAAGATTTCTTATGATGATTATGACGATATTGATTATGCTCAGTGATTATGATGTGGATGGTGATGTGACGATGATGACAGTCACAGTGATGACGATGATGACAGTCACAGTGATGAGGATGACGGTGACTACGATACATATTGCGCTTCCTGCGTTAGTATCAGTTAAAAATATATGCAGTCTGATGTGGTCAACCATTTCGATGTTGCTCAGTAGAAGAGTGTAATGATATTCAGGTTGTTAATGATATTAAGATTGTTAGTCTCTACGATTTGTGAGCCATGTTGCGAACAAGACATTATATATGATGCAACTAATAATATTTCTCTGTATTTTCCTCCTAGGGTCTAATCCAAGGACCAGGGGAGTTTGCGGAGGGTCTGGCCAAGGGTGTGCAAAGTCTACTTGGACATACAATAGGTAATATATTAACCTCTCCAAATAATTATCCTAACTAATTTATCTCTCTCTCTCTCTTTCTCAACTGTCACTCGTCTTTTTGTGTGTGCAAAGCAAGTTATACTCCTTTTTATCCCTCTGTCAGCCCAACCTTTTAGTTAAAATATGAATTCAATTCAAATGATTTTATTTCTCATGCGAAACATAATTCAAAGAATAAGTGAATTACAAAAATATACAATGAAAACGATAAACAAATTATAATAGCACAAGAAAAGAGGAACTAACTAGAAACAGAGTATTAGTTCCTCATCTGTCTGTATTCTTTCTTTTTATTTGTCATCTTCTTTGTGATTCAGACATTTGCTTCTTGTCTTTCTTCAACTTCTTCAAGTGCCTTGTCAGGGCCTGATACTGGTGCCCATGCCTTTGAAACCAGCCTGATCTTTGTCATGTATAAACTGGGTGCTGCACTTTGCTCACAGGTGACCCAGGGTGACCCAGGGGTGCAGTTTAACGTCTTACCCAGGACGTTGTTCCTTTTACCAGTGTTAAATCCTCAGTTTTGGAAGTCCAGGGGATGTTTCACAAAGATCCTAAGTTCGACTTAACAATTATGAGAAGCCATTTAATAGCATTTATGAAATTTTCTTGTAAAAGTTTTTTTAAAGGCATAAAATGTTGATTCAAATCATTCATATTCTCTATTATGAAGAAAATTTCATGTTCTTGATGTGGAATTTATAAAAAGTGTAAAATACTTGATTTTTCACTTTTTAATATATTTTATTTTAAGGCTACAATTGCTCTCCATAATGGTCCAACTTAGAGTTAAGTTTGACTTAGGATCTTTGTGAACCCCCCCCCCCCCCCCAGATATATTAGTACAAACTATCATCACTATATTTGTATTCCTCTCACTCTCTCTCTCTTTCAGGTGGAGTAGCAGATGCATTTGGAGGTGTATCCGGCACCCTGGGCAAGGCCCTCTCTGTTCTCTCTTTCGATGAGGACTACCAGAAGGTCAGTCTCAAAGACACTTGTCGTATTACAGATATAGTTATAATGCATCCTTATATTAATTCATTACTGGTTTTGTGATGCAAAGCGGGCCTCATATAGATTATAAATACACATGGGCCCTGTTGCACAAAACTTGATGGTACCATTGATGGTAACTTTGCCATCAATGGTAAGTACCATGGAAATCTTGACTGTGATTGGCTGTTGAGCCATGTTACCATGGTAGTTGCCATTGATGGCAAAGTTACCTTTAATGGTAAATTTTATGCAACGGGCCCAGTTCATGAAATCAGTGGGAAATCTTTTTATGAAGAATTCAAACCCACAAAATTAGGAGATGAACCAAAAAAAGAACAAGTCTGTATGTTAAAGTTGTATTAAAGATATGCATGCACATACATGTAGTCTTATCGTTCTTAAAGCCTCACTGTCCTACTTGTAGCTACTTGCTCCCTCTATATAGAAAATTTCCACAATCGGTGCCTGTTTGTCCCCCATGATCCTCTTTTTCTTATGTTAGTTGAGAGCTGAGTTAATGAGATAGCCACCTGTCAGTGACCTCGCTGTGTGGTCTAATCCCTTCTGGCCAAGTAGTATTGACAGTCTTTAAGTAAAATGCATGTGTACTGTAGATGTTATTTACTTTTTTATGCCTCCGCCACCGAAGGTGGTGCCGGAGGCATTATGTTTTCGGGTTGTCCACCCGTACGTCCGTCCCGTTTAACCGTTATCACAATATCTCAAGAACCATTTAAGATTTAAACTTAAGACTCGGGAATAGTATTTATTACCATAGGAAGACGATCTGATTAGATTTTGGAGTACGTAGGTCAAAGGTCATAGGTCACAGAGGTCAACTTATGAAATTCCTTGTATTGAGTTTGTTAGCGCGATATCTCAAGAACCATTTGAGATTTAAACTTCAAACTTAAGGATAGTATGTATCACCATAGGAAGACGATCTGATTAGATTTTGGAGCACGTATGTCAAAGGTCAAGGGTCACAGAGGTCAACTTATGAAATTCCATACATTGAGATTGTTCTCACGATATCTCAAGAACCACTGGAGATTTAAACTCCAAACTTGTTTAATTTTTGAATAGGCTAGTTTCCCCACAATGAATGTACCTACATGCAATTAAATGGATTCTGACCCCCATATCCCTCTGAAAGGGGCGTAGGGGCAAATATTGTGATAATTTGAATAAACACCAATTTCAGGCCGAAATGGTAAGGGGTGGTTCAGCATTTTGGAGGAAAATATTATATTTTTTGAATAGGCTAGTTTCCCCACAATGATTGTACATACATGCCATTAAATGGATCCTGACCCCCATATCCCTTTGTAAGGGGCGTAGGGCCAAATATTGTTAAAATTTGAATTATCACATTTTTAGGGCCGAAATGGTAAGGGCCGGGGTGGTTCAGCATTTTGGAGGAAAAAATTATATTTTTTGTTTAGGCTAGTTTCCCCACAATGAATGTCCATACATGCCATTAGATGGATCCTGACCCCCATATCCCTTTGAAAGGGGCGTAGGGGCAAATATTGTAAAAATTTGAATTATCACAACTTTCGTGCCGAAATTGTAAGGGCCGGGGTGGTTCAGCATTTTGGAGGAAAATATTTTTTTTTTTTAATAGGCTAGTTTCCCCACAATGAATGTACCTACATGCAATTAAATAGATTCTGACCCCCATATCCCTTTGAAAGGGGCGTAGTGGCAAATATTGTAAAAATTTGAATTATCACATTTTTCGGGCCGAAATTGGAAGGGCCGGGGTGGTTCAGCATTTTGGAGGAAATTTTTTTTTTTTTTGAATAGGCTACTTTCCCCACAATGAATGTACATATATGCCATTAGATGGATCCTGACCCCCATATCCCTTTGAAAGGGGAGTAGGGGCAAATATTGTAAAAATTTGAATTATCACAACTTTCGGGCCGAAATTGTAAGGGCCGAGGTGGTTTAGCATTTTGGAGGAAAATTTTTTTTTTTTTAATAGGCTAGTTTCCCCACAATGAATGTACCTACATGCAATTAAATAGATTCTGACCCCCATATCCCTTTGAAAGGGGCGTAGTGGCAAATATTTTAAAAATTTGAATTATCACAACTTTTGGGTCGAAATTGTAAGGGCCGGGGTGGTTCAGCATTTTGGAGGAAAATATTATATTTTTTGAATAGGCTAGTTTCCCCACAATGAATGTACATACATGTCATTAGGTGGATCCTGACCCCCATATCCCTTTGAAAGGGGCGTAGGGGCAAATATTGTGATAATTTGAATAAACACCAATTTCAGGCTGAAATGGTAAGGGCCGGGGTGGTTCAGCATTTTGAAGGAAAATATTATATTTTTTGAATAGGCTAGTTTCCCCACAATGAATGTACATACATGCCATTAAATGGATCCTGACCCCCATATCCCTTTGAAAGGGGCGTAGTGGCAAATATTTTAAAAATTTGAATTATCACAACTTTCGGGTCGAAATTGTAAGGGCCGGGGTGGTAAAGCATTTTGAAGGAAAAAATTATATTTTTTGATAAGGCTAGTTTCCCCACATTGAATGTACATACATGCCATTAGATGGATCCTGACCCCCATATCCCTTTGAAAGGGGCGTAGGGGCAAATATTGTGATAATTTGAATAAACACCAATTTCAGGCCGAAATGGTAAGGGCCGGGGTGGTTCAGCATTTTGGAGGAAAATATTATATTTTTTTAATAGGCTAGTTTCCCCACAATGAATGTACCTACATGCAATTAAATAGATTCTGACCCCCATATCCCTTTGAAAGGGGCGTAGTGGCAAATATTTTAAAAATTTGAATTATCACAACTTTCGGGTCGAAATTGTAAGGGCCGGGGTGGTTCAGCATTTTGGAGGAAAATATTATATTTTTTGAATAGGCTAGTTTCCCCACAATGAATGTACATACATGTCATTAGGTGGATCCTGACCCCCATATCCCTTTGAAAGGGGCGTAGGGGCAAATATTGTGATAATTTGAATAAACACCAATTTCAGGCTGAAATGGTAAGGGCCGGGGTGGTTCAGCATTTTGAAGGAAAATATTATATTTTTTGAATAGGCTAGTTTCCCCACAATGAATGTACATACATGCCATTAAATGGATCCTGACCCCCATATCCCTTTGAAAGGGGCGTAGTGGCAAATATTTTAAAAATTTGAATTATCACAACTTTCGGGTCGAAATTGTAAGGGCCGGGGTGGTAAAGCATTTTGAAGGAAAAAATTATATTTTTTGATAAGGCTAGTTTCCCCACATTGAATGTACATACATGCCATTAGATGGATCCTGACCCCCATATCCCTTTGAAAGGGGCGTAGGGGCAAATATTGTGATAATTTGAATAAACACCAATTTCAGGCCGAAATGGTAAGGGCCGGGGTGGTTCAGCATTTTGGAGGAAAATATTATATTTTTTTAATAGGCTAGTTTCCCCACAATGAATGTACCTACATGCAATTAAATAGATTCTGACCCCCATATCCCTTTGAAAGGGGCGTAGTGGCAAATATTTTAAAAATTTGAATTATCACAACTTTCGGGCGAAATTGTAAGGGCCGGGGTGGTTCAGCATTTTGGAGGAAAATATTATATTTTTTGAATAGGCTAGTTTCCCCACAATGAATGTACATACATGCCATTAGGTGGATCCTGACCCCCATATCCCTTTGAAAGGGGCGTAGGGGCAAATATTGTGATAATTTGAATAAACACCAATTTCAGGCTGAAATGGTAAGGGCCGGGGTGGTTCAGCATTTTGAAGGAAAATATTTTATTTTTTGAATAGGCTAGTTTCCCCACAATGAATGTACATACATGCCATTAAATGGATCCTGACCCCCATATCCCTTTGAAAGGGGCGTAGTGGCAAATATTTTAAAAATTTGAATTATCACAACTTTCGGGTCGAAATTGTAAGGGCCGGGGTGGTAAAGCATTTTGGAGGAAAAAATTATATTTTTTGTTTAGGCTAGTTTCCCACAATGAATGTACCTACATGCCTTTAGATGGATCCTGACCCCCATATCCCTTTGAAAGGGGCGTAGGGGCAAATATTGTGATAATTTGAATGAACACCAATTTCAGGCCGAAATTGGAAGGGCCGGGGTGGTTCAGCATTTTGGAGGAAAATAATATATTTTTTTAATAGGCTAGTTTCCCCACAATGAATGTACCTACATGCCATTAGATGGATCCTGATCCCCATATCCCTTTGAAAGGGGCGTAGGGGCAAATATTGTAAAAATTTGAATTATCACAACTTTCGTGCCGAAATTGTAAGGGCCGGGGTGGTTCAGCATTTTGGAGGAAAATATTTTTTTTTTTTATAGGCTAGTTTCCCCACAATGAATGTACCTACATGCAATTAAATAGATTCTGACCCCCATATCCCTTTGAAAGGGGCGTAGTGGCAAATATTGTAAAAATTTGAATTATCACATTTTTCGGGCCGAAATTGGAAGGGCCGGGGTGGTTCAGCATTTTGGAGGAAAATTTTTTTTTTTTTGAATAGGCTACTTTCCCCACAATGAATGTACATATATGCCATTAGATGGATCCTGACCCCCATATCCCTTTGAAAGGGGAGTAGGGGCAAATATTGTAAAAATTTGAATTATCACAACTTTCGGGCCGAAATTGTAAGGGCCGGGGTGGTTTAGCATTTTGGAGGAAAATTTTTTTTTTTTTTAATAGGCTAGTTTCCCCACAATGAATGTACCTACATGCAATTAAATAGATTCTGACCCCCATATCCCTTTGAAAGGGGCGTAGTGGCAAATATTTTAAAAATTTGAATTATCACAACTTTTGGGTCGAAATTGTAAGGGCCGGGGTGGTTCAGCATTTTGGAGGAAAATATTATATTTTTTGAATAGGCTAGTTTCCCCACAATGAATGTACATACATGTCATTAGGTGGATCCTGACCCCCATATCCCTTTGAAAGGGGCGTAGGGGCAAATATTGTGATAATTTGAATAAACACCAATTTCAGGCTGAAATGGTAAGGGCCGGGGTGGTTCAGCATTTTGAAGGAAAATATTATATTTTTTGAATAGGCTAGTTTCCCCACAATGAATGTACATACATGCCATTAAATGGATCCTGACCCCCATATCCCTTTGAAAGGGGCGTAGTGGCAAATATTTAAAAATTTGAATTATCACAACTTTCGGGTCGAAATTGTAAGGGCCGGGGTGGTAAAGCATTTTGAAGGAAAAAAATATATTTTTTGATAAGGCTAGTTTCCCCACATTGAATGTACATACATGCCATTAGATGGATCCTGACCCCCATATCCCTTTGAAAGGGGCGTAGGGGCAAATATTGTGATAATTTGAATAAACACCAATTTCAGGCCGAAATGGTAAGGGCCGGGGTGGTTCAGCATTTTGGAGGAAAATATTATATTTTTTTAATAGGCTAGTTTCCCCACAATGAATGTACCTACATGCAATTAAATAGATTCTGACCCCCATATCCCTTTGAAAGGGGCGTAGTGGCAAATATTTAAAAATTTGAATTATCACAACTTTCGGGTCGAAATTGTAAGGGCCGGGGTGGTTCAGCATTTTGGAGGAAAATATTATATTTTTTGAATAGGCTAGTTTCCCCACAATGAATGTACATACATGCCATTAGGTGGATCCTGACCCCCATATCCCTTTGAAAGGGGCGTAGGGGCAAATATTGTGATAATTTGAATAAACACCAATTTCAGGCTGAAATGGTAAGGGCCGGGGTGGTTCAGCATTTTGAAGGAAAATATTTTATTTTTTGAATAGGCTAGTTTCCCCACAATAAATGTACATACATGCCATTAAATGGATCCTGACCCCCATATCCCTTTGAAAGGGGCGTAGTGGCAAATATTTTAAAATTTGAATTATCACAACTTTCGGGTCGAAATTGTAAGGGCCGGGGTGGTAAGCATTTTGGAGGAAAAAATTATATTTTTTGTTTAGGCTAGTTTTCCCACAATGAATGTACCTACATGCCTTTAGATGGATCCTGACCCCCATATCCCTTTGAAAGGGGCGTAGGGGCAAATATTGTGATAATTTGAATGAACACCAATTTCAGGCCGAAATTGGAAGGGCCGGGGTGGTTCAGCATTTTGGAGGAAAATAATATATTTTTTTAATAGGCTAGTTTCCCCACAATGAATGTACCTACATGCCATTAGATGGATCCTGATCCCCATATCCCTTTGAAAGGGGCGTAGTGGCAAATATTGTAAAAATTTGAATTATCACAACTTTCGGGCCGAAATTGTAAGGGCCGGGGTGGTTCAGCATTTTGGAGGAAAAAATTATATTTTTTGTTTAGGCTAGTTTTCCCACAATGAATGTACCTACATGCCATTAGATGGATCCTGATCCCCATATCCCTTTGAAAGGGGCGTAGTGGCAAATATTGTAAAAATTTGAATTATCACAACTTTCGGGCCGAAATTGTAAGGGCCGGGGTGGTTCAGCATTTTGGAGGAAAAAATTATATTTTTTGTTTAGGCTAGTTTTCCCACAATGAATGTACCTACATGCCATTAGATGGATCCTGACCCCATATCCCTTTGAAAGGGGCGTAGGGGCAAATATTGTGATAATTTGAATAAACACCAATTTCAGGCCGAAATGGTAAGGGCCGGGTTGGTTCAGCATTTTGGAGGAAAATATTATATTTTTTGAATAGGCTAGTTTCCCCACAATGAATGGACCTACATGCAATTAAATGGATTCTGACCCCCATATCCCTTTGAAAGGGGCGTAGTGGCAAATATTGTAAAAATTTGAAATATGACAACTTTCGGGCCGAAATTGTAAGGGCCGGGGTGGTTCAGCATTTTGAAGGAAAAAATTATATTTTTTGATAAGGCTAGTTTCCCCACAATGAATGTACATACATGCCATTAGATGGATCCTGACCCCCATATCCCTTTGAAAGGGGCGTAGGGGCAAATATTGTGATAATTTGAATAAACACCAATTTCAGGCCGAAATGGTAAGGGCCGGGGTGGTTCAGCATTTTGGAGGAAAATATTATATTATTTGAATAGGCTAGTTTCCCCACAATGAATGTACCTACATGCCATTAGATGGATTCTGACCCCCATATCCCTTTGAAAGGGGCGTAGGGGCAAATATTGTGATAATTTGAATAAACACCAATTTCAGGCCGAAATTGTAAGGGCCGGGGTGGTTCAGCATTTTGGAGGAAAATATTATATTTTTGAATAGGCTAGTTTCCCCACAATGAAAGGACCTTCATGCAATTAAATAGATTCTGACCCCATATCCCTTTGAAAGGGGCGTAGTGGCAAATATTGTAAAAATTTGAATTATCACAACTTTCGGGCCAAATTGTAAGGGCCGGGGTGGTTCAGCATTTTGGAGGAAAATATAATTTTTTTTTAATAGGTTAGTTTCCCCACAATGAATGTGCATACATGCCATTAGATGGATCCTGACCCCCATATCCCTTTGAAAGGGGCGTAGGGGCAAATATTGTAAAAATTTGAATTATCACAACTTTAGTGCCGAAATTGTAAGGGCCGGGGTGGTTCAGCATTTTGGAAGAAAATACTATTTTTTTTTAATAGGCTAGTTTCCCCACAATGAATGTACCTACATGCAGTTAAATGGATCCTGACCCCCATATCCCTTTGAAAGGGGCGTAGGGGCAAATATTGTAAAAATTTGTATTATCACAACTTTCGGGCCGAAATGGTAAGGGGTGGTAAAGCATTTTCGAGGAAAAAATTATATTTTTTGATTATGCTAGTTTTCCCACAATGAATGTACATACATGCCATTAGATGGATCCTGACCCCCATATCCCTTTGAAAGGGGCGTAGGGGCAAATATTGTGATATTTTGTATAAACACCAATTTCAGGCCGAAATGGTAAGGGCCGGGGTGGTTCAGCATTTTGGAGGAAAATATTATATTTTTTGAATAGGCTAGTTTCCCCACAATGAATGGACCTACATGCAATTAAATGGATTCTGACCCCCATATCCCTTTGAAAAGGGCGTAGTGGCAAATATTGTAAAAATTTGAATTATGACAACTTTCGGGCCGAAATTGTAAGGGCCGGGGTGGTTCAGCATTTTGAAGGAAAAAATTATATTTTTTGATAAGGCTAGTTTCCCCACAATGAATGTACATACATGCCATTAGATGGATCCTGACCCCCATATCCCTTTGAAAGGGGCGTAGGGGCAAATATTGTGATAATTTGAATAAACACCAATTTCAGGCCGAAATGGTAAGGGCCGGGGTGGTTCAGCATTTTGGAGGAAAATATTATATTTTTTGAATAGGCTAGTTTCCCCACAATGAATGGACCTACATGCAATTAAATGGATTCTGACCCCCATATCCCTTTGAAAAGGGCGTAGTGGCAAATATTGTAAAAATTGAATTATCACATTTTTCGGGCCGAAATTGGAAGGGCCGGGGTGGTTCAGGATTTAGAAGGAAAATATTATATTTTTTGAATAGGCTAGTTTCCCCACAATGAATGTATATACATGCCATTAGATGGATCCTGACCCCAATATCGCTTTGAAAGGGGCGTAGGGGCAAATATTGTAAAAATTTGAATTATCACAACTTTCGGGCAGAAATTGTAAGGGCCGGGGTGGTTCAGCATTTTGGAGGAAAATATTATTTTTTTTGAATAGGTTAGTTTCCCCACAATGAATGTCCATACATGCCATTAGATGGATCCTGACCCCCATATCCCTTTGAAAGGGACGTAGGGGCAAATATTGTAAAAATTTGTATTATCACAACTTTCGGGCCGAAATTGTAAGGGCCGGGGTGGTAAGCATTTTGAAGGAAAAAATTATATTTTTTGATAAGGCTAGTTTCCCCACAATGAATGTACATACATGCCATTAGATGGATTCTGACCCCCATATCCCTTTGAAAGGGGCGTAGGGGCAAATATTGTAATAATTTGAATAAACACCAATTTCAGGCCGAAATGGTAAGGGCCGGGGTGGTTCAGCATTTTGGAGAAAATACTATTTTTTTTTAATAGGCTAGTTTCCCCACAATGAATGTACCTACATGCAGTTAAATGGATCCTGACCCCCATATCCCTTTGAAAGGGGCGTAGGGGCAAATATTGTAAAAATTTGTATTATCACAACTTTCGGGCCGAAATGGTAAGGGGTGGTAAAGCATTTTCGAGGAAAAAATTATATTTTTTGATTATGCTAGTTTTCCCACAATGAATGTACATACATGCCATTAGATGGATCCTGACCCCCATATCCCTTTGAAAGGGGCGTAGGGGCAAATATTGTGATAATTTGAATAAACACCAATTTCAGGCCGAAATGGTAAGGGCCGGGGTGGTTCAGCATTTTGGAGGAAAATATTATATTTTTTGAATAGGCTAGTTTCCCCACAATGAATGGACCTACATGCAATTAAATGGATTCTGACCCCCATATCCCTTTGAAAAGGGCGTAGTGGCAAATATTGTAAAAATTTGAAATATGACAACTTTCGGGCCGAAATTGTAAGGGCCGGGGTGGTTCAGCATTTTGAGGAAAAAATTATATTTTTTGATAAGGCTAGTTTCCCCACAATGAATGTACATACATGCCATTAGATGGATCCTGACCCCCATATCCCTTTGAAAGGGGCGTAGGGGCAAATATTGTGATAATTTGAATAAACACCAATTTCAGGCCGAAATGGTAAGGGCCGGGGTGGTTCAGCATTTTGGAGGAAAATATTATATTATTTGAATAGGCTAGTTTCCCCACAATGAATGTACCTACATGCCATTAGATGGATTCTGACCCCCATATCCCTTTGAAAGGGGCGTAGGGGCAAATATTGTGATAATTTGAATAAACACCAATTTCAGGCCGAAATTGTAAGGGCCGGGGTGGTTCAGCATTTTGGAGGAAAATATTATATTATTTGAATAGGCTAGTTTCCCCACAATGAATGGACCTTCATGCAATTAAATAGATTCTGACCCCCATATCCCTTTGAAAGGGGCGTAGTGGCAAATATTGTAAAAATTTGAATTATCACAACTTTCGGGCCGAAATTGTAAGGGCCGGGGTGGTTCAGCATTTTGGAGGAAAATATAATTTTTTTTTAATAGGTAGTTTCCCCACAATGAATGTGCATACATGCCATTAGATGGATCCTGACCCCCATATCCCTTTGAAAGGGGCGTAGGGGCAAATATTGTAAAAATTTGAATTATCACAACTTTAGTGCCGAAATTGTAAGGGCCGGGGTGGTTCAGCATTTTGGAAGAAAATACTATTTTTTTTTAATAGGCTAGTTTCCCCACAATGAATGTACCTACATGCTGTTAAATGGATCCTGACCCCCATATCCCTTTGAAAGGGGCGTAGGGGCAAATATTGTAAAAATTTGTATTATCACAACTTTCGGGCCGAAATGGTAAGGGGTGGTAAAGCATTTTCGAGGAAAAATTATATTTTTTGATTATGCTAGTTTTCCCCACAATGAATGTACATACATGCCATTAGATGGATCCTGACCCCCATATCCCTTTGAAAGGGGCGTAGGGGCAAATATTGTGATATTTTGTATAAACACCAATTTCAGGCCGAAATGGTAAGGGCCGGGGTGGTTCAGCATTTTGGAGGAAAATATTATATTTTTTGAATAGGCTAGTTTCCCCACAATGAATGGACCTACATGCAATTAATGGATTCTGACCCCCATATCCCTTTGAAAGGGGCGTAGTGGCAAATATTGTAAAAATTTGAATTATCACAACTTTCGGGCCGAAATTGTAAGGGCCGGGGTGGTTCAGCATTTTGAAGGAAAAAATTATATTTTTTGATAAGGCTAGTTTCCCCACAATGAATGTACATACATGCCATTAGATGGATCCTGACCCCCATATCCCTTTGAAAGGGGCGTAGGGGCAAATATTGTGATAATTTGAATAAACACCAATTTCAGGCCGAAATGGTAAGGGCCGGGGTGGTTCAGCATTTTGGAGGAAAATATTATATTTTTTGAATAGGCTAGTTTCCCCACAATGAATGTACCTACATGCAATTAAATGGATTCTGACCCCCATATCCCTTTGAAAGGGGCGTAGTGGCAAATATTGTAAAAATTTGAATTATCACATTTTTCGGGCCGAAATTGGAAGGGCCGGGGTGGTTCAGGATTTAGAAGGAAAATATTATATTTTTTGAATAGGCTAGTTTCCCCACAATGAATGTATATACATGCCATTAGATGGATCCTGACCCCAATATCCCTTTGAAAGGGGCGTAGGGGCAAATATTGTAAAAATTTGAATTATCACAACTTTCGGGCCGAAATTGTAAGGGCCGGGGTGGTTCAGCATTTTGGAGGAAAATATTATTTTTTTTGAATAGGTTAGTTTCCCCACAATGAATGTCCATACATGCCATTAGATGGATCCTGACCCCCATATCCCTTTGAAAGGGGCGTAGGGGCAAATATTGTAAAAATTTGTATTATCACAACTTTCGGGCCGAAATTGTAAGGGCCGGGGTGGTTCAGCATTTTGAAGGAAAAAATTATATTTTTTGATAAGGCTAGTTTCCCCACATTGAATGTACATACATGCCATTAGATGGATTCTGACCCCCATATCCCTTTGAAAGGGGCGTAGGGGCAAATATTGTGATAATTTGAATAAACACCAATTTCAGGCCGAAATGGTAAGGGCCGGGGTGGTTCAGCATTTTGGAGGAAATAATATATTTTTTTAATAGGCTAGTTTCCCCACAATGAATGTACCTACATGCAATTAAATGGATTCTGACCCCCATATCCCTTTGAAAGGGGCGTAGTGGCAAATATTGTAAAAATTTGAATTATCACAACTTTCGGGCCGAAATTGTAAGGGCCGGGGTGGTTCAGCATTTTGGAGGAAAAAATTATATTTTTTGTTTAGGCTAGTTTTCCCACAATGAATGTACCTACATGCCATTAGATGGATCCTGATCCCCATATCCCTTTGAAAGGGGCGTAGTGGCAAATATTGTAAAAATTTGAATTATCACAACTTTCGGGCCGAAATTGTAAGGGCCGGGGTGGTTCAGCATTTTGGAGGAAAAATTATATTTTTTGTTTAGGCTAGTTTTCCCACAATGAATGTACCTACATGCCATTAGATGGATCCTGACCCCCATATCCCTTTGAAAGGGGCGTAGGGGCAAATATTGTGATAATTTGAATAAACACCAATTTCAGGCCGAAATGGTAAGGGCCGGGTTGGTTCAGCATTTTGGAGGAAAAAATTATATTTTTTGTTTAGGCTAGTTTTCCCACAATGAATGTACCTACATGCCATTAGATGGATCCTGATCCCCATATCCCTTTGAAAGGGGCGTAGTGGCAAATATTGTAAAAATTTGAATTATCACAACTTTCGGGCCGAAATTGTAAGGGCCGGGGTGGTTCAGCATTTTGGAGGAAAAAATTATATTTTTTGTTTAGGCTAGTTTTCCCACAATGAATGTACCTACATGCCATTAGATGGATCCTGACCCCCATATCCCTTTGAAAGGGGCGTAGGGGCAAATATTGTGATAATTTGAATAAACACCAATTTCAGGCCGAAATGGTAAGGGCCGGGTGGTTCAGCATTTTGGAGGAAAATATTATATTTTTTGAATAGGCTAGTTTCCCCACAATGAATGGACCTACATGCAATTAAATGGATTCTGACCCCCATATCCCTTTGAAAGGGCGTAGTGGCAAATATTGTAAAAATTTGAATTATCACATTTTCGGGCCGAAATTGGAAGGGCCGGGGTGGTTCAGGATTTAGAAGGAAAATATTATATTTTTTGAATAGGCTAGTTTCCCCACAATGAATGTATATACATGCCATTAGATGGATCCTGACCCCAATATCCCTTTGAAAGGGGCGTAGGGGCAAATATTGTAAAAATTTGAATTATCACAACTTTCGGGCCGAAATTGTAAGGGCCGGGGTGGTTCAGCATTTTGAAGGAAAAAATTATATTTTTTGATAAGGCTATTTTCCCCACAATGAATGTACCTACATGCAATTAAATGGATTCTGACCCCCATATCCCTTTGAAAGGGGCGTAGTGGCAAATATTGGAAAAATTTGAATTATCACAACTTTCGGGCCGAAATTGTAAGGGCCGGGGTGGTTCAGCATTTTGGAGGAAAATATTATTTTTTTTTAATAGGCTAGTTTCCCCACAATGAATGTACCTACATGCATTAAATGGATCCTGACCCCCATATCCCTTTGAAAGGGGCGTAGGGGCAAATATTGTAAAAATTTGAATTATCACAACTTTCGGGCCGAAATGGTAAGGGGTGGTTCAGCATTTTGGAGGAAAAATTATATTTTTTGATTAGGCTAGTTTTCCCACAATGAATGTACATACATGCCATTAGATGGATCCTGACCCCCATATCCCTTTGAAAGGGGCGTAGGGGCAAATATTGTGATAATTTGTATAAACACCAATTTCAGGCCGAAATGGTAAGGGCCGGGGTGGTTCAGCATTTTGGAGGAAAATATTATATTTTTTGAATAGGCTAGTTTCCCCACAATGAATGGACCTACATGCAATTAAATGGATTCTGACCCCCATATCCCTTTGAAAGGGCGTAGTGGCAAATATTGTAAAAATTTGAATTATCACAACTTTCGTGCCGAAATTGTAAGGGCCGGGGTGGTTCAGCATTTTGAAGGAAAAAATTATATTTTTTGATAGGCTAGTTTCCCCACAATGAATGTACATACATGCCATTAGATGGATCCTGACCCCCATATCCCTTTGAAAGGGGCGTAGGGGCAAATATTGTGATAATTTGAATAAACACCAATTTCAGGCCGAAATGGTAAGGGCCGGGGTGGTTCAGCATTTTGGAGGAAAATATTATATTTTTTGAATAGGCTAGTTTCCCCACAATGAATGTACCTACATGCAATTAAATGGATTCTGACCCCCATATCCCTTTGAAAAGGGCGTAGTGGCAAATATTGTAAAAATTTGAATTATCACATTTTTCGGGCCGAAATTGGAAGGGCCGGGGTGGTTCAGCATTTTGAAGGAAAATATTATTTTTTTGAATAGGCTAGTTTCCCCACAATGAATGTATATACATGCCATTAGATGGATCCTGACCCCCATATCCCTTTGAAAGGGGCGTAGGGGCAAATATTGTGATAATTTGAATAAACACAATTTCAGGCCGAAATGGTAAGGGCCGGGGTGGTTCAGCATTTTGGAGGAAAATATATATTTTTTGAATAGGCTAGTTTCCCCACAATGAATGTACCTACATGCAATTAAATGGATTCTGACCCCCATATCCCTTTGAAAAGGGCGTAGTGGCAAATATTGTAAAAATTTGAATTATCACATTTTTCGGGCCGAAATTGGAAGGGCCGGGGTGGTTCAGCATTTTGAAGGAAAAATTATATTTTTTGAATAGGCTAGTTTCCCCACAATGAATGTACATACATGCCATTAGATGGATCCTGACCCCAATATCCCTTTGAAAGGGGCGTAGGGGCAAATATTGTAAAAATTTGAATTATCACAACTTTCGGGCCGAAATTGTAAGGGCCGGGGTGGTTCAGCATTTTGGAGGAAAATATTATTTTTTTTGAATAGGTTAGTTTCCCCACAATGAATGTCCATACATGCCATTAGATGGATCCTGACCCCCATATCCCTTTGAAAGGGGCGTAGGGGCAAATATTGTAAAAATTTGTATTATCACAACTTTCGGGCCGAAATTGTAAGGGCCGGGGTGGTTCAGCATTTTGGAGGAAAATAATATATTTTTTAATAGGCTAGTTTCCCCACAATGAATGTACCTACATGCAATTAAATGGATTCTGACCCCCATATCCCTTTGAAAGGGCGTAGTGGCAAATATTGTAAAAATTTGAATTATCACAACTTTCGGGCCGAAATTGTAAGGGCCGGGGTGGTTCAGCATTTTGGAGGAAAAAATTATATATTTTTGTTTAGGCTAGTTTTCCCACAATGAATGTACCTACATGCCATTAGATGGATCCTGACCCCCATATCCCTTTGAAAGGGGCGTAGGGGCAAATATTGTGATAATTTGAATTAACACCAATTTCAGGCCGAAATGGTAAGGGCCGGGTTGGTTCAGCATTTTGGAGGAAAATATTATATTTTTTGAATAGGCTAGTTTCCCCACAATGAATGGACCTACATGCAATTAAATGGATTCTGACCCCCATATCCCTTTGAAAGGGGCGTAGGGGCAAATATTGTGATAATTTGAATAAACACCAATTTCAGGCCGAAATGGTAAGGGCCGGGGTGGTTCAGCATTTTGGAGGAAAATAATATATTTTTTTAATAGGCTAGTTTCCCCACAATGAATGTACCTACATGCAATTAAATGGATTCTGACCCCCATATCCCTTTGAAAGGGGCGTAGTGGCAAATATTGTAAAAATTTGAATTATCACAACTTTCGGGCCGAAATTGTAAGGGCCGGGGTGGTTCAGCATTTTGGAGGAAAAAATTATATTTTTTTTAGGCTAGTTTTCCCACAATGAATGTACCTACATGCTATTAGATGGATCCTGACCCCATATCCCTTTGAAAGGGGCGTAGTGGCAAATATTGTAAAAATTTGAATTATCACAACTTTCGGGCCGAAATTGTAAGGGCCGGGGTGGTTCAGCATTTTGAGGAAAAAATATATTTTTTGTTTAGGCTAGTTTTCCCACAATGAATGTACCTACATGCCATTAGATGGATCCTGACCCCCATATCCCTTTGAAAGGGGCGTAGGGGCAAATATTGTGATAATTTGAATTATCACAACTTTCGGGCCGAAATTGTAAGGGCCGGGGTGGTTCAGCATTTTGGAGGAAAATATAATTTTTTTTTTGAATAGGTTAGTTTCCCCACAATGAATGTCCATACATGCCATTAGATGGATCCTGACCCCCATATCCCTTTGAAAGGGGCGTAGGGGCAAATATTGTAAAAATTTGTATTATCACAACTTTCGGGCCGAAATTGTAAGGGCCGGGGTGGTTCAGCATTTTGAAGGAAAAAATATATTTTTTGATAAGGCTAGTTTCCCCACATGAATGTACATACATGCCATTAGATGGATTCTGACCCCCATATCCCTTTGAAAGGGGCGTAGGGGCAAATATTGTAATAATTTGAATAAACACCAATTTCAGGCCGAAATGGTAAGAAATGGCCGGGGTGGTTCAGCATTTTGGAGGAAAATAATATATTTTTTTAATAGGCTAGTTTCCCCACAATGAATGGACCTACATGCAATTAAAAAGATTCTGACCCCCATATCCCTTTGAAAGGGGCGTAGGGGCAAATATTGTGATAATTTGAATAAACACCAATTTCAGGCCGAAATGGTAAGGGCCGGGGTGGTTCAGCATTTTGGAGGAAAATAATATATTTTTTTAATAGGCTAGTTTCCCCACAATGAATGTACCTACATGCAATTAAAAAGATCTGACCCCCATATCCCTTTGAAAGGGGCGTAGTGGCAAATATTGTAAAAATTTGAATTATCACAACTTTCGGGCCGAAATTGTAAGGGCCGGGGTGGTTCAGCATTTTAGAGGAAAAAATTATATTTTTTGTTTAGGCTAGTTTTCCCACAATGAATGTACCTACATGCTATTAGATGGATCCTGACCCCATATCCCTTTGAAAGGGGCGTAGTGGCAAATATTGTAAAAATTTGAATTATCACAACTTTCGGGCCGAAATTGTAAGGGCCGGGGTGGTTCAGCATTTTGGAGGAAAAAATTATATTTTTTGTTTAGGCTAGTTTTCCCACAATGAATGTACCTACATGCCATTAGATGGATCCTGACCCCCATATCCCTTTGAAAGGGGCGTAGTGGCAAATATTGTAAAAATTTGAATTATCACAACTTTCGGGCCGAAATGTAAGGGCCGGGGTGGTTCAGCATTTTGGAGGAAAAAATTATATTTTTTGTTTAGGCTAGTTTTCCACAATGAATGTACCTACATGCCATTAGATGGATCCTGACCCCCATATCCCTTTGAAAGGGGCGTAGTGGCAAATATTGTAAAAATTTGAATTATCACAACTTTCGGGCCGAAATTGTAAGGGCCGGGGTGGTTCAGCATTTTGGAGGAAAAAATCATATTTTTTTGTTTAGGCTAGTTTTCCCCACAATGAATGTACCTACATGCTATTAGATGGATCCTGATCCCCATATCCCTTTGAAAGGGGCGTAGTGGCAAATATTGTAAAAATTTAAATTATCACAACTTTCGGGCCGAAATTGTAAGGGCCGGGGTGGTTCAGCATTTTGGAGGAAAAAATTATATTTTTTGTTTAGGCTAGTTTTCCCACAATGAATGTACCTACATGCCATTAGATGGATCCTGACCCCCATATCCCTTTGAAAGGGGCGTAGGGGCAAATATTGTGATAATTTGAATTATCACAACTTTCGGGCCGAAATTGTAAGGGCCGGGGTGGTTCAGCATTTTGGAGGAAAATATATTTTTTTTGAATAGGTTAGTTTCTCCACAATGAATGTCCATACATGCCATTAGATGGATCCTGACCCCCATATCCCTTTGAAAGGGGCGTAGGGGCAAATATTGTAAAAATTTGTATTATCACAACTTTCGGGCCGAAATTGTAAGGGCCGGGGTGGTTCAGCATTTTGGAGGAAAAAATTATATTTTTTGTTTAGGCTAGTTTTCCCACAATGAATGTACCTACATGCCATTAGATGGATCCTGACCCCCATATCCCTTTGAAAGGGGCGTAGTGGCAAATATTGTAAAAATTTGAATTATCACAACTTTCGGGCCGAAATTGTAAGGGCCGGGGTGGTTCAGCATTTTGGAGGAAAATATGATATTTTTTGAATAGGCTAGTTTCCCCACAATGAATGGACCTACATGCAATTAAATGGATTCTGACCCCCATATCCCTTTGAAAGGGGCGTAGTGGCAAATATTGTAAAAATTTGAATTATCACATTTTTCAGGCCGAAATTGGAAGGGCCGGGGTGGTTCAGCATTTTGGAGGAAAATAATATATTTTTTTAATAGGCTAGTTTCCCCACAATGAATGTACCTACATGCAATTAAAAAGATTCTGACCCCCATATCCCTTTGAAAGGGGCGTAGTGGCAAATATTGTAAAAATTTGAATTATCACAACTTTCGGGCCGAAATTGTAAGGGCCGGGGTGGTTCAGCATTTTGAGGAAAAAATTATATTTTTTGTTTAGGCTAGTTTTCCCACAATGAATGTACCTACATGCTATTAGATGGATCCTGACCCCCATATCCCTTTGAAAGGGGCGTAGTGGCAAATATTGTAAAAATTTGAATTATCACAACTTTCGGGCCGAAATTGTAAGGGCCGGGGTGGTTCAGCATTTTGGAGGAAAAATTATATTTTTTCTTTAGGCTAGTTTCCCACAATGAATGTACCTACATGCCATTAGATGGATCCTGATCCCCATATCCCTTTGAAAGGGGCGTAGTGGCAAATATTGTAAAAATTTGAATTATCACAACTTTCGGGCCGAAATTGTAAGGGCCGGGGTGGTTCAGCATTTTGGAGGAAAAATTATATTTTTTGTTTAGGCTAGTTTTCCCACAATGAATGTACCTACATGCCATTAGATGGATCCTGACCCCCATATCCCTTTGAAAGGGGCGTAGTGGCAAATATTGTAAAAATTTGAATTATCACAACTTTCGGGCCGAAATTGTAAGGGCCGGGGTGGTTCAGCATTTTGGAGGAAAAAATTATATTTTTTGTTTAGGCTAGTTTTCCCACAATGAATGTACCTACATGCCATTAGATGGATCCTGACCCCCATATCCCTTTGAAAGGGGCGTAGTGGCAAATATTGTAAAATTTGAATTATCACAACTTTCGGGCCGAAATTGTAAGGGCCGGGGTGGTTCAGCATTTTGGAGGAAAAAATTATATTTTTTGTTTAGGCTAGTTTTCCCCACAATGAATGTACCTACATGCCATTAGATGGATCCTGACCCCCATATCCCTTTGAAAGGGGCGTAGGGGCAAATATTGTAATAATTTGAATTATCACAACTTTCGGGCCGAAATTGTAAGGGCCGGGGTGGTTCAGCATTTTGGGGAAAATATAATTTTTTTTTAATAGGCTAGTTTCCCCACAATGAATGTCCATACATGCCATTAGATGGATCCTGACCCCCATATCCCTTTGAAAGGGCGTAGGGGCAAATATTGTAAAAATTTGTATTATCACAACTTTCGGGCCGAAATTGTAAGGGCCGGGTGGTTCAGCATTTTGAAGGAAAAAATTATATTTTTTGATAAGGCTAGTTTCCCCATTGAATGTACATACATGCCATTAGATGGATTCTGACCCCCATATCCCTTTGAAAGGGGCGTAGGGGCAAATATTGTAATAATTTGAATAAACACCAATTTCGGCCGAAATGGTAAGGGCCGGGTGGTAAGGTTCCGGGTTGGTTCAGCATTTTGGAGGAAAATAATATATTTTTTTAATAGGCTAGTTTCCCCACAATGAATGGACCTACATGCAATTAAATGATTCTGACCCCCATATCCCTTTGAAAGGGGCGTAGGGGCAAATATTGTGATAATTTGAATAAACACCAATTTAAGGCCGAAATGGTAAGGGCCGGGTGGTTCAGCATTTTGGAGGAAAATAATATATTTTTTTTAATAGGCTAGTTTCCCCACAATGAATGTACCTACATGCAATTAAATGGATTCTGACCCCCATATCCCTTTGAAGGGGCGTAGTGGCAAATATTGTAAAAATTTGAATTATCACAACTTTCGGGCCGAAATTGTAAGGGCCGGGGTGGTTCAGCATTTTAGAGGAAAAAATTATATTTTTTGTTTAGGCTAGTTTTCCCACAATGAATGTACCTACATGCCATTAGATGGATCCTGATCCTCATATCCCTTTGAAGGGGCGTAGTGGCAAATATTGTAAAATTTGAATTATCACAACTTTCGGGCCGAAATTGTAAGGGCGGGGTGGTTCAGCATTTTGGAGGAAAAAATTATATTTTTTGTTTAGGCTAGTTTTCCCACAATGAATGTACCTACATGCCATTAGATGGATCCTGACCCCCATATCCCTTTGAAAGGGGCGTAGGGGCAAATATTGTGATAATTTGAATAAACACCAATTTCAGGCCGAAATGGTAAGGGCCGGGTTGGTTCAGCATTTTGGAGGAAAATATGATATTTTTTGAATAGGCTAGTTTCCCCACAATGAATGTACCTACATGCAATTAATGGATTCTGACCCCCATATCCCTTTGAAAAGGGCGTAGTGGCAAATATTGTAAAAATTTGAATTATCACATTTTTCGGGCCGAAATTGGAAGGGCCGGGGTGGTTCAGATTTTGAAGGAAAATATTATATTTTTTTGATAGGCTAGTTTCCCCACAATGAATGTATATACATGCCATTAGATGGATCCTGACCCCAATATCCCTTTGAAAGGGGCGTAGGGGCAAATATTGTAAAATTTGAATTATCACAACTTTCGGGCCGAAATTGTAAGGGCCGGGGTGGTTCAGCATTTTGGAGGAAAATATTATTTTTTTGAATAGTTAGTTTCCCCACAATGAATGTCCATACATGCCATTAGATGGATCCTGACCCCCATATCCCTTTGAAAGGGGCGTAGGGGCAAATATTGTAAAAATTTGTATTATCACAACTTTCGGGCCGAAATTGTAAGGGCCGGGTGGTTCAGCATTTTGAAGGAAAAAATTATATTTTTGATAAGGCTAGTTTCCCCACAATGAATGTACCTACATGCAATTAGATGGATTCTGACCCCCATATCCCTTTGAAAGGGGCGTAGTGGCAAATATTGGAAAAATTTGAATTATCACAACTTTCTTGCCGAAATTGTAAGGGCCGGGGTGGTTCAGCATTTTGGAGGAAATATTATTTTTTTTTAATAGGCTAGTTTCCCACAATGAATGTACCTACATGCATTAAATGGATCCTGACCCCCATATCCCTTTGAAAGGGCGTAGGGGCAAATATTGTAAAAATTTGTATTATCACAACTTTCGGGCCGAAATGGTAAGGGGTGGTTCAGCATTTTGGAGGAAAATATAATTTTTTTTGAATAGGTAGTTTCTCCACAATGAATGTCCATACATGCCATTAGATGGATCCTGACCCCCATATCCCTTTGAAAGGGGCGTAGGGGCAAATATTGTAAAAATTTGTATTATCACAACTTTCGGCCCGAAATTGTAAGGGCCGGGGTGGTTCAGCATTTTGGAAGGAAAAATTATATTTTTTTGATAAGGCTAGTTTCCCCCACATGAATGTACATACATGCCATTAGATGGATTCTGACCCCCATATCCCTTTGAAAGGGGCGTAGGGGAATATTGTAATAATTTGAATAAACACCATTTCAGGCCGAAATGGTAAGGGCCGGGGTGGTTCAGCATTTTGGAGGAAAATATTATATTTTTTTAATAGGCTAGTTTCCCCACAATGAATGTACCTACATGCAATTAAAAAGATTCTGACCCCCATATCCCTTTGAAAGGGGCGTAGGGGCAAATATTGTATAATTTGAATAAACCCAATTTCGGCCGAAATGGTAAGGGCCGGGGTGGTTCAGCATTTTGGAGGAAAATAATATATTTTTTTAATAGGCTAGTTTCCCCAATGAATGTACCTACATGCCATTAAAATGATCCTGACCCCATATCCCTTTGAAAGGGGCGTAGTGGCAAATATTGTAAAAATTTGAATTATCACAACTTTCGGGCCGAAATTGTAAGGGCCGGGGTGGTTCAGCATTTTGGAGGAAAAAAATTATATTTTTTGTTTAGGCTAGTTTTCCCACAATGAATGTACCTACATGCCATTAGATGGATCCTGATCCCCATATCCCTTTGAAAGGGGCGTAGTGGCAAATATTGTAAAAATTTGAATTATCACAACTTTCGGGCCGAAATTGTAAGGGCCCGGGGTGGTTCAGCATTTTGGAGGAAAAAATTATATTTTTTGTTTAGGCTTTTTCCCCCACAATGAATACCTACATGCCATTAGATGGATCCTGACCCCCATATCCCTTTGAAAGGGGCGTAGGGGCAAATATTGTGATAATTTGAATAAACACCAATTTCAGGCCGAAATGGTAAGGGCCGGGTGGTTCAGCATTTTGGAGGAAAATATGATATTTTTTGAATAGGCTAGTTTCCCCACAATGAATGTACCTACATGCAATTAAATGGATCCTGACCCCCATATCCCTTTGAAAAGGGCGTAGTGGCAAATATTGTAAAATTTGAATTATCACATTTTCGGGCCGAAATTGGAAGGGCCGGGGTGGTTCAGGATTTAGAAGGAAAATATTATATTTTTTGAATAGGCTAGTTTCCCCACAATGAATGTATATACATGCCATTAGATGGATCCTGACCCCAATATCCCTTTGAAAGGGGCGTAGGGGCAAATATTGTAAAAATTTGAATTATCACAACTTTCGGGCCGAAATTGTAAGGGCCGGGGTGGTTCAGCATTTTGGAGGAAAATATTATTTTTTTTGAATAGGTTAGTTTCCCCACAATGAATGTCCATACATGCCATTAGATGGATCCTGACCCCATATCCCTTTGAAGGGGCGTAGGGGCAAATATTGTAAAAATTTGTATTATCACAACTTTCGGGCCGAAATTGTAAGGCCGGGGTGGTTCAGCATTTTGAGGAAAAAATTATATTTTTTGATAAGGCTAGTTTCCCCACAATGAATGTACCTACATGCAATTAAATGGATCCTGACCCCCATATCCCTTTGAAAGGGGCGTAGTGGCAAATATTGGAAAATTTGAATTATCACAACTTTCTGCCGAAATTGTAAGGGCCGGGGTGGTTCAGCATTTTGGAGGAAAATACTATTTTTTTTAATAGGCTAGTTTCCCCACAATGAATGTACATACATGCCATTAGATGGATCCTGACCCCAATATCCCTTTGAAAGGGGCGTAGGGGCAAATATTGTGATAATTTGAATAAACACCAATTTCAGGCCGAAATGGTAAGGGCCGGGGTGGTTCAGCATTTTGGAGGAAAATATTATTTTTTTTGAATAGGTTAGTTTCCCCACAATGAATGTCCATACATGCCAGATGGATCCTGACCCCCATATCCCTTTGAAAGGGGCGTAGGGGCAAATATTGTGAAATTTGAATAACACAATTTCAGGCCGAAATGGTAAGGGCCGGGGTGGTTCAGCATTTTGGAGGAAAATAATATATTTTTTTAATACGCTAGTTTCCCCACAATGAATGTACCTACATGCAATTAAATGGATTCTGACCCCATATCCCTTTGAAAGGGGCGTAGTGGCAAATATTGTAAAAATTTGAATTATCACAACTTTCGGGCCGAAATTGTAAGGGCCGGGGTGGTTCAGCATTTTGGAGGAAATTATATTTTTTTGTTTAGGCTAGTTTTCCCCACAATGAATGTACCTACATGCCATTAGATGGATCCTGACCCCCATATCCCTTTGAAAGGGGCGTAGGGGCAAATATTGTAAAAATTTGAATTATCACAACTTTCGGGCCGAAATTGTAAGGGCCGGGGTGGTTCAGCATTTTGAAGGAAAAAATTATTTTTTTGATAAGGCTAGTTTCCCCACAATGAATGTACCTACATGCAATTAATGGATTCTGACCCCCATATCCCTTTGAAAGGGCGTAGTGGGCAAATATGGAAAATTTGAATTATCACAACTTTCTTGCCGAAATTGTAAGGGCCGGGGTGGTTCAGCATTTTGGAGGAAAATATTATTTTTTTTAATAGGCTAGTTTCCCCACAATGAATGTACCTACATGCAGTTAAATGGATCCTGACCCCCATATCCCTTTGAAAGGGGCGTAGGGGCAAATATTGTAAAAATTTGTATTATCACACTTTCGGGCCGAAATGTAAGGGGGTGGTTCAGCATTTTGGAGGAAAAAATTATATTTTTTGATTATGCTAGTTTCCCACAATGAATGTACCTACATGCCATTAGATGGATCCTGACCCCCATATCCCTTTGAAGGGGCGTAGGGCAAATATTGTGAAATTTTGTATAAACACAATTTCAGGCCGAAATGGTAAGGGCCGGGGTGGTTCAGCATTTTGGAGGAAAATATTATATTTTTGAATAGGCTAGTTTCCCCACAATGAATGTACCTACATGCAATTAAATGGATTCTCCCCCCATATCCCTTTGAAAAGGGCGTAGTGGCAAATATTGTAAAAATTTGATTATGACAAACTTTCGGGCCGAAATGGTAAGGGCCGGGGTGTTTCAGCATTTTGAAGGAAAAATATATTTTTTGATAGGCTAGTTTCCCCACAATGAATGTACATACATGCCATTAGATGGATCCTGACCCCCATATCCCTTTGAAAGGGGCGTAGGGGCAAATATTGTGATAATTTGAATAAACACCAATTTCAGGCCGAAATGGTAAGGGCCGGGGTGGTTCAGCATTTTGGAGGAAAATATTATATTTTTTGAATAGGCTAGTTTCCCCACAATGAATGTACCTACATGCAATTAAATGGATCCTGACCCCCATATCCCTTTGAAAGGGGCGTAGGGGCAAATATTGTAAAAATTTGAATTATCACAACTTTCGGGCCGAAATGTAAGGGGTGGTTCAGCATTTTGGAGGAAAATTATATTTTTTGATTATGCTAGTTTTCCCACAATGAATGTACCTACATGCCATTAGATGGATCCTGACCCCCATATCCCTTTGAAAGGGGCGTGTGGCAAATATTGTAAAATTTGAATTATCACCATTTCAGGCCGAAATGGTAAGGGCCGGGGTGGTTCAGCATTTTGGAGGAAAATATTATTTTTTTTGAATAGGTTAGTTTCCCCACAATGAATGTCCATACATGCCATTAGATGGATCCTGACCCCCATATCCCTTTGAAAGGGGCGTAGGGGCAAATATTGTAAAATTTGAATTATCACAACTTTCGGGCCGAA
>NW_022145607.1:15534321-15813591 GCF_000002235.5 Strongylocentrotus purpuratus
TTGAAGATACTGTATGATGCAATATAAATTGTTATGAATAGTAAGAAGATAAAGGAAAAAAATTCACTGATGGCAATGCTTTATGTGCTAATAATCAGTCACATTTTGAACTCTTGCTGTGAATACATGCAATTAGAAGGAAAAAAAGCAATGAAGGATACAGTTATCTTTTAATATGTGTATATTAGTCCAGGCATAATTTGATATGACCTCCCACTAATTGCAACAGAAAATGTCTCGACTGTTTTGTGCTCTTGGAGGTGTCCATTATAACATATCAAAAGTCTTAAGGAATCCGGGTGGGGGAAAGTGTCATGGCGGCCATTTTTTCAAAATGGCCGCCATGTGTAACTACTGTTGTACAATTCTGGGGATTACTTTTTAACAGCACCTCATTTTACCATGCATAAGGTGTCATATGAAAGACAATTACATTTCCTACAAGATGATATCTCATTCATTGGGTTTAAGGATGATTTGCTTACCAATTTTGAGCCAAAAGTGTGATTTTTTACCATTTTTTTCAAAAATATGAATTGCGCCAAAATACATATTTTTCCATATTTATTTGATTATTATGCTAACCAACTTGAAACTTGCTGAAAAATTGTTCAGCATCCTGGTTGATATCATATCTAAATTTCAAGTCTATTACTTATTAAACTAAAAAGTTATAGCGCTCTAAAGTTGAAACTTTGTTATGAGCCAAAATGGCAAATTTGGTTGCTAAGGGATATCTTCTCCTTAGCAACAGTAACATATTGGCGTGAGAAATAGAATATATCACGATAAATTGCTATCACCAAGCAGATGACAAATTTTATAGGAAGTATGATGTCGAATGATGCATTTTCATCCTATTTCAATGATAAATTTCGCTTAGTTCCCGTTGCTATGGTAATAACATGTCTAGCAACCTATATAAAAATGCATATTTTTGTTTTAAATCTAATATTTCCCATATCTCTGCTTCTAAATAACACAGAGTTTTGATTTTAAGTGCTAAACATACATTTACAGGGACAAGGAATCATATTAATTAAATTTTAACGATCTAAACCTAGCCAAAAAGCCGAAACGGCAGCCATTTTACAAAATGGCCGCCATAAACCTGATATTTCGCAATATCTCCGCTTCTAAATGACTTAGGGCTTTGATTTTTCAGTGCTAAATATACATTTTCTGGGCCCAGGAATCCTTTGAAACACATTTCAATAAGCTAAACCTGACCAAAAAGCATTATTCTGAGGATGTGTCAACTATATACCATGGCATGCCGTATGTCTGATGGACAACGTACATGTATAGGTCATAATTATTCAAGGACAATATCTTGGAATCCTGTGACGAAAGGAAGGATGCCTGGGCAGAAACAGTCAAAGCCCGTGTCCTCCATGTGCATGACCTTCATGCTGCAGATGCAGTGTACCACCAGGTCTGCAGTGTTAACTAATGCTGTGATGTCTCATGGAACTGACATACCTGATTTCAGTTTGTCCAGTTTGCTGCAGACAATGTAGACCACAACATATGTACCCTTGATGGTAACAATACATTACATGGCATGGGGATGATTGCTGCAATAACCCCAGCCACCAAGACCAGCAGACCTACCCTCAGGGGGCAGGTCACCCACAGAGATATCTGACGGTGGGACGAATTCCTATCCTTTACCACAAAGAAGAGAACCGCGGTATGACAACACTGGCATACCAGAAGATGGTCAACATGAAGGCAAAGGACCCAACACCAAGACTGGCATGGTCTGGACTGATGCAGCAAGTGCATCATGGTGACCACCCCGGGAAATCATCGGTGATGTTTCTCCCAATGTCATGATCAACATGAATCCCAGCGATGTCACTTGCATCGATTCCACACTGAAGTTTGTGTGTGAGCATGCTTGTCGCCATGGTCTTACGCCCATCATCACCTTTGACCAACCACACTGAGCCCACAGGAAGTGTTTTGAATGACATGCTTTTGCGCCTGGGAGGCTTTCACACAGAAATGAGTTTCTTGGGAAGCAATCTATGCAGATAATGCGGTGGTACGCATGATGTCAAGCAAGGCTATTGCACGAGCAATACGGGGACATCTACTTGTTGATGCAGCACTGAATGCCTTGATTTTGTCTGACGCACTTGGTATGCCACTCCCTCAACCATCTGCAGATCCACATGAAGTGGAGGAGACCAATGAGGCAACAGTGTCACCAGATGATGAACCTACGACAACTGACGGAACTGGAAACACTGATCTTGATGAACGTGCTGCCCTCTACAAGAATCTGATAGAAGGTTCTGTGTCTGCAGAGGAGTTCTGCCAAGCTGATGTTTTAACCAGAATCAGAAGCTCCTCAGGGCCAAAACCGAATCCTTGAAGTCCTCTAGGACCGCCACACTTTGGCTACAGTACATGGAGATGGTTGACATACTACGGAAGTTTATTGGAGCAGAGCGCATTGGCAACTGGGCATTGCACCTTGAAGCTGTGTCAGAAATGTTGCCCTACTGTGCTGATCGGAGATGACACATATCTACTCATCCTGCTCATCTACCACACCAACCTCAAGTCACGTGTGTGACCTGTTCTTCAAACCCGAGCCAAAGAAGAATGTGAAGAAACCGCGTGTCTGGAACATGAAGTCTGTCAAACAGCAGTTAGGCCCCGGCCGATGTATCACAGCACATTTGCTTCATGCACGCTCTCCTGGGATGTGATACTATTCCCGCGTGCATGGCTTCCCTTCACAAATTCAAAATCAGTGCCCACTTCCGTTAACAAGCAATTGTGTTTGACATGAAGACCGACAGCGTCCACCGATAATGTTGTAGATCCAAGCAGGAGAGAAAGCCATGGCATGCCTGTACAATGGGAAGCCTGCAGAGTCACTCAACCTGGCGCGACATAAGCGGTTCTGCTAGAAGGTCGCCTCCAGTCGTCATCTGTGTCCCTCACATGCATCTGCTGCAAGATCCTTGAGCACATCATTCTGAGCCACATGTCCAAGATTCTGGCAAAAAATGACATCATCACTCCAAATCCACACGGATTCCGGCAAGGGCGTTCCTGTGAAACCCAGCTTGTGGAAGCCGTTAATGATTGGGCTAGCAACATCAACCAGCAGCACCAAACTGACGCGATCTTTCTTGACCCTTGACCTTTGACTTCAACATCAATGGGAAAGCAGTTCCCAAAGCTACTTCCTAGAAATACCTCAGAGTCACAGTGGCAAACAATCTGAGCTGGAACACCCATGCACAGAAGATCCAAGCAAAAGCTGCAAGAACTCTTGGAGTTGTACGACGAGCATACAAGCAGCTTGTACGACCCCAGTTGGAATATGCCTCAAGTGCATGGAATCCACACACCCAGAAGGAGATCAAACTCATAGAGAGCATACAGAGACAAGCTGCCAGATTCGTCCTCCATGACTATAGAAGAGAATCTAGTGTCACCACCATGCTGTCATCTCTTGGCTGGGACACACCGCCGCTTGCTCAATCAATGCGAGCTGCTTTTCAAAGTACACCACAAACTTGTCCAGATCTCCTTGCCTCCTGACATCCGACTTATCACAGGCATCACCAGACCGCAACGAGCACAACATCAAAGCCACAACCTCAGATTCACCCAACCATTTTGCCGAGTTAAGTGCTACATGTACAGCATGTTTCCCAGAGCAGTCCGTGTCTGGAACACTCTCCCAAGCAACGCTGTCACTGCAAATACAATTCTTGGCTTTAGGGGAGCGGCACTACCCACCATACAGACTATGGCGCCGCCCCTGCCCCTGAAGATGTTGTAACGAGGGACACACCTGCACCACCTACACACTGCACCCTGCACATTGTATATAGTGCACGGAGAACAACCACCATCACTTCACCAACAGCACATCACCAACAGCACGCAACACAGCACAGCCCTCTCCAGGACAGCGTTCACGCTTTTGGGAGAGTAATTCTTCAAGGTTCAAGGTTCCAGCATTTCTCATGTGCAACCCCAAAGTCTACCGCCCACTTCAGCAGCAGCAAAACACCACAGCCTTCGTGCCTACTACCATGACCGGAAGTGGAAGGGCATTGCAGCTGATGAGCTACTACCAGATGACTGGGGTTGGCGGTGGACGAGTCGTGCCCGTACAGACGGACTTGCCACCAGCTCCGGAAGAGCTCCTCAAGATGATCCGCTGCAACTGCCAGATAGACTGCAGCAGTCTGAAGTGCACCTGCAAGAAGCAGAGCATAGAGTGCTCAGCTGCATGTGGCAACTGTAGAGGTTCAGCATACACGAACTCAACCCAAGTTGCATGTGACAGTGATGACAATGAATAGACTTTTTGAGGAAGATTGATGGATCGAAGATGGTAGTCTGAGGCTATGGAAACTACATGCAGTATTATAATAATTATGACCTATACATGTACGTTGTCCATCAGGCATACGGCATGCCATGGTATATAGTTGACACATCCTCAGAATGAATGCTTATTAAAAGGTGTGTCATTGGATTCCTAGCCCCAGAAAATGTATGTTTTGCACTAAAATTCTAAGCCTTGGGAAGCAGAAATATTGGGAATTAGCAGGTTTATGGCGGCCATTTTGTAAAATGGCTGCCGTTTCGGCTTTTTGGCTAGGTTTAGCTCATTAAAAGTTAATTAAGTTGATTCCTTGTCTCTGGAAAAGTATGTTTAGCACTTAAAATCGAAACTCTATGTTATTTAGAAGCAGAGATATGGGAAATATTAGATTTACAACAAAAATATGCGTTTAATATCGGTTGCTAGGCATATTATTACCATAGCAACGGGAACTAAGCGATATTTATCATTAACATAGGATGAAAATGCATCATTCGACATCATACTTCCTATAAAAGTAGTCATCTGCTTGGTGATAGCAATTTCCTGTGATATATTCTATTTCTCACGCCAATATGTTGCCGTTGCTAAGGAGAAGATAGCCCTTAGCAACCAAATTTGCCATTTTGGCTCATAATAAAGTTTCAACTTTAGAGCGCTATAACTTTTTAGTTTGATAAGTAATAGACTTGAAATTTAGATATGATATCAACCAGGATGCTGAACAATTTTTCAGCAAGTTTCAAGTCGGTTAGCATAATAATCAAATAAATATGGAAAAATATGTATTTTGGCGCAATTCATATTTTTGAAAAAAATTGTAAAAAATCACACTTTTGGCTCAACATTGGTAAGCAAATCATCCTTAAACCCAATGAATGAGGTATCATCTTGTAGGAAATGTAATTGTCTTTCATATGACACCTTATGCATGGTAAAATGAGGTGCTGTTAAAAAATAATCCCCAGAATTGTACAACAGTAATTATACATGGCGGCCATTTTGAAAAATGGCCGCCACGGAACTTTCCCCCACCAGGATTCCTTAAGACTTTTGATATGTTATAGAGGACATATTTCTGGGTATAAAACAATTGACAGACTTTCTGTTGCAATTAGTGGGAGGTTGACCCCTTTTTTTTCACGAAATGCCTGGACTATATTCACTGAAAACTATTTTGCAGGACACTTTTCAAGCACTTAAAGACATATTCATGTGCAATTCAAACATTCTTAATCATTTGATGATACAAATACCACTAAAGGTGATGTCCTAATAAGTCCTAAGTAAACAACTATAAAAGGTACATTTTGGGGACTTGCGAACTAAGGTACGGAAAGTGTTTCCTGGGACCCGTTTCACAAAGCCTTTTATCACTGACAAATGACAAAAATCAGTGACAAATCTGCTGATAACCAATCAGAAGCAAGGATTTCAGTAGCTTATAACAAAAACTGTCATTTGTCACTGATGACAAGTTTTGTGAAACACCCCCCCTGGTAACTTACTTGAGCTCTACCTCGGTGACCTCTGTAAGCGTTGAGCCGATACTCTCTAGAAGGACACGCCCTAGATCACGCTGGAAGGATCCAGGCTTATCACTGGTTATGTGTGGCTCTCCACTCAGTGATAGACTCACTATGAACTGAGGGTAAAAAGTACAAATGTTATGAGTAAAGTAAAGACTACTGTATGTACTGCACATCCAAGGTACATGAACAGAAAGGTTGGTTACTTTTGATGAAAGAGAAGGCTTGATGTTGAGGATTGGTATGGTCACTATTGATGACAAACTAAACAATAATTCTTCAGAGACTATAACATTTTAATTCAAGAGGCATTTCCTTTTGGCTTCATCCTGAATAATAACCAGCTTACAATTCAATAGGTTTAGATTAGAATGACTCCTTGATGTTAACTCTAGAGAAACTCTCTCTTTACAGATGGCATTCCAGTGATAGCCTCAAATTGGTAATTCATACACATATTCATTATGAAAATTCATCAGAAATCCAGTATGGTACATTTAAATTATCCAGCAGTACCAGCACATGTTATCTCTAGATAGAGCAATATGACACAATATTCAACAAGTTTCTGTCCACTTTTCCTTTTGGAATCATGACAATACTATTTGTGAGGCATGTGCGTGTGCATGTGAAACCTGTTTATAGAGACCACCCAAGGGAGACAAGAAAAGTGGTCTCTATTGGCAGGTGGTCTTTAAGTACAGGTTCCTTTAGCACATGTTTCAATGAGAAACTATTTTCGAGGGAAACAAAAAATGTGGTCTTTGTAGACAGGTGGTCACTAAAAGCAGGTTTGACTGTATCATGCCAGAAAACATTGAATGACATGTCCTTTGTAATACCTTGAGTGGAGATAGATGGAAGAACTCAAAGAAGATTGGGTTGGCCGTGCTGCTTGATATGGTGTTAGATGTCTCCTTGAGTGAACTCTGGATGTAGTTCAGATCCGTACGCAATGACAGCACCTACACAAAAAACAAAACCAAAATGATTGTTGAAATCTTGAATACAGAAAATCTTATATCAACCTCCATTTTCTACTTTTATGATGATGATCATCATCATCAACATTCTCAACACCTTTATCATTATCAGAAGCAGCTGTACTACCATCGCTAGGTGAAAGTGACTAGAAATTCAATTCGATTATGATTATACTGTAGTGCTGTATAGTCATATTTTACATGCGACACACTGTTTAATGAACGTACATTGTAAATTCAGAATGATACAGTACATGTACATTAGTATTACAGAATCAATGGAATATGACTAAAGTTCACAATTTATCAAGTCTTTATCTCTGCCCCCCCCCCCCCCCATTGGCAAAAAACAAGCCAAAAAAACAACAACAACTCAAAAAAATCTTCTATATTCCCGTAAGCACAACAAAGTTGTGATAAAAATTAAAAAAAATTAATGTAAAATGAAATTTCTCTGACTGGTCTTTATCACACTTTTCACTAACTTGAAATACAACTAAAAGCACAACTTCAATTTCAAACTGAAACAAAACCTGAAGTAGAGAATACAAGTAACTTTCTAATCCATCGCTTGCCTCATCTTGTTCCTCCTGCAGGTGTGAGAAGACATCTAGTACAGACAGGATGAAACCATTGTCAACCTTCAAGCTAGCCTCCTGCACCAGCACCTTGAAGTATCTGTAGACAATAAGCCAATCAATTTGACACATATTGTTTGCGAATTGTTGATGAAACACCTGGGAGAGCACTGATGTGGAAAACTGATGTGAAAATAAATTGTTGAGATGAAATCGAATGTACATGTAAAAGGCACTTAGAGAATTACATTAAATTAAAATAGATGATCATGGGGTATTTAAATATTTTCAACTTCATGCAAATGCTTTGCACTACATGTAGCCCATGCATATCCACATCGTGAAGAAGAAAGAATAGCTTTGTCACAAATGTGATGATTGAGCATGACTGTATTAATATTGCAAAAGCCCTCCAACTTCCATTTTTGTCAAAAAAAATAATGCAATTAATTTATATTCTTTAAAATGAATTTCACAGTTTTGAAAGAAGGTCTTACTCACAACACAATGCAACTCCCACATCCCTCTATGTTAATATAAAAGTAAAGATAGGCAAAAGTCTGGTAATCTATCCTTTCTCAGACTTACTTGATAGTGTCGGCACCATACTCTGGCATCTGTCTCCTGAGAATGGACACCTCAACGAATGGTCGGGGACCAGTCTTCTTCAGAACATCCTTGGGCAGGGCATTCACATGTAGTACATTGGGAAAGTAGGCATCAAACAGCTGGTTGTCAATCTGATAATGAAAGAAGTATGTGAGAAAATGCAACCATTAAATTGCCTCTTATTTGGTAGGAGGAGGGGGGGGGGATGTTAAGAGAGAAAATATATTTTGTTAAAAGAGTGTGAATTAATCTTGGCTTAATTTTCAGATGGTCTCTATATGGACACAAACAGATTTTGAATGTGTACATGCTAGTTTCTGTTGATACATAAATGTATTAGAACTCAATTGAAATATTTGTTACTTTCTTCTTTATTTACCAGCATCGTGATCATCAAAATTGACATCATGCTCATCACAATCGACATCATAATCAACATCAGAAGCATTACTACTCGATTCAGTAGCAGCATCATTTCCAACACAGTAATAACCTTAATTAATGATGATCTTCATAAAAAGTAATGGCATGATCATTTTTTTCCTCATCCTCCTGCTCCTCCTGCTCCTCCTCTTCCCCAGTCCCCATCCCAATCATCACCATAATCACTACACATAGCTTCACATCCTAACCACCAGCTTCATGGCAAGAAACATTTTAACAACATCGTCAAGGCCACTACCACTACTACTAGCATCTCCAACACTATCACCACCAACATCACCAGCCCATCATCACCACCACCACCACCATCATCACCACCGCAACCAGCCCATCATCATCATCATCATCATCATCATCATCATCATCACCATCACCACCATCATCATCATCATCACCATCGTCACCATCACCACCACCATCATCATCAGGATCACCATCATCACCATCATCATTATCATCATCATCATCATCACCACCACCACCAACCCATCATCACAACCACCACCACCCCCATTATTATCACCATCATCACCACCACCACTAACCTGTATCTTCTGTATCTTGAGATGCAGTCCCTGATGATGGTCAGACTTCCTGAAGTGGATCCACAACCCTGGGTTATGGATCCTCTTCAGAGCTCCCTGTACTGGCTTGGCAATGGTTTGAGCTCTCAGATCAGCCTACACGAACAAGGAATGAGTGAAAATATAGTTCAAGAATACATACAATGTGCAGATACATGTACATTTATGAAATGACTTTCAGACAACTCTTTATTCCACATATAAAGTGTATGAGATTTCCTTTGACTAACCATTTTTTTCTTCTTTCTAATCAATAACCAGCACCAACATAAATCGCTATTTTAAGTGAACAGTAAAAATGTGGTACATTAAACACACAATGGATAGTTGGAACTCTACATGAACATGTAACTATAAATGTCTAAACATCAGAAAGAACATCATCCTCCTCCTCATCATCATCACCATTGTCTTTGTTTTCTTCCTTTACATGAAATAATATGGAATTTATTGAGCACAAGTAAAAATACAGTGTAGATCATGAAAAATACAGTTATTTATATGAATCAGGAATCTCTCATGAGAACCAACCTGTATCGTTCCATTATCATCAACAATGACCTCCTGTCCGTGTTTCCAGGCGTTCTCTAGCACCCCTGTGAGCTCCATGCCCAGTGCCTTCCACCTGTTAGCCTTAGACTCCACCTCCCAGCGGGCTGGGGAGCTGAACAGACTCAGATAGGCCACCTCCTCATACGCAGTGTTTACCAACGATACACCAATGCCCTGAAGAGAGGCTAGGAACTCCAGGGTGGCCGGCTCGGAGACGTTGGACTGCAAAGAGGACAGGGGATAAACAAAGTACATGATTGATATTTACCACTTCTAACTTGGGAAATCAATGGGTGAATGTGTAGATGAGGGAAATCCTAGGCTGAAATTTGGCTTGAAATTCCCTAGTGGTTGCCAAAACAAAAGGAATAATTCTAATGGAATGGAGATGGTGCACATTTTGTGTGTGGGGACATAACTCTGATGGCAAGGCTAATGATACATGTACAATGATAGCAAGTAAAGGGTACATGAATGTGATGCTCTTTTCACCATTCTTGTGTCATTATCTCATCATCATCATCATCTTCCTCCTCCACCTGCTATTCCTCTTCCTCTCTATGCCCCACCCCCAAACTCCAGCCCCCTTTCCCTACCCACATCCCCATCATCATCAACATCACCATCTTCATCACCACCGCCACCACCATCATCATCACCACCATCATCAGCAGCATAAGTAACGTTAACAATGTTACCACTATCATCATCAATATCATCATCACTATCATCATCATTATCATCATCACTATCATCATCGCCATCATCAACATCTTTATCATTACCTGAGCTGCTGCTCTAGCTATTCTAGAGCTCTGTGTATAGACAAGGACCCTCTGTAGCCCATCCATGTAAGACACCCAGTAGATTGTTGTTCTCTGTTTCTTGTTCATCAAAGGGTGCTCGAGGAGGCCATCGGATTCTGTCACGCCCTCTGAACAAAATATAAAGAATGTGAAAATAAATCCAAAACTGATTTAAAAGCAACTGAATTTGGTGTAAAATTAATTTGGCACATAAAACTGTATGTAAATCATACATGTACGCAAATAATCTCTTCAGAAAATACAACAATCACGCTGAAATTGTATTTTCATTCAACCATTCAAGATAATAAAAGATTGACAATGACAAAGAAATTCAATACTGATAACCTTACATTTTCAATGAATTTGGGTTTGATGATTCTTTATTGATTGTATGTTTACTGGCAGAGTTTTGATGGTTTTCACTATTGCTTTGTTAAAAACACAGCAATAGTGAAAAAAATCAGAGAAAGAATATTGAAAAGAGGAGAATGAATTTCAAAGAGCTGCTAGTGTTCATTTCCTTTATGTACATGTACATGTACCTACTAAAAAAAAACACTTAAATATTCAATTCTATTTTGTTCTTCTCAATTACATGTATTTTTTCTAATAAATAATTATAGCCAAAAGTCCTTGTAAAGATAACTACAGAAAGTTGCAAGAATCATCTCATTCATATAATTCATCCTCACCATCATCGGTGCTATAGACGCTTGCATCATCTCCCTCTACATAGAGTCCATCACCAGGCAGTGTGCTTCGATTTACACTATCTAAGCTCACCATCACCTTACCCCAACCATCCTGGAGAAAAAAAAACAAGAAAAGTGTTTGCTGTTGGCAGTATTTTAAATTATGTGCATACAATCATATAAATTGCGGTTTGAAGGATGAATATTCACAGAAATCAGCACCACTTTCTCCAACTTTCCAATGCAAGGGAAAAATACACACTCATTTATCCCATAAAATTGAGTAAATGCAATGTATTGCATTTTCTTTTCTAATCAGATGCATGTTATTGGGGGTTTTATGTCAGAAGGAAGTAGCATTATAGAATTGCCAATTTGAAGAGAAATAAGTGATCTATCCTCTATGGTCCACATTTGTACTAATTCAGTGAAATTCAGTATCATGTTTAACAATTTAAGAAAAAAAAAATCAGACCTCAGACTAACTTACTTTACCCAATTTCAGACAGAAGTCTAAATAATAATAATAATTCTACAGCATTTGTTATGCGTCATCGATCTAGTAAACTATTCTGAGGCGCAGAGGGAGATTGTTACCCTGGCTTTAGCATAGCTACCATTACTGTGCTCTAGCATTTCAAGGAATTAATTTCTGCCAGGTACCCATTTACATCACCTGGGTTGAGTGTGGCAAATGTAGATCAGGTTCAAATTCCACCAGAATATGGGCCCATGTGTTTAAACTACATATATATTCCTTTTTAGGGAATTTTTCAAAATAAATGAATACAATTCTGAAACTTGACAAACTTTAGACCATAAGATCATTTTTACTTGAGTAATTGCAATAATTACCTGCTCAACTAGGCATTCAAAGCTCTTCTTATTCCTATTGTAGAGGTTCCACATCAGGATCCTCTCTGCAGTGGGGTCATCCCATGTGTACAGCAGACTGCGGTGAGGCCGCACTAGGTGACGGCTTCCATTGTTCCTGCAAAAAAGATGTTTCATAGTTTTTTATCACTTTAATGATTACCATTCAATTTTCTGTCAATTTTTACTTGCCACATTGTTACATGGCAATGAGAGGTCATCTGCACTACATAATTATTAATTATGAGTAAGAGATTTAAAATCATTTGCGACTCCTAATATAACACTAAAACGCAGATTATAGACGACTGGTTTGATGGCCAAGTATACCTTTCAAAAAGCAATGTGTAAATTTAGCTTTTATGACATACATGTAGATATGCAACTCTAATGCTAATTGCTGCTCATCCAACACTTCTGCATATATGCAGGTTCAAATCCTGTCAAACCAATCGTAATTTGATATTAATCTTAGCTCTGTACAAGTTGATAGGACTTTAGAACTTCATTGATTATTGTGCCTGAGAAACATCTTTCATCAGTTTAGAAAACCAGGAAACATGCCTTAATATATGGCAACACAGTAATGCTATGTTATTCCATGCATACAATAATAAGCATAAACACACATCAAATTGTTTTCTTTTTTCAGAGGGGACTTACTTTTGATTGATTCTAAGGTTGAGGTCATCACACAGGTTATCTAACCGGACTGGTGAATGTCCTGAGGTATATGCTAGGAATGTAATAGTAGTAGGCTCTTGAACACCTCCTTCAACTTGAATTGTGATACCAGTCTGTAAAGAGATATGGTATAAGACTGGTGAGTGCCTTGAGGCAGGCCTTAAATTAATCGACGGCCATCGACGGCCAGGCCGTCGATGCCCCTATGACTGGCCGCGGTGCCCTCCCAAAAAAAGATAAATTCACGGCCAAAAAGGCCGTGCCCTTTTTTTCAAACTGGCCGACGTGCCTTTTTTTCCAACTGGACGTGCCCTTTTTTTTTTTAATTTGCGCACATAAAACCACCAATTGCGCCCATAATCATCTAAACTAGACGGCAAGGCGCAAGTGTTTTCCGTGAAAATGCGCCCATAAATTATTAGAACAGTAAAAATACACGAATCACGAACAGTCTGCCGCCCACGAGCTCTCTTCTAGCTTCGTATTTAGTGCTTTAATAAGGCGCAAGTGCCGTGAAAATGCGCCCTTTGTTATTATATAGGCAATGCGCTAGCGCACGTACGTACGTTCATGCGATCGCATGATATGCATATGGTGCATGCTGTTGACGCACGCACGTACGTACGTACAAATCGAAGGCCAGGATCAAGAAAACAAATCGTCAAATGGAGAAATAAACAAGCATTCAAATAGTCATTAGAGATCTGTCGAGGTTTGTTTGTAGGTCTAGTTTATTATTTTATCTCAAATAGAATTTAGAATTATCTTATTACTAAGTTAAGAACACCTACGATGTTCTCGATCGTAGTTACTCTCATTTTGCCACCAGCCGACCTCGCTTCAAAAAGCTACCCCGCCAGCTTCCCAAGACGAACGTTTCGAGTCCCGGTAAAATTACGCGCTGCGAATCTCCGAGGGTGCATCGGTTTCGCTGGCAAACTTCCAGCCCGACAGCTTCCCACCAAAAGTGGCGAGAGTGTGTGTGCGAGGAACGATTTTGGTTTCGTGAATGCACGTTACGCAACTGAGCTGAGCGTGTCACTTTCACCTGTCGAATGTCTATAAGGACATTTTTTCATCTTATTTCATTAGTTAGGCCTATCTAGACCTTTCTATACAACAGTTAAAAAGATAATTTCTTCAAATTTGCTCCTACTACCGAGAGAGTGGCGGAAGGTTTGTGTGTGAGGTGCGATTTTGATTTGGGATACCCGGCCCGGTAAACTTGCCAAGTCCTTCTGACTTTCGATGTTTGTGAAATTGACAATTTATTATTCATTTGCTCATCAATATTTTTAGTTACTTTAAAATACTGTTTAATGTGCAAGTTTGATGTTCTTAATCAATCTTTCCTGTTCATATTGTTAAGATTAAAAAGTTATTAAATTGATCGTTCGATCTTTTCACATTATGAAATTAACATTTGTAGACTCTCTTTGAACTTATGATTAGATAAGGGGCCTATCTGTTTTTGGAAAATTGCCCCTTGCTCTGGTAAATTCCCGTGGCAAAGGGCAACTTAAAAAAAAATTGCCCCTTGCTCCTGGCTGCTAAATCTAAGGCTTGCGGGCCGCCGCCTTGTTTGTATGTACCGTAGACCTCTATACATTCTGTGAAGAAGCTGGTGCTAAAAGTCATGGGAAATTGATCCAGCACAAGTTTCATAAAATACACATGACATCTAACAAAAATAGAATCAATTTTTTTGGCCTCATACTCGATGCCCTTTTTGTAAAATATTTTGGCCTTGATGCCCTTTTTGTAAAAATATTTTGGCCTTGGTGCCCTTAAAAATATGAGGTACTCAAGGCCAAACTGGCCTTGCCCTAAAAATGACGAAATTTAAGGCCTGTTGAGGTCATGTGGGGGGGGGGGGGCTTAGGAGCCCCCTCCCCAGGCTATGCAGTTTCAAATTAGCCCAAGCTAGATAGGGTTAATGCTGGATATACAGTTAACAACAGAATTTTGTCATACTCCTTGTAAATTTGATGCTTTTTTTCTTCTTTCCGTTACTCACAAATGAAAGATGGACTGGATGAATGTTATTGCCTTTGTTGAATACTTTTAAGATGTAAGCTTTAATATGTCACATTCTCAAGAAACATAACTTGGGACGAATATCATAAGGTATTAATTATGTATATAGTTGTTAACTGTAAGTCCTTCAACTGTAAATGTAAGCACTTACAAGATGCCAATAATATCATTGATATCAGTCATTTTCCTCGAGTCATTTTACAAACATGTTAACCTTGCACACAATGTCCCACAGTACAATAATGAACGCTTGTAACTTCTGTCATGTGACTTACCCCTCTCTCCATTCTAAGAACGGTGGTACAGGGTCTGTCAATCAGGAAAGGTCGTGAACTCAGGTTATCAGGGGTCGTTGACCTCCGCAGTATGAGCTTCATGGACTCAGAGCCGGGCCAGAATGGAAGCACCTAATAAAGTAATTCAAGTGTGATAGAAAACTAGCATCAAGTAACGCAAAGTTCCTGGTTATCATCAGGAGGGTGTTTCACAAAACTTTTTGTTATAAGCTACTGAAATCCTTGCTTCAGATTGGTTATCAGGAGATTCGTCACTGATTTTTGTCATTTGTCATTGAAAAAAGGCTTTGTAAAACGGGTCCAAGGTCTTAATGGGCTTTTAAAAGGAAATCCATCTCACCTTTGATGACCTTGATACTGACCCAAACCCAGGCTTTGACCCCGTTAGACAGCATTGGACAGCTCTTGATTAGTATTCTTGTAGATATTTCATTTCATTTCATTTTGTTTACTTCCATTTTCAACAAAATAAATAAAGTACATGGGATTGCATTGTACATAGTAAAACAATGAAACAGATATGACACTGCCCCCTTCCCATCACCTCCTCAAACCTCTTTTTCCATTCCCCAATTTCCTTCACCTTCCCCCAATATTCCTTCGCCTTCCCTATCCTTTCCAAGCCCTTCTTTATACCTCTAAAGGTTTCATATTGACCCACATTCTAGCTTTGACCCCACCCTCAGGGTAGATAGCTCTTAGTCATTCCTGTTGTGGATGACTGCACTCCCTTTCCCAGATCCCAACCTCCCTCCTCCTCCCCCCCCCCCCCAATTCCCAACCTCACTACCCTCTCCCAACCATCCCTTCCCCCTCTATAACAACACTCCCACCTCATTTCCCCTCCTAACCCACACCTCCTCTCCCTGCACTCTTGTACATGCCCCCCCCCCCTCCTCTACAATCCATTCAAACCCTCCTTACCTCTGAAGGTTTAATATTGACCCAAACCCCAGCTTTGACCCCATTTTCTGCACATTCCATCTCTCCCTGCTCCCCCTCACCCCCTCCCCCAATCATTCAAGCCCTTATTACCTCTGAGGGTTTAATATTGACCCACACCCCAGCTTTGACCCCATCCTCCGCATAGGACAGCTCCTGGTCAGACTTGTTGTGTACGAGGAAGTAGGGTGTGAGGGTGACTAGCTTGGTGAAGGGAAGGTGAGACATACGGATGTCCAGCCAAAACTATAAGCAAGCACAAAAGAAATCACAAGTACAGTAAATGAAAGAAATCATTCAACGAAAGATCAAGTACAGTATATGTTAAGAGATATTATTGATGATATAGAAAAAGATATCAAATGTCGTTGCCAATATAAATGTGTCAATGTAAACATTTTATTTGTTTTTATTCATTGAGTTATGGCTCATGGAGGATCTTAAAGTTTTTATGACAATTTTATCTAACACAAAGCTTAGCAATCAATTACTATTATCATTATCATTATTATTATTTATATACTGCGCTTTTCCCAGAGTGGCCCAAAGCGCTTACAACAAAAAATCCTACCAAAAATGAAAATGAAAACTTACAGAATCCTAAAAATATGGATTACAAAAATAGATTAATTACTAAGCTGTGTTTCAGGGCTCCAGACAATCGTAGTTTAGCACATACATGTACCTGCATGCATGTTGTTTCTTTACAGAGCGATAACTTGAAAATAAAAATCCAAGCTCTCGGTTTATCCACTGACTCTTTCATTAAATATGTACAACATGACAGGACAGGACATATGTTGAAGTACACTGTGTGCTGCCTAGATATTCAGAAGAAGCATTTTTGCTGTAAATTAGCTTGCATACAAACATCAAATTCTCAAATCTTTGACTCACCTGGTATGTTCTGTCATGATCTTCGTCCTTGCAGATGACGACCCCTGAACTTCCTACCGTGTCCAATGAGAAGGAAGATGACCAGATGGAATCAAACACTCTCAGCTTGGCCTGAAAGAAAACAATAAATACAATGTAAATGCAAAATGAACCCATTGACTCCTGAATCCATTTATTCCCATAGGCTTGATACAGAAGCCACCCGGTTCACGTAGGCAAAAGGTTGAAGTCCTATTATAATAATAGTTCACTTGAAACAACCATGAAAGACCTTCTACAATATCATATGGGCATAGAACATTTCAACATGCATTCCCTCAACTATGGAACAAACTTCCTATTGATATCAAAGAATGTTCATCTCTTGATCTATTTAAGCCTCTGCTGAAGTCTTTCCTTTTTCAAACATACTTTTGTACCATTCTTTATACAATACAACGTATTATACAGGTAGTTTCCAGATTGGATATTTATCATGCTATTATGTTCTTATTATTTTATTTCTACTTCTCTATTTACTTGTAATTTGTGCTATATAAAAACTGGGTATTATTATTATTATTGTACAGAAAAATGTATACAGTGCATGGACATGTTAATTTGTGTATACCAAATATTAATCATTTTTCTACCAAGAAATTGCAAACTCACCTTTTTCCTCTTTGAGTTTGAGAACGTAAAGAGAACTGGATCACTCAGGGAGTGCGTGCTGAAGATCTTCCTTGATCGAGATGCCTATTAGAAGAAGAAAAAAGATGCACATAAAGAAAGAAAGAATGAGATGGGTTTGAAGAAAACCTGTATGAAATAAGTTACATTGTCTCGTAAAGACAATTGTTCCACAAATATACAGTATCACAATTCTCTCCACAAGCATATGAAGAGCTTAATTCCCAAAGGAGCTAAATCCACTTTGATGAAAATTGAGTTATTGATATCAGAACATTGTTTGCTCCAATACTCGTCTTTCAACAAAAACATTTATCTAAATTCTGGGAACAATTATGAGAAAAATGCACCTTCTAAAATCACTTTTCCATAGACTGTACAAAATCTGCTAAACAATTTCTTTTTTCTCTGAAGTTACAAAAATGGATTTAGCTCCTTTTGGAATTAAACTCTTCATATAGAGATATATTTGATTAAACCAAATGGATCATTGAATTACACATGTGACCGACCCTAAGAATGACCATAATATTCAAATAAAAGAATGACATTGGCTCTCCTGGCGTATCAAAGCTCTCACCCTTATCTCAACCGGTAGCTCTGACTTGTTGACGAACCAGTACGGTGAGTAGAGGAAGATATCCCATGATCCTCCCTCGCTGGAGCTGTGGGCCCACAGCGTCAGGTACTTGCGCTGGTCAGAGTGAACCTGTTTGGTTGCCATGGTGATGGATTCTGTTGTCTTCATCTCCCTGGAGACCGGGAGATGCCCCTCCCAGTTTGCAGAGAGATACTGTTTGACCTGTCAGGAATACAACAAGAAATCGGGGATATTGTCATAAATGGTTGTGTTGCAAGTCTGTCCAATGTCACATTATTCTCAAGCAGGTCAAAAAACAACATTATCACTGTATTAAAGGCTAGTGTGTGATTTTGTCTCTTGTTTTAACAACTTCACAGCCAGGGATCATTAAACTAACAAGAATGTACATGTACAAAGCCAAAGATCTTTGGAAGTGCAAACAGTATATGATAAATATGTTAAATGCGCTACATACTTTAAGAACCAAAATATTATAAGTCTCATTATTATGTGTACATGTATATCAATACAAGCTGGATAAGGCGTTTAAAAAAAAATGTTGTATTGCCCTTTAGGTGCCAGCACATGGGTCGGTCAGCTAATAAAAAAAATAAAAAAATAAAAAAATCCCCCCCCCCCTCGATACGTTTCAGTTTTGAATGCTTTATTACATATTTTTTTATTAATTAAACATTTTTTTCTTAAAAAATGGTTTTAAAAAAGCTGACTGTATTTTGGGGTTGGTCGCAAAGGGCAAAACAACAATTTTTTAAAAGCCTAATAGGAATCTATTAAAATTAAATTATGTTACAGTCAAAACAAAAGAATGGCTTCTCTCATGTTCTTCCCCTTCCCCCTATATTCTTACCTGAATTTTCATGCTTTGGGGTTCAGACAGATCGGTGGAATATATCGCCATCTTGTCTCCTTTCAACAAGAACTTTAGACCTGTCTCCTGTGATTCAGTAAAATACACGAAGATTGAACGCTTCCACATAATGGAAACATGTACATGTACAATAATGCATGTAAAACAAGAATTTAAAGACATCTGATTGTAGGTTTCCACAGAGAATTTGACAAATATAGCTTATTGCAACATATGGAAAAATAAATTAGAAAGAAATCTGAATGAAATATCATAAAGTAACATAGTTCTACGACTTACTTCTAGGGTATAGACGACATCATAGGGGAGGTAGTTGTGTAACGTGACCGGTGGGTAGAGGTTGAGGGTGTAACAGGGGGCATCTTCTAACCCCTCTGGGCGAGGGATCTTCTCGTCTTTCCTCTTCACCTGTTGCAAAAAAATTATAAGAGAGAATTCAGGAAATAAATAAGAACATAATTGTTAACATCTTCATGAGCTAAGATGTTCTTGGCACTGGCAAAAGTTCACATATTACATGTGCATTGCTGCATACATGTTTATGTACAGTACTTCATACTTCAATGTGATGCACAAGTAGAAGCATGGACTGTTCAACTTACAAAAAATATTGAGTATAAATATCATTCTCTCTCTCCTTCAGTGTGGCAAAACAACATCCCTAGGATGATTCATCTTATAATGTACCGACTTGAACTATATGTTATGATTTCAAATTGTTAAAGTCCATCTGTACTAGTGTACAGGAGGGATAAGACCATGCTCCAAGGTCACTGACAGGTGGTTATCTCATCAAATCAGCATAAGAAAAAGAGGATCATGGGGGACCAATGTTTGCTATATAGAGGGCGCAAGTAGCTATAAGTAGTGCAGTGGGGCTTTAATACTGACCTTGAAGTAAAACGGTGGAAGCGCTCCTCTCTTGCTCGGTGGGCAGAGGTAGGACATCTCAGCAGGTTCCTGTAGATCCTTCCACAGGATGGGCTTCTCACTCACACCATACCTATGAACAACATGTTCAAGTCTGAAATCATTTTATTGATGTGAATGGGGCATGCATTTTCATTGCATGTATACAGAGTAACATATAGTGTGGTATGAGATCGCGTACATGATGTGAGTGGGGTATGCATGTAGAAATAGTGGCCAAAGCTGATGTCAGTTACTTGATGTGAACAGGACATACATATGCACTTCATGTGTTACCTTTGTACCTTTGTTTAAAGTCTGAGTTCACAATGTTTGTGTGAAAAGGGCATGCACTAAACAGCATGTGAAAAAAAGATAGCCAAATCATAGACTTTTTACTTGATGTGAAAGGGCCATGCACGCTTTTACATGAAATTGCATAGACATACATTTTCAATCCCAACAAGATCGTGAATGATAATCAAATCTAAAATAATATCACTGATGTGATCAGAGCAAGCATGAGCATGGCCAGAAAAAAAAATGGTAAAGATGAAAGTCAACTTCATGATATGAAAGAGATATGAATGTGCAAAGAATGAGAAGTTCTGAAACCAGTTAAACAGTGTAAATGAGGCATCTATCAATACTATCACCATCCTTCATCTCTTCCTCCTCCTCTTTCTTATCACCGCCATCATCATGATCATCATCCATTGTCATCATCAATCACCATCACTGTCATTATCACCGTCATCATCAATCATCATTATCATCACCATTATGATAACCATAATCATCATCATCATCATCATCATCACCACCATCATCATCATCATCAGCACCATCGCCAACACCATCATCACCATCATCAATAACCATTATCATCACCATTACCATTACCACCACCATCACCATCATCATCACCATCATCATCATCATCCCCATCAACATCACCATCATCATCGCCGTCATTATCACCATCACCACCACCATCACCATCATTACTCTCAGCACTATCACCATCAACATTTACAATCATTCCCACTATCATCATCATCCTTATCATCATCACCAAGACCATCAACATCAACATCATCATCATTACCATTATCAACATCCTCCTCCTTCTCCTCCTCTTCATCATCATCTCTATCCCTATCAATGTTGTCTTACCCCTGGTCTACTGGACATGCATAGATGCCCGCATGGTAGGCCACGATGACCGGTATGTCCATCACCTCGTCCGGCTGGATGATACCAAGACTGGTGAACTCTTCTTCATCCAACCCCGGTATGATGGCCCCATGAAGGGTCTGCAGGTCAAGCTTCTTGTAGAACAGCTGCACTGCCACCAAACAGTGGTTGGCTACCTGCTCAAGGAGACAGAGAGAGAGAGAGAGAGAGAGAGAGAGAGAGAGATTGTGAGATTCAAATGTGGCTAGAGATCATGGGTACCAAGAGTGATTTCTGACAATATTTTGTAGACTTGCAGTCAAAGACTTTCATGACACACTTCCTTTATGCAGTCTTTTACATACATGTAAACACCTTTAAGAATTTTAAACAACCATTTAATTAGCAGCAGCAGCAGCAAAAATAGCACAGCATAGCATATTTATATATTTTATATAACTTTAACATCAAGAATATGAACTACATAGTTTGATGAGACTTTTCCAAAATGATGTCCAATGCTTTTAAAGTTGATTGTGGGCATCGATGGCATGTGGAATATCATAATTTCATGAGAGAAGGAAGACAGATACAATATTATCAATTTCTGACAACTGCAATACAATGAAATGTTATTTATTCATAAGACTCCATATATTCACAAAAAAATATGTACCCCCAAAATTCTACTTAGAGCAATAACGGAATTAAATTGTATACTGAAGGATATCGTTTTGGCAGACAAACTAGACTTACCTGAAGGGGTGATCTGAGTTTGATTCTCTCTTTACCATGGCTGATCTCAACCTCACGTACAATCCCATAGATCTTGTCAGACTGTTTTTTGTGGGGAAAAAAATATATTTATTTCTCAAAATGTTAACGTCTTGGTTGAGAATATACGAAAGTATCCAAGCGCTACACATATAAAGTTCTGAAATTGTGGCATTTGATTGGCTGAGAGCAAAGTTGTCAAAGAAATTGAACATTAGTTATTGATAATGATTTCTATTAAAAAGGGCCAAGCAGTTCAAAGCAGGGACAGAAATGTCCTCTTTACTACAAGATTATTTTTTTAAAACTGCTTTCTACGATTCTCAATATGCGTAAATTGCATTTGATTATGTTACTGCACAAACTAGAATATATACATGCTTGTACAAAATGACTATCGACATTTCCCGCGAAATACATACTTACACAATGTGGAAACCATGCAGGGATTTCGGAGATATGCTTTACATTGTACAATGTTACTTTAATGTTAAATGCAATTACAAACAATAAAATGAATTATAGACAAATGTAATGATAAACTTCAATAAATTATGGTGAATTAGATATTAAGAAAATCTGCATATGATGAAAAACACTTGCAAATAATGACTGAAGGAGATGAAATATATAAATATTATCATCAAATAGAATCATTCAAAATATGAGTGAACATGTACGAAGATGAAGAAGAGTAATAATTAGAAATATGTATTTAAGTCACAGCTTGGATGAAATAATCCTCTAATCTAATCAGCTGTAATACGAACCTGATATTACTTACCTGAGGGTGAGAGGGAGAGTGGGGATAAAGATACATGTACCTCCCTGGCCATTTTTCACATATCTATATTTGTTATGGTATTTCAAGGAAAACTAGGCTATTTTTCTCAATTTTTTAATGGTAAAATATGAAAAATAAACAACAACAAAAACCTATACTTTAGGCTAAAGATTTGGAACAAAAGATACAGGAAAACTATATTCAGTGTTGATTTTTCCACTATTTTTTAAATTTGATTTTGACTAGGGCTGTGTAAACGGCATGGATGGCTGGGATCAGGAGGGGGTATTGTGGTCTAGTAGATAGGTCATAGAGTGTAGATCCCAAGGTGCAGGGTTCAAATCCTGGCCCGGCACTAATGTCTTCATCTTTATGTGCCACTCGACACCCAGGTGTATTGGGTTATTTATGAGTTATTTTGGCGACTCAGCTATAATCGGGGTAACGATGTTGAAGCATTGTAGCATGAAGGAAATGAGTGCTATACATATATATATATATATATATATATATATAAGATGCCATTATTAATATAAGAGGTATGATGGCTCAGTGGTAGAGCAGTGGTCTCCTAACCAGGGGGTACCGGGTTCGAAACCAAGTTGATGCACTAGTGCCCTTTGGTAAGGCAATAATCCTCATTACCAAGTCTCTTGGACAGGACTTAAAGCCATCAGTCCTCTGGTTGCTTACTTACATGTACAAGCAAAAACATGCATTCTTTAATAGAAATCAGGTGAAACAAACAATCAAACAAATACAGACAATTTCCTGTACATAATTTATGTACATGTAACATGCAGATGATATTACTTGCCTGAGAGTTAGAAGGAGAGAGAGGATAAAGAGAAGTGCCAGCTATAGCAGGAATCAGATTAGTCAGGGATCGGAATCCATCAACCTGGTCCAGGAGAAAATAAAGAGCAGATTTCAAAGTTGCTCATGCGTGGGTATATAGAGGGCAGCACACTGAGCCAACAGGTATTATGCTCCAGTGCGTACTAGTGTCCCTTTATGCGTACATGTACATCCGTACGGGAGCGTAATATCTGTTGGCTCTCTGTTATGTAGTGATTGCCAAGTTGCCTACTTCACGAACGACTATACCCACGCATGAACATCTTTAAGCAATGTTTGCAGAAAGTTTAATTGATTTTCTATGATGTAAAGATAGTAAATGGAGAATAATAAAAGTATAATCATGTAACTATTAACTACAAAGATTTCAAATCAACATGTTACTACTAAAAGCATTAACACTTCAATTCTGTAGTTTTCATACAAAATGAAGAAAAACAAGAATGGCTACGCAATATGAATACTGAAGAATCTTTCTAATATAGTGTATAGCCTGCAATAAATTTGCAAAATTCTTTTCAGGATTTGAAAGTACTAAATGGAGAAACAAAGAAGTAATTAATGCAATATTACATGTACATACGTTTTAAATTATATGTACCAGTATTACATACTGTCAAGTTATTAAAAGAATCTAGAAAGTTATCATGTTCTAAATGGATGAAAAGAGCATTATGAATGTTGCTACATCTGACTAATGTATGTACAATAGACCAAGTTTCATTTGGTTTTCACATTTCAGGATGTACAACTATTAAATGATGATTTAGACTGCATTCTTACAAATAATAGATTTTCAACACAAACAAATATATTAGAAAAACATACAGAGTTCAAAAGTTTGTACATGTATACACATTTAAACACAATCAACAGTCAAGTAGAGTTCAGTATTATATTGTTTAAGCAAATTAATTTTGTTATCACTCTTACTGTAGACTAACAAACAAAGTAAATACAATATATATCTGATTAGTAAATATTGATATTTACATGTATATTAAATATTGAGTAATCAATTTAAATTGAGTATATATTGATTTGTTAGTTGAACAGCAGTGCTTTTCTTTATAGTGAAAGATGTAAATGGCTTGGTGCCAATTGAAATATTACGTGCAATAATATATGTTTTTTAATTGTTGTTGTTTTGTTTGCTTTCTTTAATTACACGGAAAAAATACATACCGGATCCTACAAAATTTTGAATAGGAACTGAAATCTTCAAATTAGCAATACATTTATAGATTTAAAGAATTGTCTTCCCTAAAATTGGCATTTTAAAGCCCACATAAATTTCAATTAACGTATTTACATTTTAGATTCACAACCTTTCATGGGAATCGCGTAACAGAAAAAAATAGTGTTGCCAATTTGGCTTCGAAAATCCCCATCTACTATGTATATAACGAGCATACCTCTAGCGTGACTCCATTTTGATTGACATCCTGAGCTCCGCTGTCTGTCTCGTCTGCTGAAATGCAAGAGACATGTGACTTTTCCTTGCAGTACTTGGAAGTCCGAACCACCTCCTCTAAGTCATCAAGCCTAACAGTGATTGAGAGATAATAAGAGAGATTAATGATCATAATACAGTCAACCTGTCTATAGTGACCGCCCACGGGAAACACAAAAAGTGGTCTTTGTAGAAAGGTTCCTTTAGTACATGTTTCAATGAGAAACCATTTTCAAGGGAAACAAAACTGTGGTCTTTGTAAACAGGTGGTCACTAAAGCACGTTTGACTGTAAATGTAAATGAAAAAATGAATGTATTAAAATTTTGTGAATGAAACCACTAGCACAGTTTATACTCCAAAACCATAACAGAGATTGAGATTGAGGGATTAACAAAAGAAAGAAAAACTCAAGAGCTTTGAGTGATTTAGTTCAGGAAAGTCTGAAAGAGGTCTTGACAACTTCAAAAATTGCTCCGGTAAAACACAGGCAAACTGAATTTCATTTTGACATAACTTTACAATATATAAGCTTATATTCCGGTGCCATGCTGCCCGAACCATGGCGATACTTGGGCAGCAAGGTGCCCGAATATTGTCATATCATTATAGGGACATTCACAGACTTTGCTGTCTGAAACTATCCTGTTTCTAAATTTTGCATGTGAGCGATGCGAGTAAGGAAAAAGGCACTTTCCTAACCATGAAACATCATTTCCTAAAATACCCAAAGTTATATACATTCAAGCATCATGCGGTTTCTGATACTTTGTTTCCATGAAATTGATGTTATTCTAACGTATCTCATTATATTTTCTCATATAGTTTTTCCTTTTCCTTCATCTCTCCCCCAGCTCTTAATGTACCTACGCACTGCTAACATGAATTAAATATATGATACTTAACAATTTACACACTCATGTACGGTAATATTTGTCAGAGTGGGTTGTCCAGACAGTCCATAACTTACCCCTCTGTTTCTAAGGGATCCTCGGGATCGGGCGAGGCTGTATCAGGGGCGTCGACCCCGTGGGTCTCCTCTGGTGTGAGGGGCTGGTGGTTGGCCCTGCTGGGTGCCACCAGTCCCCCATTGATGGGTACAAGGCTGATACCCACAGACTCTGCATTCTCCTACATGGCATAATGATGAGAGGGGGAAATTTGAAAGATTCCAGAAACATGCAGCTTTCAATACACATTGACATAGACATACACACTGTACAGATTTCTTTGTAATGTATGTTATTTTGTTTTTATATGTAAATGTATGCGATACTGTATGCTATTTTATCTAAATGTTTTTTTTTATGAGGAGTGAAATAAATTTGACTATCTATCTATCTACAATTTATAAGTTGCACATGCATCATAAAACATTATGCAACTTTTATTTATTGAATTCTCTAAGAAAATGAAGTACAAGAGTAGAAAAATAAAAATACCCCTCCCAAATCATCAAAGAGACAAAGAACCCTTTATGGCTCACATTTATAAGATAACTAAATGTATATGAGAGTAAAATGACAATATGAAGTATAAATGTGCGAAAGTACAGTATACAGTATATATTGTTTTAAGTGATATTTGATGAATCATATGCAGTGTATCGTCCGTTCAGAGCCAGAAGGGCGTTATCTGTGTGTTAAAGTATATGAGTTTTAATTTTCAATTCAATTCAATTTTGTAGGAAAATAAGAATATCCCTCCCAGTTAACTCTCTTCTGACTCCCAACAGACTGCATATTGCAGACACAGGAAGAGAAGATTTTGAAGCTACATATGTACATGTACATTTGTATGCATATATACAGGACTATCAATTTACAATTGGATATTTCATTGATTGTATGTAAAGAAAATAGATAATGTATATGTACTTACAATGAAAGATGAAGGCACTAGTAGTCTTGCATTCAAACCTGTTGTGTTGACTATTTGAGTGGATGCTTCTGGTATATTCCTCATTATCTGTTAGAAAGATTTCACATCAATTTCATAATCATCATTACCACCTAAAATAAGTCCATCCCTGCTACACCTGCACATCCTCCTCCTCCTTATCATCATCCTCTACATCACCATCATCATCCTCCACATCATCAGCTTCATCATCAGTACCATCATCTTCCTCCTCCTCATCTCCATGATCATCAACATCATCATTATTCTTTTCATCATCATCCCCATCTTCATCATCATCATCATCGATATCATCACCGTCCTCTATATCACATCAACACAATCATCTTCATCACCATTATCAGCATAAGCATCATCATCATCACCCATATCATAGTCAACATCATCATCACTAAGATCGCCAGCATTTTGTCATCATATCATCATCATCATCATCCTTTTCATTATCCTCATCACATTCATTGACATACTTATCACTGTTAGAGTGCTTAAATCTTCTCAATCACCATCCCCAACCACTCAATTACTCCATCAAAAGTAGAAAACAAATCATGCATCAAACCAATAAGCCACTACAGAGATACTATCTGATCATGGACAGATAAATTTTAATTTTACAAAACCCATAGTAATAACTGCTGGATATGTGTTCATGAAAGTTGTGTAATCATCATTCATTTATGCACCGCGGTACATTCTTTTTTCAACCGGGCAAACAATAGGTAATTCATGAAGCACCTCCATCACTTTGGCATTGTTATTCTAAAATACACAAAGTGTGACGTCTCCATGTGTAAAAGATCTGTTGTTCTTATTGTTGGTTTTAATGGCGTTTTCCATCGTTGTTGGATGATTTTCGCCAGGCAATGTGAGAGGGCATAGTTTCTGGTCCTCTCTCGTATATTTGCTCTGTTGGATCGACGATAGCCTGTGGTATTGTGTTTATGAAATTTATAATGTCAGTAAATTTTCAGTAGTTATTTACTGTTGTTATTTTAAAGAATAAATTAGGAAGGAAAGGATGAAGTGGTTGAATATTAGTTGCCTTCAGTTTGTTATGTTAAGACGTTAAATTTTGATATTTAATGTGGATATTTAGGGGTCATTAGTACAATTGTATCTCCAAGGTGGGTTATTATTGTCAAGACTCTCATCATCTTGACACCCCCTATCAGTCATCCCACCAGCCTTTTATTAACCCTTACCTGTAGCTGTGGTTCTGGAACTGTACTGAAAGCCTCAGCAAGGTCCTTCACGATCCCCAGCGAGACAGGGGTCACCGTCACTTGGAGTTTGTCCTGTGAGTTCACGATGATGTAGTTGGCCATCGTCTCCACGTCGGTGACCTCTGTATCGCTATCCATTTCATCTGGAAGAAGAAATTACTTGATGTTATTTGATATGGAATACAAGAGAGAAAAAAACAGCAATAACAACAAAACAATGAAAAAAATAAAATTCTTGTTGTATTTTGCTTGGGTGAGAAAAGGATGCTTGTATTCAGGGTACACATGGCTTCATATTCTATCTGAGGGACTTGGTAATTGAGGATGCATTCCTTGCCCAAAGTTTAACCCCTCCTCTCCATCTCTCTCTCTCTCTCTCTGTTCAACTCTCTGTGAAATATTAAATATTTCACAAAACTCTTGGTTCTGAGCTAGCTAGTGAGCTATATATACCCAGTGAGTTTGAGTTCCTGGATGACGATGATGTTCCACTGTTCCAATACCTCTCTAACTTCCAGCCCCTCCATCCCCTCTTTCCCCCTCTCTCTTTCTTTCTCTTTCTCTTTCTCTCTCTCTTTCCCTTCCTCCTCTCCCCCTCTTTCTGTTTCTGTCTCTGTGTCTGTCCCACTCTGCATAACCTCAATTATTTGACAAACCTCTTGGTTCCGAGCCAGCTAGTGAGTTTGAGTTCCTTGCCGATGATGATATGCCACTATCTGACTGCCCTGTATTCACTCCTGCTGATAGAGCCAACTCCATTCTCCTACCGCCATCCGTTTCACTTCTACCTCCTACATGATAATCAATATTAAAACACATAAATTGAAATCTTTGTTTTATAATATAGTAATTAAACTATAAACATACATGTACATGTACTTGCTATCTCATTTTAAAGAAAGATACCTACACTTCCTTCAGTCAATGATCATATCAGCATGCACCTAGCAGAAGGACATCAGCACATGTTTACGCCTCAAAGCAAAAAGTTCTGATAATTTGCTCATGATTTTTTGACTGATTTGAACACTATTATTCCAACTTGTAAACATGACAGAGATTTCTCTCTTTATCAAGTAATAAAGCAAAGGAATGGAATCAAAATACCTAATTCCAGTAGTAACATGTCAAATAAGCACATATTTTGAAGACTCAATACAATAGTGTACGCCCACATTTTTATCAGAATGTCGCAACGCACGTAAGCCCTTCTGCCAGCCGCAAGATGATACTTTCCCCCTCATCACCATCTTCCCCGTACAAGGTTATCTTGGGTGGTTGCATCTTCTTCTGCTGGGCAGTCTCTCTACTCATACAATGTACAACAATGCAATTGCATTCTTTTAAAGATATTTAGATTTCACAATACAATCATGATTATTTCCCTCAAAGAATAATTCTTTTCCATGGGTGATTAAACAAACTCAATGTAATGAACACTCCCTTTATTGATTTTCAATGCGAGACATGAGATAGGTGTTAAACTATTTTCCTCTCAAGGCAGTGTTAACATGCATTAGTATACAAACCTCCAGCAGCCTCCTCCTCTTCCTCCGAATCACTCGTGAATATGTCCCTGAAGATATTCTCCACCTTGTTGAAGAATCCTCCCTCGTCTTCATCATCATCTTCGTTCTCAGACTTGCTCTCCGTCGGTGGGTTCCTGTCTTCGTCCTGAGGGCTAGCAATGTCTGAAATTCATTTCCAAATTTAAAAATTCATTTAAAATTCATAGAATGTTAATATTTCTTGTTAGACACATCCTCCATCTACAGCTTCTCCATGGATTTCTTACACAAGTTGAATTCTAAATTTAACAGCTTGGACTAAACACTATACTACATGTATGTCAGAAAACGTTTACCATAACGCTATTCATACTCTGTATCTTGAACAAAATAAATTTCAAGCCCTAAGCATACATCAACTAGGTCATGTTTTGTATAAATGTACATGTCATATTACCAATTTTACCGGTGAGTGTTTTAATATGTTAGATGCTGCTTATAAGTATCGGCTTGCATGGTGATGTAGATATACAGTAGGCTTACGGTTATACCGTGAGAGAGAGGGGGAGGATTGGGGAGTCCTGAAAAGGACTGTCAGTAATCTTTCTAGAGCATATAGTTCTAAAGAAAACTATAGCGCCGGTAGGAGAGGAGGGGTAGTAGTATCATCGTCAAGATATAAATATATTACATAGAACAATACATCAATTACATTTTAATTTACTGCATCTTCTTTGTTTTTCTTTCTTGGGCTGTTAATGAATCATTGCCTAAATGAATCACTTAAAAGAAGGTAAAAATGAATGAAACTCACCGCTGCTGAGGAAGCTACTGCTGTAATGTCCATCCCACTCCAGCTCTGTCTCACTGGTCGTGTCACTATCAGAGTCTGTCTCAGTCACCGGGTAGGAACCAGGGGTATGGACCAGCTGGATACCTCCATCGACACTGTCCCTCGGACCATCAGGGCTCCGATCACACATGCTGTAACACTTGATCGGGTGACTCTCTGCCCGGGTCAACTAACAAATAAATTCATAATGATAATACATCATTATCATTATATCATCATTGTCATTATATTATTATCATAATCATCATCAGTATCATCATTACCATCACCATCACCATCACCATCACCATCACCATCGCCATCATCATCATCACCACCACCATCATCATCAGCACCATCATATTACCTTTGCAGTGACTTCCCATGGTCTGTAATCTCCCTCTTTTGCCATGACAGGTTCAATGATGGGCTCCCACACTGAAAGCTTCTCATTGAAGGATGTCATACCCAGATGCATCTCAGCCTCGGCTCGCAACTGAAATAAGAAAGAAAAAAAAATGAATTGAATTGAACTGGTTTATTGATTTAAAAACATAGCAGCTGAAGGCTGAAACAAGTTGAAATTACTGATATAAAAGATTCTTTTAAAAATAAATCTAAATGCAATACAATGCGCGCAATGTGCACCATCAGAACTCCCTGGAGAGAATTCCTACCATATGGTCACCATGAGGGCATATGGCTATTACTAACACAAAGGGTTTCGTCATCCTACCAGAGGTCAGCCTCAGCAGGGCCACATGGTCTAGGGATTCCTCTAGCTCCATGGAGGCCTAAAACCTGGGCAGCTGAACAGTCAGTCACATGGTTCATTCACCAACAAACACAGGCAATGAGTAATTAAGCTTTCCCTCTCGCTCTCTCTTTTAGTGCGATTCTCACAGTCAGTACTTACATTGAAGGACCAGTCAATGACAGAAGCATGGAAACCACAGGTCAGCCTCAGCAGGGCCACATGGTCCAGGGATTCCTCTAGCTCCATGAAGGCCTCAAACCTGGGCAGCTGGACAGTCAGCTTCTGCCTGGGTGTGGTGGTGGGTTCAGTAGGTGGGGCAAAGTCTACCATGTTCTTCATACTCCCTGCAAGGTTGTCGAGATAAACGAATGGTGAATGTAAAAGAAAAACAACTTGTACATGTTGTTATGCTGTTCAATGATATTTGAATTTTGTGAAAGACACACATTTCCAGAGACAAAGGGCTGATATTGAACCGGATTATTACCTTTCCTTTTATGGAAGCTGTGAGAGAAGATTGGTTTAGGACCCCATAGATCCTCATGCTCATAATCTTCAAGGAGCTGTCGGCTACTGGCAGGTTTCTGTATAATGAGAAATAATTCTTTAGTTATGACACTATTCACCATTTAAAAAAAAAAGCAAATTCTAGTTTCCTAAATGCACAGGGGTACTGTGGTACATTTTGTATGATTAATGTAGAAGTCTACAAATTGAAAACAGACTTTGCAAAGTTCTGGCGTAGGCTACAGATACTGTATATACATGCAGTAGCACCTCCTTGCAAAACAGTATCCAATTCGAGGTTTCTTTCAGCTAGTATTTACATGTATGGCTATACAGTGCAAACAATGCTCATGCACATATTACAAATGGTTGAGCACCAAGTTAGACTATTTTCAGCCAGTCGCACACTTGCCTCAATACAAATGCCCTTGTTTTATATAAACAGAGCAACTGAGCAAGTTCCAAGTAAATTTGAACGGATAATATTATCACCCCAGTAATTGGATTCAATTTCACAATATTGCACGTATTTACAATAGTGCACACATACATGTAAACGTAGAAAAAGCAATGATTTTTTTTCTAACCTGTGTGACGGATGTAAGGGCCTCGGATACCCCCCTGACGACATAAACGACTCTTGGTGATACATGAAGACATACATCAGTCAGGTCAGCGGTCATCAGGTCACCCTGGTCAGGGGTAGTGACCCGGGTAAAAGTCACTGCACAAGGTTCAAGCACCTGTTTACAAAAAATACACAAGTATTAATGGTATTTTACAGATGTGTAGTCTAACAAAAAATCTTAAATTTTTCATGATACATTGTGTATATCCACATCACATTATGAACCAGTCAAATAAAATGACATTTTTCATAGTATGACAAAGACATGGTTCTACTTAATGAAATATTTTCATGGAGATATGTCATTACATGTAATAATGATGAAAAATAAATAAGGTTATGATCATTATCATAAATAAACCACTGATTCATGTATTAACACATTCAATAGCAGTTTGAGAATTAAATAATTTTAGGGGGAATTCAGTACACCAAGCACATGCATAAGATAATGACAATAATGAAACGTTGCTTATAAAACACTTTCCACCGGAGTCTCTAAGATAATGTATTTACCTGATAAGCTGTCCTCATTGCTTGGGAGTAGACGCAGGAAAAGACCTGTACTTTATCCAAGTTGGCAACTACCTGCTGTCCAGATTCACTGCTCTTATAGGCAAATTTGCCCACACTCTACAGGATGAAAGATTAAATAAGAAAGGTAAAAAACAGATAAATTTCATGCAATGAAGGATTTTATAGCATCATAATAAACACTTAAGGTAATATAAAGAATATTCAGGGTTCATAACATGTCATAAAAACTAGATTGCTAGATATTTCCCTGATACAGTATATCCTTGACTTTCCCCCAAAATAGGCTGTGGCAACTGTTCTTCTGAGTAAGATTCGGACCAACAAATCCTTCACATTAAAAAATACACAGATCATATACAGGCACTACCCTATTTTATCTATTTTTAATCAGAAAGGCAATGAACTTTAGAATAAGATTTATGAACATGAATGTCCAACACCTAGGGCTAGGGTTAGGGTTAGATTTAGATTTAGGGTTAGGATTGGAGTTAGTGTTACCTAAGAAACTTAGGTTTAAGAATTTGCTTCATTGGTGAAGCGTTAGGTAACCTAGGCACGTTTGGTCAACTTTAGTGGTGGGGTATTCTGAAGTTGCTCCAATAACTTCAAGGCAGAAAAAATATGATATAAAAACATGAGCAACATGCCTACCCTAAGGACAAGACATTGGCTATTCTGACTGGTTGGGTCATCAAACAGCACTACCTCTGGCCTCCGCAGCTGACACTTGATCTGAAGTGACCTAGAGGTCGGTTTTGCCGGGGTCGCAGCCCTGAGGTTCAAGCCCTCTGACTGACTCACGCTCTGACCGACTGGACCGCCTTGCACCGACAGTGTCCTGCAATTTGAAAGACAGCAAGGGGAAAAATATTGATCATGAACCAACGTTAAAGGCTCGTTCATATATGTGGTAAAGCTTGGCGTTTTGTTGTTGTTGTTATACATGTACATTTCTGTACTATACTGTATATCACACAGATACATGAGTATACTGTACATAGGACCTTTGTTACGAGCAGCTATAAAATGTGTTTCATCTCCTCTTGCGACTCATCAACACATAAAAATAATGGCGCAAAATCTTTGTTTCTTTTCTAATAGAAAAGATATGATTAAGATTAACATCATCTAAGCAGCAGCAAACTAATTTCAAAGGCCATTTTTTAGACTCTCCTTACAGGAACTTATGGAATGAATGACTGTCCACTGTTATGGATGGATATCCAAAGTAGCCACAATGTGTACATAAATAAAAGTAATCTCCCTAGTTATAGGTTACATCTTATTTGACTTTGACCTTGATATTTCACTCTGACGCGCTGCATACTGATAATCATGCCTTGTAATTCATGCCTCAAAGTGGTGTCACGACCAAAAGAAGGGGGAGGAGGGGTGGTATAATACGTACCTAGATGTCTGTCTGGATGTCTGTCCACCGCTGGGACTGAGCGGTGATTCCAGTTTGCTCTGGGTCAACGCACTACTCAGGAAGTTATAGATAGCCAGAAGATAGTGCACAAAGATGTTCACTCTCACACCTTCAATGATGAAGTCAACTGCAAGGGACAGAACAAGAGATAAATAGGTGTAATATGTGTGTCTAGATTTGGACATGTAGACGTACAAATTGCATAAAGAATAAAGAACAATAAATGTTTCATAAACTACTGATTTATTCTCTGTTTGAACATGTATAATTGGACATCTTTTCACTTAAAAATGTAAGTAGACAACCCATTCTATGATTATTATCAAATTCATCAGAATCGGATCTTTCGCCTAATGTACAATTACAAACACTGGTTGAAAAATGTTCTTTTTACTCAGTCGATTCAAATGTACAGTATACAACCCCATTCTCTCGAAGCTGTCATAATGTCATCTACAATGTATGACAAACTCAGTCTGACGAAGAAAGCCGGTGACATTCAAAATTACAAACAATTTCAAATTAGTTGTGTAAAAAGAAGGTTTTGACCAGTAAACTACCAATCAGATGACCCTGTTTTCAGAATTAGGATCACTACGTAGACTGCTCTGATACTGTACAATTCCTTTTTACTCACAGCAGAGATGCCAACCTTCTTCAACAAAAAAAAAGTATTCTTAAGAGCAAAAAACAGTATTTTTGGACAAAAAACAGTATTTTTGAAAAAATCTCTCAACTTAACATACAGTGTGTATCGCCCAATCGAGCAGCTTAAAAAAACCAGGCAGTACCACGTATACGTACCCCGATCGGAGCGCGACGTGCATACAATTAGACGTAGGTTGTTCGCAATGTGCGCAGTTTGGGGCCCGTATCACCGTCCTGCGTGCATCGTTTTAAGATGTAGGTGCATAATACACTTACGACACAAAGCCCATGATCAGAAATTAAGAAAAACATCGCTAAAAAAAAAGAAAAAAAAAAAAAAAGAAAAAAAAAAAAAAAAAAAAAAAAAAAAAAAAAAAAAAACGTAACAAAACATACAAAAAACGTACTGCGTACTGCCGTATTCATAGCGAAAAAATGGAACAAATACGGCAAAAACGGAACAGTTGGCATCTCTGTCACAGGTCTGTAGAGCTGGTTTTCATCCTGTGTGTAGGTGAACTCTATCATCAGGGTTACCAAGGTTTGAAGGTATCTTTATTTTTCAACATGATATAACATAATCAAATGAATATGCAATATTTACAAATTCAATAACATAATACAATTATTTAAATAGATCATTTAAGATTGATACTGTACAGTTCCCTATTACTCACAGGTTTGTAGCTGATTTTCATCCTGAGTGTAGGTGAACTCTATCATGGGGGTCACCTTGGGTGAGGGAGGGCTCCCTGGAGCAGCTGATGTGCGCAGCCGAACCTTCCTACTGCTCTTCAGGAGTAATCTTACAAAGAGAGAAATGAGAAGAAAAAAAGTAACAAAGATATTAATGAAAAGCATAATTTTTTTTTTGCATTGTAGCACCATTTTGTATTCTGTATTAACATTTATTTCCTTCTTAATGGTACAATTTGAAATACAATGTATATAAATTATATCTGTCACAATGATTTCAACATATACTGTAGAGTATACAGTAAATAATTCAGATAACAGAAAGAAGCAAGAACCTGAAAAGCATAGCTTGAGTTGGGAACGCCCATAATATAATAAGTTAACACAGTTACTGAGAGATTATTATGAAAAAACAGCAAATGGAAGAAAAACTGGGAACCATTCCATAGATCCTATGAGATGAAATAGTTTGCTAGCAGTCTTTAATGTAATATTTTGTTTGTGCAGTTACATGTACATGTATGTGAAAAGTGACTGGCATTCTTTATCATTCAATTTACATATATGTAAAATCAATCCACAATTCCACAATGTTATAAAATGTGAAGTTGATAGCTTTATCCATCAATATTAGCTGAGAAAGAAAAATTGGTGAACATATGTTTTCATTTTAACTACTTTATAAGTATGTTTTGACAAAAATGCAGTCACTAGTAATTCTACAAACCTCAACATTGAGAGATTTGTGAGTGCTCATGGAGAAAGGGATTATAAGTTCATTGTGAGTGACCTTTAATAACTGCTTTATAATGTATTAAAGATGCATGGGAGTGGGCTCTCATGGGGAATTTGACACTGCTCGGGTGTTTAACCAATAACAAGTGTTGTCAATCACCAGGATTAGCCTTCAGTTTTATGACCAACGGGCCTTGTGTAATGCTTTGACATTTTCCTCACCCTAAGACTCTCTGAGAGACTAGGGTGTATTGCCGTGTACAAGACTTGTACACCTATTAATGGTCTGGTGTCAGCGAATTATGGCCTTCTGCATATGGAAACCTAGGGCCCTCTCCCTTTACATGAGCAACATGGAAACATTGTCTTACTGTCTGATAGCAAGTGGGCTGTTGGGTCGAATGTCTTCCAGGGTGATTGTGAGTACGCTGGCTGTGACGTTCATGGCTCCTGTGCTGTACGCAGACGCTGATCCATTGACCTGATGGAGTCTGAAGCGAGACAGGCCGTTCCTCGGGTCACGGGAAGATACGCCCTTTCCACTCCTTTGCTGAAATGTTATCAGGAAAAGAGAGAGAAGTGGATACCTTGCTTATGAAACAATGATATACAGTACTGTTGAAATGGGGATTTCTATCATACAAGAGCCAGGGATGTTAAATGGTGTTTTCTTATGCTGATAGCTGGCAGGGAAAAAATTATTCAAACAATTTCGGGGCTACTTTTCAACCTTGATTGCATGAAAATAACACTCTTTATTTGTTTTGCACTGAACTCTCGCAAATTTTTTGGGGCTCTTTTATGACTTTCTGGGGCTCTTTTTGGCATTTCGGGCTACTTCGTCCAAGCCCCCATGCTTTTTTTTCCAATGGTAACTGGTACAAAGACAGAGACAAGAGAGAAGGAAAATATTAAGAGAAAGGTAGAGTGGGCAGAAGCTAGAAAAGAGATACACACAGAGAAGAGAAAGAAAGATGATAGAGATGACACAAAGAAAAGATCGAAAGAGGAAGGGTTCAAGAGAGACAGAGAAAGGGGTAAAGGGAGAGGGAGAGGAAGAGGGAGAGAAGAGATGAGTAAAATTGTGAAAATATGGGGGAGAGAAAGGAGAGGAGAGGTGAGGAGAATGGAGGAGACATGAGACAGAGATTGAGAAAGAAAACAACATGGGAAGTAAAAATTAAGAAGAGATAATTTATTATTTAAATGACAGGGGGGGGGGGGAATAGAAAAATAAAGAGAGTAGTTCTCCTACCAATCTTTGTTCATTGGTATAGAACTCGAGCTCAGCTCCATCCATCACAAACTGAATGAACATGGTCTTCCTTGGCTTGGTATCCTTGGGAGGAGTGGGTGTAGGGACCGGTGGAGTGACACTGGTACCTGGAAGATTTTCATGAACTTCTGCCTCTGTGGTAACCATGGTTTCTTGAAGAAAAAATATATCGGTAATGATGATGATGGTAAGGTACATTCTAGGCATCAAAAAAAAATATTAGAAAAGAAAATACAGATATTTAACACTTTGTACTTCAACGTTTTGATGATTTTGTGCATATAGTTATTTGAAGCTGTGAAGTTGAATTTTAGTGAAAATTAAATGGAAAATTTCAAACAAAAACCAAATATAATTGAAAATTTACTCTCCGGTTTTCAGTACTGTATGCTTGGGATATTACAAAAAGAGAGACCGTGAGAAAGAGAGAGAAAGAGAGAGAAAGAGAGAGAGAGATGAACATGATGAAGTTGGTTGGGACAATGGTACGTAATTCTTTTGACATATATCTGCTAGATATGATTCCTTTGCTCAAAGCACGGACACACACCAACAAAAATAACCATATCTTAGGCTTACTTATGCAGCATTATTTTCTAAGAAATATTATTTATTTCTCTAGATATAATGACCACGTCAAAATGTTAAATAATTTAACATTTAATAATCACATGGACATATAAATATTGAGGCTTGAGATATTTATTTTGACAACTTCATTGGTTAAGGAAAGTTGTTGCTGTTTCAATGGCGAGTACAAGAATAATAATAAATAATAAAACGGTGCTTATAAAGCGCTTACCACCAAAGTCGCTATAACAAACTAAATACAATGATAAACAATTATATATTAAACAAAACAAAAAGAAAATGGAAATAAACCTACAAAGAGAAAAGAACTTGACTCACCTTCAATCACTGCTTCTGCAACAACCCTAGGGGGCGCCATCAAATTATCGCTCAGCGTCGCCAAGATTGTCACAATGTCTTGTTCTCCAATATTGATCTGAAATAGATGGGTACATGTACATGTATTTTGTATTTAAAGCATGTCACGAAGAACAAGAACCTCCATGTGCATGTGCATAATACTAAACACACAGTATACATTTATGTAAAGTCACTATAACAATCATTATTATTATATTCTATGATGCATATATTGTACTTATGTGCTTTTTTGCATCAAAATATCTTGATATCTTTTGATAGATTATCAAAACCATATAAGCACCATATTTTTAAATTATCAATGGCAACTTGGCAAGTATAAAAAAGAAGTATAAGGATGCACAATGCTTTCCTGATCAAACGCTAAAGAAATGCATACATAAGCATTGTTTCCTCATCCCAAAAATTTACATACACTCATAATCATGTCAATATACATGTAAAGAATAGTTATACTGTTGCTCATAAAGTTGGAGTAAATTTTCCCTTCCTCATTCCATGAAATGATTGTGACACTATGATTTATTCTCTATGGATAAAGTTTGTATCTTCTCGTAGCTTTATTGATCACACATTATACTGATCATTCTTTATCGTTGATCAGTAAAGTTCTAAGAAGATATAAATCTTATCTATCAAGAATAAATCATATTTTCACAATAATTTCATGAAAATAAATAAGAAAAAAAAGTTTCCAACTATATGGGCAACAGTGTATTAAGAGTTTCATGAGAACAAGAAATTAAAAATTTCAATGTAAACATTTTTTTCTTCCAGCATGCACATATATGAAGATAAGAAGCTGAATGGAAGTGGAAATATTGAAAATAATAGCAAGAGAAATTTCATGTGAATATGTAGATGGACACCAATGCATATACCTAGTTTTAAAATAAATGTGTTTAGGGAAATTTAATTCTTATTTCATTTGTGAATACATAAAAATACATAAACAAATAAATAAAGAAATGAAGAAGCAAACAAACAATTAACTACAAAATAACTAAATGAATGGATGAATAAATAAAAGACACATAAATAAGTCAATAAATGGATGGATACATAACTGAGTTTTAGCTTAAGTACATATTAAGTACATTAACATTATTCTTAGATACTGCATGCAAGAAGATATCATAAAAACAAATCCCCAAATGAATACAAAGATAAATGAATGAATGAATGAATATTTAACTACTGAGTAAAGCAAATAATAAATAAACTAGATGGAATTTTGACTGCGCGCAGTCGAAAATGATGCCTCCGCCATAGAGCAATTTAAACAAGTTTGGAGTTTAAATCTCCAGTGGTTCTTGAGATATCATGATAACAATCTCAATGTATGGAATTTCATAAGTTGACCTCTGTGACCCTTGACCTTTGACCTACGTGCTCCAAAATCTAATCAGATTGTCTTCCTATGGTGATACACACTATCATTAAGTTTGAAGTTTAAATCTCCAGTGGTTCTTGAGATATTATGATATGGTGATACATACTATCATTAAGTTTGAAGTGAAAATTCTCCAGTGGTTCTTGAGATATTATGATAACAATCTCAATGTATGGAATTTCATAAGTTGACCTCTGTGACCCTTGACCTTTGACATACGTGCTCCAAAATCTAATCAGATCATCTTCCTATGGTGATACATACTATCCTTAAGTTTGAAGTTTAAATCTCAAATGGTTCTTGAGATATCGCGCTAACAAACTCAATACAAGGAATTTCATAAGTTGACCTCTGTGACCTGTGACCTTTGACCTACGTACTCCAAAATCTAATCAGATCGTCTTCCTATGGTGATAAATACTATTCCCGAGTCTTAAGTTTAAATCTTAAATGGTTCTTGAGATATTGTGATAACGGTCAAACGGGACGGACGTACGGACGGACAACCCGAAAACATGATGCCTCCGGCACCACCTTCGGTGGCGGAGGCATAATAAATTAATTAATTAATAAAACAATCAATCTATGAATCAATATACATTTAAATAAAGGGTTCAAGCCCTGGCATGGCACCGATGTCATTTGGCAAGACATCAATGTACCAGTGACAATTTCTGTGCAGTTAATGTCTAGCAAGAGTCAATTCCATGCTTTTACCCTGGTCTCTGGAACACTATCTTGAACTTTGACCCAAACTCCCAACCCAACCTAACTCCTGATCGCAACCTAAGGCCCGACCCTACTTCATTGACAAAATAATAAAGCCCAGAGCAAGAATCTATTGGATCAGAGTTTTAACTAAACTACATGAGTAAAGTTTCATTATCATTATGTACTTCTTGCAAGAAGCTCTCATGAAAACAAATCAAAAGTCAAACCTGCACGATTTCCAGATTTGCAGTGACTCTGAGCGGGGTCACAGCGGCTACGTTGGGGTCAACAGGTCGGCTGAGGTCAACACGGAGTTCAACGGGTTCAATGATGAGACGATAAGAGCCCACAGTCTGATTGGAGTGGATCACAGCTCTGAATATCATACAGAGGGAGAGAGATAAAAATAGGGATAATAATAATAATATCTAAGATTTATATAGCGCTGGTATACATAAACAGTTTCTAAGCGCTTTACAAAACAAATGAATATTACATTTAATCTCAATATGTAGTAAACATCAACAAGAAACATGAAATAAACATTGATCATTTTGTGTTTGTATTCATTAATATAAATTACAGAAATAAAATGATCAGTGTCAAAAAAAACTTTTTGTGTTAACCTGAACAGAATGATCTTTTTCTTTTAAACTTCTGTTGTAAGAGTTACAATGGAGATTTGTTTGGTTAAAGAGTTTTTAATTGTTGTTTACAGTCTTTACATATTATGCTTGCAATTATTGGTATGTGAAGGAGAGACAAGGCAATCATCAAGACAGAAATAGACAAAGAGTGCCAGGAAATAGAAAAACACAGACAGAGGAGATTGATAGAAAGAGAGAGAAAAAGGAGAGAGATGAGATAATGTATCATAGTAATAATAATCTTAAAACCTATGAAGATTTATATACCGGTAGAAGCAAATTAAAAAAGAAAATCTGTTCACCCATTCCCATTTTGTAAAGCACATTGAGAATTACAGTTGACTATGCATAAGTCGAACCTGTTTGGACTACAAAAATAGTTTGACTTTCAAATCTGACTTAGGAAGTGTAAATAACACATGTTTGGCATAGTTCTGTCAAAAACATTGATTTGACTTAAAAGGAAAATTTGACTTGTGCAAGTTATGAAGAGTTAAATGTGATTTGTAAATTGTAATATACTCTACAAATTGATTTCTATCCTTATTCACCTTGATATCTGCACTGAAGTATAAATAACATGTTTTGCATAGGGGAATACTTGACTGATGCTACTGCCAGTTATGTAGAGTTAGTTGTAATTTGTAATTACAGTGAAATCTGTCTATAAAGACCACTCAAGGGAGACAAGAAAAGTGGTCTTTATAAGCGGGTGATCTTTGTAGACAGGTGGTCACTAAAGCAGGTTTGACAGTGCCATGCACTTTACAAATTGATTACTAAGATCCTTATTCACCTCGATATCTGCACTGATGTGAGTCTGGTGGTGATGTACATCATGAGGGGGGCCGTCACCTTGGCCCGCCCATCCGGCGACTCGATCCCGCCCTCGGTGTCGAAGGAACTGATGATTGACAGGTTGCCCAGGTTAGCAACCAAGGCGTGGGCGGAGCTTGGCTTCTCGGGGACCAGGATGATGGGGGATCGGATCTTGATGTCCAGTCCCACCTTCACACCAGTCTGCTGTATGTCATCCACCTGAGGAGTGAAAGGAGAGTGTGTATAGTGTTAGACTGTATCAAAGCACATAACCTTCAGTGGTTGGAATTCAGTTTTTGTCCCTTTATGATGCTGTACCAAGATGCAGGCATGCTTTATGATGGAAGAGAGATGGAGATATACGTATGATGATAGAATAGTTTGGATAATTTTCGTCACCAACCTGCTCAATCTTATCTCTCCTGTCATCTACCTGAATAGTAAAGGAATAATAACATATGTATACATATTAAAACATTATTCAGGATTCAAGTGTTTACATGTGTTGAGCAAACTCTATACATACATGTATCAGCTTTAGACACAGAAACTTTTCAACTCACATTGAAAGTTTACTCAAAGATAACAAATTCGAGGTAGGTCTGAATATTAAATATGTTCCCTTCACGCTCATTAATTTAATCATTTGAATACTTAGAAGAGTTGGGGGTTATTTCATAGTATACAATTGTGACTGGTCCTCTTACACAGTCTTCAAAGGCAAAGTTAATGGGAGAATACATACATGTATATGTACGGCAACAGATACTTCACCAAAAGTCTATTCCATATGAAGTGATCATGGAGAAATAAGTTATTCCTCCCCCCCCCCCCCAAAAAAAAAAAAAAAAAAAATCTTCATCTACAGAATAATAATCAAACACGAAGACGCATGATGGCTCAGTGGTAGAGCAGTGGTCTTATTACAAGGTGGTCCCGAGTTCAAAACCAAGAGAGGCCTTAAAGCCGTCTTTCCCCTGGTTGCTTACTTACAAGCACCTATATGATTTCTTTAATAGCAGTCAGGTAAAGCAATCCTCAAACACCATCATCACAAAAAAGAATGAAAAGAGATAACTTACTGTCTTGACTGCTATGCTGGATGCCTCTTTGGCTGTATCTATAGCACCTTGGTTGAGGAATGGCTCAAAGAAAGACTAGAGACAGAGGGATATCAGTAAAAAGAGAGAAAAACATTGTCCTTTTATTAGCCACTAAACATATTACATTGCTGTTCACATTAAATTTACTACCCCAAATGTGTGTCCACCCATTCATTTTGCAGCGCACACATTTCTGTCATACCCACACTCAAGAAAGAAAGACTACCTAGAGTCCTCTTCAGGACTCCCCAATCCTCCCCCCCCCCTCTCTCACATGGTGCAAACGCAAGCCTACTGTACAAAATAAATTATTTCACAAGTGTATTATTTCATGTTGACGTAGAAAGACAGCACCATTGGACGTAGAAAGACAGCACCATTGATTTTAATCATATGCCTTAGTTTTAATTTTCATATGACCATCATATACATTCATTGATACCCCAATAAATAAATCAGCAATGGAACAGAGAAGATGTCCATGCTCATTTCAATAATAGGGTACGACAAAATTGTAATGCATTTTATCCAGTTCAAGTGCATTGTGCTCTAGAAGCCAAGTGCTCGGTATAAGTACTGCACTTTCATTTACTGTATCAAATAATATAAATTATATTCAACACCCTCAACCAGTTACTTTGAAAGTCTCGCAGCCAGAGAGTAGTGGATTTCACCACACCTGCAAACTTCGCCACAGAGGGGCAAAACATTCTAAAAATTCAGCGCCAAACATACCAAAGGGTTGATTCTGGCCCTGCCCTCTACCCTTTGGGTTGATTTTGATTATCAATTAATAAGAACTGGGGGGGGGGGGGGGTTAACAAAGATCCTAAGTCAAACTTAACTCTAAGTTGGATTTAAACATTATGGAGAGCCATTTGTAGCCTTAAAATGAAATATATTCAAAAGCAAAAATTCTAGTATTTTAAACTTTTCATAAATTTCACATCAAAAACATAAAATATCCTTGATAATAAAAAATATGAAAGACTTGAATCAACATTTCATGCCTTCTAAAATAATTTTTACAAAATATTTTCATAGATGCTAACAGTTTTCCATAAATGTTAAGTCCAACTTAGAGATAAGTTCAACTTAGGATCTTTGTGAAACACCCCCCTGAAGTGACAGAAAGTGTTCCTCACCAGTAGTTCCTTGATGTAAGGTCCGAGCAGCACTACCTGGATGCTGCCCAGCCTGACCTTGAGGCTGTAGTCCAGCTGGACATGGGTGGGTCCCGTAGAGGCCCCAGGGTCTGGGGGGATGATGGTGGGTATGGGCTGACGGGTGGGCTGCTTGAACTGCACAAACTGTGTTCAAAATGAAAGAAAATACATGTAGATACATTTAGTTATCATCCTACATCATCTAAGCCTTTTAACCATTGACTTCTTACTTTCACCTTCCCCTTTTCTTAATAAATGAGCATTTCTATTTATGCAGGCACTGGGTAAATTACTTCATTACTTTAATTTGACTTTATACATTTTCCACCATGTCAAAGAAACATACTGTGTGTAAAATAGGTAATCATTTATAAAGCATAAAAGCACAACTTAAGGTCACAAACAAATTACTGTATTGTTTTAGATTGGAAAAGTAGCCCATAGCATATGTCAACAACCTAAAATTGTAACTTTTGATACATAAAACTTGTATTTACAACCATTTTTGCAATTACTTAAACATACAGGTATTTGCCATTGATGAATTAATCAAAAATAATAAATAAAGCAGAATGAATATCTTTAAAGTAACAGCCTGCATTCCTGATAAATAACATTGCAAATATTCAGAATCACTGCTCCTTGGCAAGTCCTCTTTACTTGGTTGTCTCTCTTAAAATCTGTAAAACTTTAATTACAATAACTATTACTAAAGGCTTACCCTAACATCAATAGCAGTCTGATCCTGTAGACATATGATCTTGGGATAAGCAGTGTTAACTACTGCATCCTCAAAGGAGAAGTCTTTCAATCTGTAAAAAGATAAGTGGACAACGTTAGCAACCAAGTAGATAATGTGACTGGCACAATAACTCACTATTGTACATAGCCTTGAATAAATACACTATTTTTGGTTGTTGTATTTATTAAGATTATTTCCTTCTCAACAGTACAATATGAAACACAAATATATAAATTATATGTACATGTATGTAACAATGGTTTCAACATAGAGTATACATTCAGTAAATAATTCAGATAACAGAAGGAGACGAAAACCTGAAAAGCATAGCTTGAGGTGGTAATGCCCATACATTACAAAAATTCAAACCTGATGCTGTGTTTAGGCTTTTGTCCTAATTTGGGTTTAACAAACAAAATTAGTCTGAGGTCTCAGTTTTCCTTGTATTAAAACTGATTTCAATTCTAGATCAACTTTAACTGAATTAGAAGTACATAGATAAAAGGGAACAATTTGAAAACTCAATACCTGAAAATGAATGTACAATTGACATTCCCAAAGATACGGTTTACAGTTTAATACATTGGGTGGCACTCACTCATAATGCACTTTATCCCACTCCTTCCATTCATCCGTTGCGGGAAAAAATGGGTAAATATATTTAGATGCTGCACAAGTTCTATCATTGTCATCATCAATATCCTCCATCCTCCTTCTCCTCCTCCTCATCAACATCATCATCATCATCATCATCATCATCATCATCATCATCATCATCATCATCATCATCATCATCATCATCATCATCATCATCATCATCATCATCACACCATCATCACCACCATCACCACCACCACCATCATGTACACACCTTGCTTTCACAGTCATCCTTGTATCCTTGTCTATGAGTGAGAACTGTAGTCCCCTGATGTAGACGTTGGCCAGAGACTCATGGACATCGGTCAGCGTGATGCAGAGGTACTCCATGGTCGCCTCACCATAGAACCTTATCACCCCTCTGACCGGAGCCTTGGGTGCCTGAGGTTTGGTAGGTGGGTCCGTCTCTGCATATTATACATTTTGGAGCGATAGTGTACACATGAATTCTCTCAAAGAATGCAGATATTCAATTACATGAGGTACATATACTAGTATTAAGCTAAATGTAGTAAGCCTTTGGACACAAGTTTTGGGAACCTTTGAAATTGCAAATTTAACAAAAATATGTTGAGAACCTGATCTTTCACGTCTACTCCTAAGGTACATGTAAATCCTTTAAACACACACACACATGAGGGATGCTTCAGATATGGACGGAAGATTAAGTGTCATAAAACAAATGAAAAAGTGAAGATTAGATGACATCCCAATATAATTAACAGAAGCTATAAAGAGGAGGGGTCCAAGAAGACTTCCTTGGGGGAGATCACAAGAGAAAGGGAAAAACTTCATTAATTAAGTTAGAGAATAAGTAGCTGTAAGTAGTGCCGTGGGGCTTTAACATTCATGATCTTCCATGAATGGTATGGGATGGAACTCACCTTGCTGTGTTTCTGTACTGGGAGGGGTGGGTTCAGGGTCTGGTGCAGGTGATGTGCCAGCAACCTTCTCGGTCAGTGAGATGGAACTCAGACTACATGGACATGAGATGAATGAATAACACAATAGCTGGGTTTAAATCGAAATGTGAATACATTCAAGATTACTAACTGAACTTGGGTATACTGCTGTATTGTGCAAATTGTAATGCAAAAGAAACACGCTCTGACTGATTCCAAGGGGAAGATTATTGAAACAATGAAAAATGGTTAAAAATGCGGTTTCTTTGTAAAAATGAAATACAATCCAATTAATAGTCAATTTCGTAAATGTATTCAATGAGCTAAAGAAAGATATGTTGGATTTACTTGATGTGCACAATTATGAAATGAAAAGTGAACTTTAATAATAATGGCTAGTATATATAACATGGGTGACTGTGATTGTGTCGATATAACAATATAACTACAGAACATTGTTATTTTGGAAGTGATTCCAAACTGTTTGAATGATTAATTCATAGATCAGATGAATTTATATTAACTTTCTTTGTATTCAATGCTCTGCATTTTGACCTGTTGATTTCACTTCCTCCCCCCCCCCCTCTCTCTCTCTCTCTTATCTGCTCTATCTATCTTTCTCTCTCTTTATCTGCTATATCTATCTTTCCCTATCTCTGTATATCTGCCTGTGTTTCTTGTCATCTATGTCTTAGCTCCACTCTCTTAATTACTGCAACTCATTGTATTTCTACAAAAATCCAATTTGCCATTGTAACACTCATATTTCCAATTTAAACTGATTCTTTACGAACCTTGTAATCATCTCTGTAATGGACTTCTTGAGGAAGAGCACGGCTGTTCTGTGAAAGAGGATATTGAGAGCACTGAAGTTGATGACGACGGCCTGCTCTGTGGATCCATAGTAACCACTGAAGTCTGGGCACTTAGCATCAACCTGTACAAGTATAGTATAGTAGGATGAAATATTTAATGTGGTTGGATGAGCAAGTGTGTGCTTGTAAAATGGGAACAGGCTGGAATGCTCCCCAGTGAGTGGAGAATGTGCATACATTGTGTGCGGTTGTAATAATGTATTGGGCGCTATATAAAAGTGGAATATTGTTATCATTATTTTTGAAGTACACAAAGAAGCATAAATATAACCTGTAGATGTATTGATGTTGAAATACAACTTACAGTAGTACAGTACACTTGAAGAATTGTTCAATACCACTGTGGTTAATTTGCTACTGAAATCACAGATTTTTACAAGAAACTGTGGGACAGTGCCTTGGGCAACATTATTTTGTGGTGTTCGAGGTATACTGCTGTTAAGTGTAACAGATTCTGAAGAAAACCTTCAACAGAAAAATTCATGAAACATAAATGTAAAAATGTTGTATGTACTGTATAAAGCAATAATAAGAAAAGTCTTGTATAGTTCAGTTTCTTTAATTTTTTTCTTTTATTTGATCATTGCCTACTTTCATTTCATACTTTCTTCCACCTCTTGAACAAATTATTTGACCAGGATCCAAAGAATTTCATGGACAATTATTTCATCTATGACTGTTTAGTATTGACATGTTATTTTGTTGTAGTAACATTGGAGATTACACACCTTTCTGTACAGAACAGAAAACAGCTCTGAAGTAGCCGCTGAGCTGAGCAAATGAAGATAAGTGCCATCTGGACCTAATAAAAGAAAGAAGAAGAAAAAACATCTTACATTTTTACTTTCAAGGCCAAATGCTGTTGAAGTAGGAAAGGTACATGTTACTAATTGATTTCATGTGACAAAAAAAGAAGAAATTTAGCAATACAGTACTTAGCAACCACAAAGTCATGACTTAATCGAGTATTTTTCACAAAGTGGCCTTTAGGACTGATGTTGTACAGCTTAACACGGGCATTCCAAACTTGATTTTTGATAATGTGTGAAACAAATTTTTGCATAAATGCCTCCAGTCAACTGTAAAAAAATATTCCCCTCTCTCTCTCTCTATCTTTCTTCACTTTTCCAGTGTACCTTGCAAATGATAAATGTTCTTTTTCAAAGATTTACAGCATACTGACACACTTTAATAAATTTAAGAGTTTATAAGCATATTTAGTAGACAAGGAACCCTTACAAATCATTATCATGCAGTGTAAATCTCAATTAAAATTCCATCTCAGTTTGTTTCAAAACATTCAACATCTTGCTCACCTATATGGAACTTATCAATGACTTGGATGCCCCTCAGTCCCATATGTAGGGCCTGGCCGTAGGTACTGAGGGCCACGTCCACACACACAGAGTCTATCCTCAGGCTGAGATACTCTGACTCTCCAGTCTCGGTGGGGGAGGGAGGAGCTGGACTGGTGCTCCTATCTCCGGATGTAGCTGGGAGGGGTAGTATGCTGGTGCTCGGCTTAGAAATGGACACCACCACCTAATCAAATGGAGAAACACAAGACATGGTGAATTTTTTCGTTTGTTTTTAGTAATAAAATTTGCAACTTATATGTGCATGCTGATAAGATTGAAAATATATTTGAAGGTGTTGGGTGCTGTTATTTTGCTTGATAAATTTTTCCTCACTGAAATATAAAACAGGTACTAAACTGAAGAAATACCAACTACATGTACCTACCAAGGCATCACCCTTTGGATATTTTCTTATATACAAGTTTACTGTATTATTATTAGTAGTATTATATCAAAGGCATACAAATATAACACCAATATGCTTGGGCTTGAACATGCAGCTGTCAGGGATACCTCTGACAAGCTGGAGCCCCAAACCTTGCTGTAAAATATTTAGCCTAAAAAAGTTTGGAATTGGAAGGTGACAAGACCAGAAATCTGCCCATATGGCCTGAAAACTGGCATCCTTAAACTTTATATATTTAAAGCCAGAGTCAAAACTGCTCCTCCTAACAAAGACATATTACCTCTCTGATGACAAATCTGAGAAGTGTGTGGGTTTGGTTCGTAGCGGAATCGTTGTCGTGAAACTTTGGAACCTGTGACGAGGCTGCCCAATGTTGGATATCCTCATCGGAATGATCTGATGCTGTGTAGTATACATCACCTGTATCAAAGTAAAGGTCATATATGAACAGCGATATTAACCTTCTGAACAATTACACAATCACTACTGTACATGTACATGTACCAACATCAGGGTAGAGGTTAACTTCTTGTAGCAGATTGTTCTCATTATCAAATTAACAACATAAGAATCAACAGGGGCAACACTATAAACAGGGATGGGGGCCAACACATTCTCTCTAACCTATTCAACATTATTCTCTCAAAGCTGTCCAAATGCCATTGATGACAACCTTCATCTGAAGAAAAATGCTGTAAGCATTCAAAAGTAAAAAAGAAATTTTCAACCTGTCAGATTGATAGTTGTGTATCACAGGAATGGAATTTATGTTGGACTACAAAAAGTGATAAACACACAGAAAATAGCTTTGAGTGAGCCACATAACATGTGGTACAACAAATACCCACATACAGTGTACATGTACATGTATTTACAACTGGGTTGGAATGAAGGCTGTGCATGACACAACCACAAAGCTATCTACATGTATGAGTGGGACTACAGCTTCTGATAATAACAAAAAGAGTACATAATTACCTTTGAGTGGGGCTACAGGTGGGGTGGGTGGTTGGACAGAGGGATTATCTATATCGTCTACGTTGGTTATCTTCCTGGTCTGCAGAGTTGTACCAGCGATCCTGGTCTTCCTACTCCATAGCATGAGCCTCTTGGTGCGACGCAAGGCAGCTGCGGAGATCTCAGACTTCACTGCTTTGGGATCCTACACAAAAGAACAGAGTCGCACATTATATTGATTTTTTGTTGTTATATGTATCTGTTACTCTTGTTGTTGCTATTATTGCATTAAAAACACATCAAACAATATATTTGGTTCAAGTTTTGTAACCATCAATGTAGAATGTTCTTTTAATAGTGCAAATCAATCAATCAAAATACTTTTCTCTCCATGACTTAAATACATCACAGTTACACTTTAACTACAGTTAACAACTATTAGAATTATTCATACCTTATCAAGTTTTGTAATTGTTTAAGTATTGATTTTCCTGATTCATGTTTTTTGAGAGTGTGACATATTAAAGCTTGCATCTGAAAATATTCAAGAAAGGCCCATTTCAAACAGTTTACCTTTCATTATTAATTTACAAAAAACATAAAATTTAGAAAGGGCATGGATAGTTTAGTTCTTGTATCAAAAAAGGTATCAAGATTGCAGGGGAATGATTTGGTAACAGGAAAATATTACAAGCTTCTTTAAAATCCAGAAGGCTACTGACACTATGAGCCTCTTCAGTACAGAAGGCAATCCATGGTCCTGAAAGATTGAACTGGATAGTCCTTGATAGCAATCACAAAGCTGATTTGTTTTTGTATAAATATATCATTTATGATCAGAGTCTGTATATTAATCAAGACTTACGATAGAGGGCATTGGAGTCCTGTATGGAATGTCATTGGAACTTGCTTGTACATCTGGAAGTGGAACATTCTTGGCAAACTGTAAGAGAAAAGAACGTAAAACCAGAGTAAACATGAAGTCCTCATGTACGAATGCTGTCTAATCTTTACTCATAATAGTACAACCACTGGGAGAAAAAGAGGTCTACAGGGGTAATCATTATATATGTTCATTTTAATAGGTAGACCCTTTTTCATGATTTTCTACGAACTGTGCATAGTTTATATCTAGATTAAGAGTCAGCTGGGCACTGAATTTAAGCACACATGCAATTACGCAGCCACATTCAGACCAGAACGCGAAGAGCAAGCATCATAAACTATCATATGATGTCAAACGTATTAAGCCTTTATACAGCATCAAGTGTTATTGAAACAAGTTGTAGATATTTTCATACACGTACAGAGCTACCAAGTGTCATGCATTAGGTGTGACGTCACGCATTTCGAGGGTCTGATAAAGCTCTCACGCACGACGCGGGCGCTACATTTAAAAAAAACGCTATACCTTATACGTGTTATACCCTCACCCGTGCGGTCGCGCGCCGAGTTATGAAAATGTCACGCATTGCTGATCTTTGAACTTGGCGTCTCTGCATGTATGTACAATTTATAAGTAAGGCCTATTTCCTAATATCAGTGGAATGGTATTACCTTGACAAGAGCTTGAATCTTGGAGTCTGATATCGCAAGTTTGAGTGATGGTAGTACTGCTTCTATTTTGTGCCTGGAAGAAGAGAAAACAAGAAGAAAAAATGTGTGTGAATAACTGCATAAGAGCCTGTCTCAAAGGAGTTCACTGCCCCTGTGTTCCTTCAACCCTTCCCGCTGCCGTTGCTTCTAAATACAGTCAGAAGGTACGAGATTGTAATATTGTAAGACTACGGCAACATTACTTTTTCCAAGGAGAAATATACCAATAAATACATACCTATGGAGCAAAGCAAAATAATGTTGCATATCAAGTTCAATGTTAAAATCAAGTGGTAATGCTTGTAAGAAGTGAATACAGTAGGCTACTCACTGCGGAAGTTGTTTGTAGTCTGGCTTAGCACTGATGAAGGTGTTGACCTGAAGACTTAGACCTGGTAAGATGTGATGTCTGGACTCCCTGGCCTGAAGGGCTTCCCTCCAGTCCGCACCTGCATGTACAGAAATATATATACAGTCAAACCTGTCTATAGCGACTGCACAAGGAAAACACACAAAGTGGTCTTTGTAGAAAATAACACATGCTAAATTTCTATGACAAATTTGCTCTCAGCCAATCAGATACCACCGTTTCATAAGCTTTGTTTAATATTAAGTAGTATTTTAGAAACAAGTTTTATGATACAGGGCTCTGGTGATTTTCCCGGCAACAATTACTCCATGGATCTATTTCCTGCACTAGTCAAGTTCCTAACTTGATCTATTCTTTAATTGTAGTTTTATTTATACAGGGTAGCATTGGCATTGTAGTGTATTAAGTACATAACCAATGTTTTAAGAATGCAGTTACAGACAAAGTTATTATACCTTGCTCAACAAGTAGGACTTGTATGTCTGTGATTCTGATGACAAACTTGTCATAGAGCCTGGCTTCTATCTCAGTAGGCGTGGCGTCCTGAATGAAAAGAGATTTAAAACAATGATGGTCAAAATTATAAATGTGTATATTTATAGCTCAAAATTAAAAACATTACAATGATCAGGATTGCAGAAAACTCATCACATATTCAGTATATGGTCTTCAATATTTAATGTATACAAATACATGTAAAATGAACATAAATGGACAAATTTCAGCAATGTTTAAAGAGACAGGGTAGAAAGATAATTTTCATTCCTCATAATCATAAGAAACTTAAGAGAGTGTACAAGAATTGAATTTATTTGCAATGCATGAGTGAGAAGAAGCATATCTTTGTGTGTGCTGTTTGCATCTTTTCCATGAGTTACTTGCAGGAGTTTTCTCTTTAATAAACATTGTTATATGGATGCAGGCAAGGTATTATGTCCAGCATTATCTGTCTTTCCCCAAGGGAATCACACAACGTAAAAACTAGAAACTTTGGTGGGGATGAAAAATTCACAAATTTCATAAGTAGTTAAGATTCTTGAAAGTTTCATGCAGCAAAATGAGTGAAATTAAAGATGCAAACATTTGCAAACAGTTCCTGCCAAGAAAATCCCTCTTGTTTACAATTTGCAAATTCAACTGAAGTTTTATGACCAATCAAATACTTAAATAAATAAAGATACATATGGCAAAAGTTTCCTGGTGATATATATTCCGGTTTTTAAGTACTTACCTCAAGAGCAGTGGTGTCCTTCTGTAGCTCACTGTTAACCCTTAGACTACCAAGGTCTAGGATGAGCAAGTAGCCCCCGAGGTCCAAGGATCCATGCTCAGGAATGATGATGTTTGGTGACTTCACATCAAAGTCCACCTGGATAGTCTGAGAAATAAATGAAAGTATAACAAGTAAAGATACCCAGTCAAACATCTCTTTGAGTTAATATATATCAAACTATCATACAAGATTTTCTGGCATGTTGCTCTAAAAACTCTATATACAAATCAATCCTTTTGGAAGCTTCTAAAGATTCAGCTCCTACCCCCTCCCCCCCAAAAAAACAACAACAACAACAACAACTACTACAGGGAGCGATGTCTTGACATTTTGTTATAAGTGCAAGACACATCTGTTGCTACAGTGCATGCACGGAAGCAGTGTCGTTTCACTGGATCATACTGTACTTACTTTATGATGTTGTATTGCATAGAGAAGGTTGTTCTGGGAGGCCTTGGCAAGCTCCTGGACCCCAGCATAGGCAGCCGACTTGAGACCCGACAGATCCAAGCTATCGACCTTGAGGAAGCCAATGAGCTCCGAGACAGCATACTGGTTGTAGACTATGTCTACGGGCTCTGAGGTGATGGCAAGAGCCATGTCTGCAGGGACGGTCAACGGAGAGGTCTCAAAGTCCACACTGAAGACCTGGGACGTCATGGAGGTGTCTGGATGAAGCTTCTCGGAGGAGATCAGAGGAACTAGCTCTCGGTTGGGTAGGGCGCCCTCTACACGCATGGCATCTGTACTCAGCATCACACTGAAAGGAAGAATTGAAGTCAAATTTACTTCATATACAGTAGGCTTGTGGTTGCACCATGTGAGAGAGGGGGAGGGTTGGGGAGTCCTGGAAAGGACTCTCGGCCATCTTTCTTGAGTGTGTGTAGTCCTGAAATGGACTGTTGGTATAGTCTTGAAAAAGACTGTTGGTTATCTTTCTTAGCTTATATCGCCGGTTGGAGAGGATGGATGGAGGAGTGGCTCGAAGTTTCTAACAGGTTGACTATCCGTCGTCAGGAGTGTTATTGCATGTAACAGTGTTTCTTGCTCAAAAGGAGATAGGAAGGTTTTTGATTCTGTATTGCTACTTTCACTATGTCTTAAAAATGAATATATTTGGGTTTTGATGAAACACCACACTGTAATTGCTTTATTATCCAGTATTCTTCAATGTACCTGTCATATTATTTGCATCCTTGTTGACTGGTCTGAGCTTGTACGTTCTGCAACAGGTATTTCAGAACAGTTCCATGTCTGTTTTGCAGAGACATTGGACAACCCCATAAGTCCACTAAAATTCTTACTGAAACTTGAGATCTCTGGTACTACATCATACTCGCTGGGCAGTACTGGACAGGTCCCAGCTTGTACATTCTGTAACAAGCCTCTCTCTTTCAGTATAAATCCATGTCTATTCTCAATCGACAAAACCAATAAGAAACACTACAGAAGCCACAGAGCACAATTTACTCACTGGACAGCATTGTTGACTGGTCTAAGTTGTACTCCAGCCTGTACATTCTGTAGCAAGCCTCTCAGTATGGTTCCATGTCTGTTCTTCATAGACATTGCACAATCCCACAAAACCCCACCAGAAACCCAACTGAAATCTAAGAGTAGAATAAACTTACTGGCTGGTTTGAATACCAACTTGTACATTCTATAGCAAGCCTCTTATGGTGCCATTATTACACATAATGTACAACCACAGAGAAACCCCAATAAAACAATATACTCACTGGACAGCATTGTTGACGGGTCTAAGTTGTACTCCAGCCTGTACATTCTGTAACAAGCCTCTGAGTATGGTTCCATTCCTGTTCTTCAAGGCCACAGTGCAGCGGTCAAGGAGGAAGCTCACTTTGGTTCTCACATACTGAACAAAAGACACAAGTACATAAGTTTATAATAATAATAATAATAATAATAATAATTGGATTTATATAGTACCTTTTCAAGAGGATACAATGCGCTGTCTCTTAGTCTATCAACAATTTATTAAAGACGACTTGTACAGGTATGTTTTCAGTTGTTTTTTGAAGAAATCTAGTGAATTACTATTTCTTAAGAATGAGAGGAGTTTGTTCCAGAGACATGGGGCTAAGGACTGAAAGGATTTGTGCCAGGCTTTATACAAAAACAGTAACATCTCAAAGTGGAGATCAAAGGTGTTTAAGTTTCATTTACAGTAAATGACAACAACAAAATTCTAAAATATGAAGAGGTCTACATAAAATCAGGCAATTTAATGAAAAAAATATGACTTTAATAGCAGTTTAAGAGATCATAATAATAATAATAACTAGATGGAATTCGACTGCGCGCAGTCGAAAATGATGCCTCCGTTATAGAGCAATTTTACAAACCAAAACAGAAAAAAAAAATTGAATTCACGTTCAATGGTAATCCATTGACAGGTTCTCAGAATATTGTGATTACAAGCAATTTCTCATATACATATATGACCCTTTGATCTTTGACCTCATGACCATAAAATCTACTCAGTTCATTGGCTCTGCAAGATGTTCTGAGTTAAATAGTAATCCATCTGTCAGTTCTAATGAGAATGCGTTCACAAGCTATTTTTGCATACATAATGGGCCCATGACCTTTGACCTTTGACCTTATGAACCAAGAATCTACTCAGTTCATTGGCTCTGCAAGTAACAAACATGACCTAATTTTGGCATGAATCCATCAATCGGTTCTTGAGATAACGCGATCACAAGCTGTTTTTGCATTCATAATGTGCGCTGTGGCCTTTGACCTTTGACCTACGTGCTCCAAAATCTAATCAGATTGTCTTCCTATGGTGATACACACTATCATTAAGTTTGAAGTTTTTACATCTCCAGTGGTTCTTGAGATATCATGATAACAATCTCAATGTATGGAATTTCATAAGTTGACCTCTGTGACCCTTGACCTTTGACCTACGTGCTCCAAAATCCAATCAGATTGTTTTCCTATAGTGATACACACTATCACTAAGTTTGAAGTTTAAATCTCCAGTGGTTCTTGAGATATCATGATAACAATCTCAATGTATGGAATTTCATAAGTTGACCTCTGTGACCCTTGACCTTTGACATACGTGCTCCAAAATCTAATCAGATTGTTTTCCTATAGTGATACACACTATCACTAAGTTTGAAGTTTAAATCTCCAGTGGTTCTTGAGATATCATGATAACAATCTCAATGTATGGAATTTCATAAGTTGACCTCTGTGACCCTTGACCTTTGACACACGTGCTCCAAAATCTAATCAGATCGTCTTCCTATGGTGATACATACTATCCTTAAGTTTGAAGTTTAAATCTCAAATGGTTCTTGAGATATCGCGCTAACAAACTCAATACAAGGAATTTCATAAGTTGACCTCTGTGACCTGTGACCTTTGACCTACGTACTCCAAAATCTAATCAGATCGTCTTCCTATGGTGATAAATACTATTCCCGAGTCTTAAGTTTAAATCTTAAATGGTTCTTGAGATATTGTGATAACGGTCAAACGGGACGGACGTACGGACGGACGTACGGACGGACGGACGGACGTACGGACGGACGGACGTACGGACGGACAACCCGAAAACATGATGCCTCCGGCACCACCTTCGGTGGCGGAGGCATAATAATAATAATAATAATAATCTTTTAAAGTCCACTCCAAATTTTTTATTTAAACCGAAAATGAAAATTCTTTTTGCCCAATTGATCATGAGCCCGGCAGCCACTGAGCAGCGCCAGATGGACGTTGCTCTATCCCTTATTGTTGAACGCCAAACAAGGTAGCAGCAACTCCCATCTTTTAACGTCTTTTGGTATGACGCGGCCGGGGTTCGAACCCACGACCTCACGTTTGTGAAGCGGACGCTCTACTGACTGAGCCAACACTCCGGTATACATGTACATCATATCATATCCAGTGGGTGTAGCAAAAGAGGAAATCACTACAGTCACTGAATATATTTCAGTCATCTACAAGTAATTTTTGTTCTTAACAAAAATCTTTAACTGCACAAGGTGCTGCATCAAGTTCAGAACACAACAAGTTTCTCACAAATTCTCCATTGAATTTGTCTAGCACTTCACATCAGAGTATGCTCATTCAGATATTTAGCTTTCCATACATACTACATGTATATGGGCAAACCTTGTTGGTTTTGCAATAAAAACTTGAATCAGTCTGATGAAGAAATATGAAAGCAAAAAGCAGGAAAACTTCTAGCCATATAAATGTATTGATAAAATGACTGACCTGTACAGGAATAGGGCTACCATCCACACTGCTACCCTCTCTTGACTCGTTATAACCTATCCCAGCATACACCTTGGCCTTCTCTTCATCTGTCAGCTGAGACCATAAATCTGTAGACGTAAATAAGAAGCTAGATATCATATTTCATCCATTTTCAATCATCTTCCATCTATATAACAGAATTATTTTGTTATTAAATATGCATACAGTAGCTGAAAGCCTTAGCTGAAAGCCATGCCAATTATTTGTACTCAAGAATTAGTAACATAATATAATAAAGTGCCCTATACAATAAGGGAATGTTCTAATTGTTATTCTATTGCATCTGATAACAAAGCTCACTTTATTAAAGCTATTGGACATAACATATGTTGCAACAAATGAAAATGAAAATGATACCAAAATTATCTGTGACATTGCCTTCCTATATTGTTTTCTTCTTCCTTGGAAACTCACTCTCCCTTTCTCTCTAACTCTCTTTTTCTGAATCATGCTTAATTCAAACTGACCTTCATCATCGTCCTCTTCCTCCTCCTCCTCCTCATCTCCGTAACCTAGGATACGCATGAACCAGTTGGTGTCCTCTGCTTTCTTTTTTCTCCTTGCTCTGTCTCTCTCTGGTTTCTCCTTGATGAACTACAGTGTTTGCGGAAAAGTGATTCAGCATAAAGATAGGAGACATATTTTAAAGGTTCGCAATATTAATTTTAAAAAGTTCAGTACTAAGTTGCCCATTTGGATATGTCTGTTCGTCTGAAAAGGAATATTCCTATCTTGACTTTTTTACAATCATTTAAATAGTTCAACTAGGTCCATTGATTTCAATTCAGCACACATGCAAAAGGATGATATTTCAGTCAACAGCCAACATGATGTGCATTCTCTCCCCATGCTCGTCAAACATTACTTTAATTTCACTCTTTAATTGTTTATGATATTGCTACATACATAGTGTTCAAGGCAGATGATTTGTTTTGAGGTTATAACTTCATTCTCCTACAGCATCTATTACATGCTAAAGTGAGTCAAACTGAAAGACACAGTAGTACAGATTTGTCTATCACTCTCATGTCATTTATTGTCATTGAGTATTAAGACGAGAGTCCAGATGCTTCTAACACCATTCAATTTCATTGTGGCACATTTGTCGGCTCAGATCTGCTACTGCTAATTTCATTTCTCGAGTCATCAGGTCTTGTCTAATTTTCAGACCTTTCATTTTACTATCAGTATTGCTTTATTGTTTGTTCATATACATGAAGTTTCATAATTATTTAAACAAAATTATGGCATGAAGAGGTTGCCACTTGGCTCTCCAGAAATCAGGGTACTTACTCTGCCCGCTTAGACATGGGGAGTGTTTTACAAAGACTAAGATCGACTTAAGGTTGGACTTAACTATGGCAGACCATTATGATCTTTAGATAATATATTTTCCTTCAATAATGAATTATCAAACAATGTAAACTCTGTAGATTTGTGACCATGATTTGTACGTCACTTGAGAGACCAATGCCAGTATAAAATGGTGAGAGCAAACAGTAGCACGAATGGCCTGCCATAGTTAAGTCCAACTTAAAGTTGATCTTAGTCTTTGTGGAACACTCCCCATGACTTGTTAAACTTAATTTGCTCTTTTGACAGCAAGTCAATGACAGCCAGCTGTTTTTTACACTACCGTAAATCTCCGTGTATAAGGCGCACTTTTTTTTTTTTTTTTAATTTCGATTTATGGCGCTATGCCTGGCAGTGTCGCATATGTTTTCTATGTTTTCTATGTTTTCTATAACAAATGGTGTACCACAAGGTTCTATCCTAGGTACTCCATTATTAGAAAGATAGAGGATGCTATTCATATCATGCATGACTATTGATGTTTGGCATAGAACACAGAGCTTCTGCTAGGTGATGTGAAGAGGCTGGTGTGGGACACTTGGTATCATGAAGCCTTAGACTGTTGTTACTATTATTTGCACCTCGATGTAAAATGAAGGTCCTTCCCCGCGTGGGTTTTCGGCAACAAAACAACAACAAAACAAAAAACGATTTTTTTTTTTTTTTTTTTTTTTTTTTTTTTTTTTTTTTTTTGGTTGTTGCCCCCAAAATAGGGGTGCGCCTTATACACAGGTGCGCCTTATACACGGAGATTTACGGTATATTCATACAATATTTATTGAAAGATCTTTACCGTCAAAAATTTTGTATGAATATATCACACTTCCATTATTTACCTCTGTCTTGGCCCTCTCTCTCCCTGCGATGATGTTGGTCAGGTCTAGTCTATCCTCCAGACCCTTGATCTTCCTGTCGAGAGCCTCTGTGCTCTGCTTGGCTTCCTGCAGGACCAGCTTCTGCTTGTACTTCTGCCAGTAGGTGTTGTAGACCTCGAGGTGGGCCTCTATCCTGGGGGCGGACCAGGGACGGATGTGCTCCTCCAAGATGGCCTTGTATGCATAGTGCCACCTGGGGTACAGAGTGCATGGGAAAGAGAGAGGGAGGGAGGGAGAGAGGGAGGGAAGAGAGAGAGAGAGGGAGAGATAGCGAAGAAGAGAGAGCGAGGGAGAGAGAGAGAGGGAAGAAAGAGGGGGAGAGAGAGAGGGATGGAGAGGAGAGCAGAGAGAGAGAGAGTGAGGGGGAGAGACAGAGACATAGGGAAAGTGGTAGAGAGATATGGAGAGTGGCAGAGAGCAAGAAAGATGGAATGCCAGAGGGTTAAAGTAAAAATAAAACACACAAAGACTGATAATTTATTTGTTCTTAATTTTCATGGTGCAATTTCGTATCCTTATATTAAAGGCATTACACTTGATAAATCTCCATGTATCATCATCATCATCATCAACATCATCAGGATCATTATTATACTCATCATCACCACCATTATTATCAGTTTACATGTACATATACATGGACACTGCATGAAAACTGAACTTATTTGTTCATCTGCACAACTGAATAAATTGCTACTTAGACAAACTAATATTAATAATTCATTGCAATTCTTGCATCAATTACAAAAAAAATCATTAAAAAAAAAATCAAAGCTGATAGGACAAAGAAAGAAGAGGAACTGACAAAAATGATTCCCCAGGGGGTCCAACACTGACCATTTCTTTGTGTTCCCTTGGACGTGGACACCTGGCCTGTACTTCCTGTATCTCTCGTTGACCGCCAGCAGCTGCATGGACTGGGCGAGGTCAATGATGCAGATGTACTGCGGCCGTGTCAAGGAGATGGTCAAAGCGGAGGTGAGAATGTCCAGGATGATCTGTGGGTTGGTGTAATCCGTCGGAGGGTCGGACTTGTCGAAGGTCAGGCGGGCTGTGGTGGTCACTGGCTCAACAACTGAGAATGAAAATAGCAATGATGATTTTGTCAGTTTTATTTCCATATCGCTGATAGTGGTTACTACACAAACCATGTACAGAGCAAGAAGAACAATAATGTAATTCGCATCATTTACATGTAACACAAGGATAAATCCTTCTGGGTCTATACAACAAACAAGGCAGAAATTTAGAGGAAAATCTTAGATGACAATTGCAGTGATTTTTTATACATCTACTACAATTAAGCAAATATCATATAAATAGCAACAATAAAACAAACAGCAAAAGAATCAAAATCACTGCATATTTTATTTTTGTGACATGGAATCAATATCTTTAAAAATCACAAACAGCTGTATGGTAGTAAAAATTAATTTAAAAAGTAAAATCTTGATCATCTTTGAACAAACATCAAGTTAGATGCTGCTTCTAAGTATCGGCTTGCATGGTGATGTAGATATACAGTAGGCTTGCGGTTGTACCGATAACCAACAGTCTTTTTCAAGACCACACCAACAGTTCTTTTCAGGACTATACACACTCAAGGAAGAAAGATTACTGAGAGACCTTTTTAGGACTTTTCAATCCTCCCCTTCTCTCACATGGTGCAACCGCAAGCCTACTGTATAAACATCAAGTTTGTTTTGAATTCCTATGTCTTGTAGAAATTAATGATCATGTGGCTGTTGGGGAGGACTTTTTCCATGTGACTCACCGAAATTGAAGGGTTGACCTTTGACCTGGTGGCTGAGGATGGAGCTCTTGAGGATCTCTTTCCATTGTCCACTCCTGACATAACCAGAGACTGGATGCTCCACCGATGTGTTCCAGTAGGCAGAAAACCCAATGGCTTCCAACAGCTGAAAGAGATTAAAGGGCGACAATGTGAGAAATGTAGAGAAATGTTTATAAAGTGACTGGACATTAGGGAAAAATTATAATATAAATATCATACTACTGTCAAACCTGCTTTAGTAACTACCTGTTAACAAAGACATATTTTGTTTCCCTTGAAAATGGTTTCTCATTGAAACATGTACTATTAAAGGAACTTGTACATAAAGACCACCTGTCTATAAAAGCCTTTCCCTTGCATGGTCTTTATTGACAGGTTTCACTGTACCACTAAAATATACATTAGAGTCTAAGGACTTGCTTCAGATGTTGGGCCACTGATTTGAAAACTTCACTTACAATATGTAATTACATCATGTGATATGTGTGTGTACAAAAGTCAACAGGAAACAGAAAGGAAAGCCAATAATCACATGGAGAAGAATGATGGACTACCTATTTACAGCAGCCTGGATCAAGCAAATCGAAAGCCAAAGAAAGAACGCAGTGGAGGAAACTCGGGGGTTGCTTCCTCTCCAGGGCCCCCGTCTCACAAAGAGTTGATATCAATTGCACCTTATTTGCGATTGATATCAATCGCAACTATGTAAATAAGAGATAGGAGACTGCAAATTTGCGATTGATTGGAGGAATTTCGATTGATTTAGATCAATCGAAACTCTTTGTAAGACGGCCGGGGCCCAGAACAGGATGATCCAAGGTCTAAAGTCTTAGGTTGGTACAAATGAAAACTGTTTTGACTATTTTACTCATACAGATATGTACAGGACAGTTCTCCCTGTATGACATCACATGTTGTGACCTAAGATTCCAATAGATCACAAATATAATAGTTGATCGCAACTTCTGAAAATGGCAAAATTCACTTATTCTTTGTCCAATTCTTTTCTCATTTTCTTTTTTTCTGCCCAGTCCAACTTTCTCTGATCTTCAAAGGGATGTTTCCTGTATGAAAGTCAAAGTTTTCTTACCTTCCTCATGATGGTGGCTGAAGCATCCAGCTGAGTGGGTTCCCATTCTTCATCGGTTGTCTGATAATGGAAAGAAAAAATAGAAAAAACATAGAAAGATAAAATCTTCAATTCATTGAATGAATCACAATTCAATCAATTGCAAGGGTTAGAAAAAGAGAAATGTACACATCTACTTTGCAACTTTCAATGACAATGTCTCATGATAACCAAAATATTTTAGGCAGAGAGACAACTTACAAGACAAATAGAGCAAATAGTTGTTTTCTTTACAAAAATCAAATTTGAAGAAAATGATATCTGTCTAAAGTCATGTGTTTTGGGGATATTCGGTAGACAAAAACAAAGAAACAGATGACATCATCTCTAGAAATGGAAAAGTACTCTTAGAGTCAGAATTGCCTTGTCTATAACATTTGAAAATAAACTAGATCATGTTATTAAATCCAAGAGAATAAGAAGAAGGAAAAGAAGGAGAAGAAAATGATAAGGAATTAGAAAGAAAGAATCAGTGAGAGATGAAACAAACATGTTCCTGAAGTAGTACGGAAAATTAGAAGGACATGTACACTGTATGATGTAAAGTTGTAATTTCAATGATTAGAAAAAAAGCAATTGTATGTTTTCAATCCTCTATCAATGGAAGATTTCAAAAAAAAAATTAAACTTTCTATAAATTTTCATTTCAATCACCTGAATTGTGCGGCAACAATTCAAATCTAAAAAATGTCCGCTGCTAGATGACGACACTAAATTATGCATGATCAAATCTTAAAAACATTTCATATACTCAATAAAAAGAAATATGATATTGTATTTTTTTAAAGGATTTTGCTTAAATGTACCAGCAGCAATCCTTATGCCAAGGCACCAATACAAAATGATTAAGAGACAATGATCGTGTTGGTGGACATATGATACGTGACATGTACATTATTATTTATGGCCGGGGGCCAGGTGCTGCATAATGGCATAACCTTAATAGCTAAGGTGATATATATTTACATGTATGCTTTAACCACTGACCCCGAATCTTGTACAACACAGAGATTGTAAACAAAAACAACAGATATATGAGATACATTGTCAGTGTTAAAAACAGTCTCTTTAAATAATCAAAACACTAAAACTACCATGTCACATTTGAACCAAGCCCATAGGAAAGAAATGAGCCTGCCGCATACTCCTGCGGCAGACTTGCCGCAGATCTGCAGCAGACCTGCCGCAGACAGTCATCTTTTTCACATGCAAATTAGTTTTGCCGCAGACTTGCTGCAGACTTGCCGCATACTCTTTCAGTATGATGAAGAGTCTGCGGCAGGTCTGCCGCAGACTTGCTGCAGACCTGCCGCACACTCTTTCAGTATGATGAGGAGTCTGCGGCAGGTCTGCCGCAGACTTGCCGCATACTCATTCAGTATGATGAAGAGTCTGCAGCAGGTCTGCCGCAGACTTGCTGCAGACTTGCCGCATACTCTTCATCAGTATGCGGCAAGTCTGCGGCAAGTCTGCGGCAAAACTAATTTGCATGTGAAAAAGATGACTGTCTGCGGCAGGTCTGCCGCAGACTTGCTGCAGACCTGCCGCATACTCTTTCAGTATGATGAAGAGTCTGCGGCAGGTCTGCCGCAGACTGCCGCAGACTTGCTGCAGACTTGCCGCAGACTTGCCGCATACTCTTTCAGTATGATGAAGAGTCTGCGGCAGGTCTGCCGCAGACTCTTCGTCATGAATATTCATATCTCATATAGACCTGCTGCAGACCTGCCGCATACTCTTTCATATCCAGTACGTGGCAATAAAGTATGCATGTAGAAGAACCAGTGATAAACTGATTGATACTTCATAATCGATATTGGCAATATCGATATTACCAATTAGGTAATACCAATAGATATCGATATTACCAATTAGGTATATTCTATTCTCAATTGTATTAACTTCATCACATTGATCATTTGAAGTGTATTCAAGAGTAACATTTAAAGTGACACAGGCTCGTACACATATATATACTAAATATGTATATTGTTTCTTGGTTAGTAATCATAGTTTCTTCGTTAGTAATCAATATATCTATTGCTTAAACGTGAATGTAATTGTAACATGATCAGACAAAATAATCTATTGGTTAATAATGGCAAAAGGAAAATAGAAATCACAAAAATGATGTGCATTGTCTTAATTTGCTTAACAAATCATGATAAATGTATTGTTCTGTCACACGTGTAAAGTAATAATGAATATGCATGAGATGATTGGTTTCAATTGGCCCTATTAGACTTTAATGGGATTTCCTGTGGCAGACCTGCCGCAGACTGTTCCTGTGGTGTACTGGTATGCGGCAAGTCTGGAGCAAAGTTTCGCCCTGCCGCAGATCTGCCGCAGACTGTTCCTGTGGCATACTAGTATGCGGCAAGTCTGGAGCAAAGTTTCATCCTGCCGCAGATCTGCCGCAGACTGTTCCTGTGGCATACTAGTATGCGGCAAGTCTGCAGCAAAATTTCATCCTGCCGCAGATCTGCCGCAGACTGTTCCTGTGGCATACTAGTATGCGGCAAGTCTGGAGCAAAGTTTCATCCTGCCGCAGATCTGCCGCAGACTGTTCCTGTGGCATACTAGTATGCGGCAAGTCTGCAGCAAAATTTCATCCTGCCGCAGATCTGCCGCAGACTGTTCCTGTGGCATACTAGTATGCGGCAAGTCTGGAGCAAAGTTTCATCCTGCCGCAGACTGTTTCTGTGGCATACTAGTATGCGGCAAGTCTGCAGCAAAATTTCATCCTGCCGCAGATCTGCCGCAGACTGTTCCTGTGGCATACTGGTATGCGGCAAGTCTGCAGCAAAATTTCTTTCTGCCGCATACTTCGGCATACTCTTTGCCGCAGACTAAAGGTCTGCGGCAGGTCTGCGGCAGATCTGCGGCAGGTCTGCGGCAGGTCTGCGGCATACTTTTCACTTTCCTATGGGAAGATAATCCTATATATTTTAGAGAAAGAAAACAAAAAACACAATTGATGTACGTCAGTATTTGTCCGTCATGTGTACTGAAGAATATACATAATAAAAGTTTACATGAACAGAGGCATATGCTGTAATCCTTTAAATCCACTTGCAAATAACTCCCCATCTGTGGTATAGTTGCAATGCTTATTACGCATAATCTTGAATTACCTTTTGAGCCACTCTGTCTGCCCTTTCTAATATGCTACTCATGCAGAGCAGTATGGTATTTGTAGGCTGCCTAGATATTTTCCTTTTCACCACCAAGTCTTATGTAATGTTTAATCCTCCCCTGAAATCAAACTAAGAAGCTCCTCAAAAGTCAATATGATCACTATATTGAATACACAAACACTACTACATACATGTACAATGCACAATAATTTCGGCAATATAGAATTATGTAAATGTAGGCTTTCATGTATAGAACAAAAGCAAAAGAAATACTACTACTACTTCTGTAATATGTGATCTTATACATTGACTCAATGCTACATGCTATACACACAGTTAATGTACACTGTGGTGTATGGGCTCTTCTATACACAATATAACCAGTCATGCTGGATTGCAACTTCACTCTGATGTTTCTCTATGTGTCTTCATTTGAGTACTAACCATACAGCTAAACAACCCCACATTATATGGTGGCAGCGATATAGAACCTACTGGACAATATTTGTGAACTTTGCATCATTTTGGAGAGATTTTGGAGGCCATCTTATTGACACACTGTCATTGGATCAACAGGTGCTCCTTTCTACAGTCCCATATGATGGTTTTACTGTAAGTAAAATGTGCATTGACATTTGCATTACTATTGGAGTTTGAGTAGCTGGTATGAACTATGAATGAATCATTTACACCCCGCATGAATTGGGAAGACCCCGACAGAGCCAATGCTGTTAAGATTTTTCATCAGCAGTGTGACTTATACTTCTCAGTCAAGAATGTTGCGATTGGTAAGCAAGTGGATCATGTTCTTTTATTCACTGGTGCCACGGGTATCAAGCTTTACAACTCGTGGGGTCTGGAAGGTGAAGATAGGAAGAATCCAACTGTTGTTTGGGAGAAGTTCGAGACACAGCTGAGGCCAAGGGCAAATTTCCGTGTAGCTAGGCTATACCTTCAGAAATATGTGCAGAAAGAGAGGGAAAGTGCAGATGACTATATCTCGCGTCTGAAGCTGCAGGCATATGACTGTGAATTTCGTGATGACACTGAGCTCCAAGAACGCATCATTGAGCAGTTCATCACAGGCACTAGATATCCTGAGCTCCAGAAAGATCTTCTAGGGAAGAACAAGTCCCTCACTCTTACACAGATGCTTGAGCTGAGTAGAACATTTGAAGCATCGCAGATGCACATGGCTCAACTAGCGCAAGTACAGACACATATTCAGCCTGCATCGATTGATGTAGTTCGTCGGAAGACTAACACTAGTAACAAGTGTCCTAATTGTGGTGGTAATCATGCTCGCAGTCCACGGGAAGCATGTCCGGCTTATGGCACCAAGTGTAACAGCTGTGGAAAGTTGAATCACTGGAGGAGTGTTTGTCGGTCTCCAGCTCCAAGTACACAGCGGTCTGGGAGATCTCCAGCTTCAAGTACCCAGAAGTGGAAGCAGAAAGCTAAATACGCTACGCCACATCGTGGAGGCAAGCAGGTGCAATCCATCCACAGCACCAGCAATATTGAGGCAGCAGCAGCGGTCCCACTACTGAATGACGCAGTGGATGTCCTGTCATTCAATCGAATTATTGTGTCAGGTATCAGTGCTGTAGAGGTGGATGACAGGGACGACCTAACAATAGCGTACGTGGAAGTCAGACGGGATGAGAGAACCATAATGAAACTGCGTTCGAAGGTTGACTCCGGTGCGGAGGGCAACACACTTCCTCTTCGGATGTTTCGTGGGATGTATCCTGGCCATCTCACTAAGGATGGAGTTCCTCACCCTCAATCAGTGCATAATTCAAGTGCACGGTTGTTCGCTTACAACGAAACACCAGTGATGCACTTCGGTTCGGTTCGGCTGCCCTGTCGTTTCAACAACTCAACTTGGCTTTATGCTACATTCTACATCGTTGAGTCCAGGGGTCCAGCGATTATCGGATGTGACACAGGCTTGAAACTGAAGCTGCTTACTCTACACACACGCATCAACGAGATCAAGCATTCAGCACAGATAAGCTCTACTGATGACCTAGTAAGGCAGTATCCAGACCAGTTTGACAAAATTGGCAACTTCCCAGGAGAATATCATATTGTTCTTGATCCAGACGTTCAGCCTGTTGTCCATGCTCCTAGACGGTGCCCAATCCACCTACGAGATGAACTGAAGCGTGAGTTTGATGACATGGAAGGTAATGGCGTGATCACTAAAGTCATTGAGCCTTCAGCATGGGTCAGCAGCATCGCTGTTTCAAGGAAGTCGAATGGCAAACTCCGTGTCTGCTTGGATCCCAAGGATCTCAACCGAGCTATTCGACGTTGCCATTATCGCACTATCACGACAGATGAGGTGATACACAAGCTATCAGGTGCTCGACACTTCAGCAAACTCGATGCCAAGAACGGTTATTGGTCTATCAAGCTCGACCATGACAGTTCACTTCTGACTACCTTCAACAGTCCCTTTGGACGGTACAGATATCTCAGGATGCCTTTCGGTCTAGCAATGTCTCAGGATGTATTCCAGCAGCGAATGGACGAAATCCTCGAAGGTTGCCCCGGCACAATAGGGATCGCTGACGATATTGTTGTGTTCGGCAAGAGTGAAGCAGAGCACGATCAGAATCTGCACCACCTCATGTCCAAAGCTGTGAAGTACGGTCTGCAGTTCAACAGTGGCAAGTGCAGCATAAAGGTCAACCAGATTTCCTTCTTCGGTATGATCTACGATGCAGATGGCGTCCATCCGGATCCTCACAAGGTCGAGGCAATCAAGTCAATGTCTCCACCTGAGAACAAGAGCCAGCTTCGTGAGTTCCTTGGTATGATAACCTACCTTAGCCCATTCATACCAAATCTTTCAGCCCAGACTGCAAGCCTACGTGGTCTTTTGAAGCAGGACGCTGAATTCCAATGGACTCCAACGCACCAGTCTGCCTTCAATGATTTACGTGACAAGGTATGTCACGATGCAACTCGGGCGTATTTCGATGTTAACAAGCCTACGGTACTGCAGGTAGATGCTTCTCTGCAGGGCTTGGGAGCGACTCTACTGCAGGATGGAAAGGGTATCGCGTTTGCATCAAAGGCCCTCAGTGATGCAGAGACGAGGTACGCCAACATAGAGCGAGAGCTGCTTGCAGTGGTCTTCGGCTGTGAACGATTCCACATCTTCCTGTACGGGAAAAGTTTCATAGTTGAGACGGACCACAAGCCCCTGGAGATGATCCAGCATAAGCACCTGGCAGCGGCTCCACCTAGACTCCAGCGTATGCTCCTTCGTCTACAGCCATACAAGCTGACAATTGTCTACAAGCCTGGTAAGGATGTACCAGTAGCTGACTGCCTATCCAGACGTCCTCTTGGTCCTCCAGAACACATCCACCTTGACCTGCAAATCAACTTTGTACAGTTTGCTCCTGACCGTTTGAGTCAGTTGAAGGAGGAAACAGCCAAGAATGCAGAGTTTGCAGCACTACAGACGGTGATTGTGAAAGGGTGGCCAGAGAAGAGACGTGAGCTACCACGGCAGCTGCAGAGATACTGGGCCTTTCGAGATCAACTTGCAGTTGAGGATGGACTGATCCTGAATGGTGAACGAATCCTTATTCCACACTCCATGAGGGAGTACATACTGAGCAAGCTCCACGAAGGTCATCAAGGTATCGAGAAGACACGACTTCGGGCTAAGGCTTCTGTGTACTGGGAATCAATCAATGACGATATCGAGGTCCTGGTGAAAGGCTGCTCAGTCTGCCAAGAGTACAAGCCCTCGCAGCCCCATGAGACTCTTCTCCAGCACGAGATACCTACACGATCCTGGCAAGTCTTAGGTACAGACTTATTTCACTTTGAAGGGAACAATTATCTCATCATTGCAGATTACTTCTCAAAGTTCCCTGTCATCCGGAAAATGCCTCAAGAGTGTACCAGTGCTGCAGTAGTCAATGCGACCCGTCAGGTGTTCGCAGAACAAGGAGTTCCAGAAAGAATCGTTAGCGACAACGGAAGACATTTTGACTCCTCAACATACAGAGATTTTGCTACACAGTGGGGATTCAGCCATGTTACATCCTCTCCCCACTACCCCAGGTCAAATGGCTTCATTGAGCGAATGATTCAAACTGTCAAGAATACGCTCAAGAAAGCTAAAGTGAGTGGTATCGACCCCAACATGGCTCTACTATGTATCCGTGCCACTCCAATTGACAGCCGCATTCCAAGCCCAGCTGAGCTTCTTTACGGGAGGAAGATGAAGGACAACTTACCAACTCGAATCCGCAACAACTCCCCTGGTCGTGATGATGTTAACCATCGTATGCAGCTTCGACAGCAGAGCCAGAAGTATCATCACGACAAATCAGCCCATGACCTAGCACCACTCTCACCTGGGCAGCTTGTGAGAGTCCAAGACCAGACATCACGTCACTGGATAACAGCTACTGTTCGTGAGCAATGCCATGAGCCTAGGTCATATCTCGTCGAGACGCCTAATGGAAGGGTGCTACGCAGAAACCGGCAACACCTCGCTGATATTGAGCCCAGGCGTATCCATCATGATGAGGAGGTAACCAAGACACCCGATCCTCATACACGCGAAGAGATGACGCTTGATCCAACGCCCGACATCAGAGGTTCTCCTGCCCCAACCCCTGCCCCAAACCCTGGCCCAAACCCTGTCCCAATCCCCAACCACCAGCAGACCACCCGCAGTGGCCGGGTAATCAAGAAGCCAGAAAAATTGACTTATTGATAGGACTTCATCTTTGGATACTTCAAGTTTGGACATTATGGACTCAGTTTATTTTTCTGTAAGGGGGATGTAATATGTGATCTTATACATTGACTCAATGCTACATGCTATACACACAGTTAATGTACACTGTGGTGTATGGGCTCTTCTATACACAATATAACCAGTCATGCTGGATTGCAACTTCACTCTGATGTTTCTCTATGTGTCTTCATTTGAGTACTAACCATACAGCTAAACAACCCCACATTATACTACTAATACTAACAATAATTAAGTAAGAATAACAATAACAACAGTATCGTAATAATAATAATAACAATAATAATACTAATAATATCAAATTAAGAAGGAGAAGAAGAAGAAGAATAATTAATTCCATTATTACATACATGTAACATATCAATGAGTATAGTTTACCTGGGCAGAGACTCGATGCAATGCAACACCAAAGGCGAATGGCTTCCCCGGGTAGGTACTATTATCTTCATATCGAATGTGTACGTTGGAGACATTCACCTAATACAATCAGGATAAAAAAAAGATACCATAATCAATTCATTATGAGACAGAATTACTTGATCATTTCATTCCATTTCATGTGACATTTTTTAATTTTTATTTATTAACAGGTCTTGCACAGCCATCCAGTATAACTGTGATCAGACATGTAATTATACGCGGCCATCCAGTATAACTGTGGTCAGAAATGTACATTGTATATCAAGCAGAGAAATTTGTATTGTTTTGTATTAGTTTAACCATAGGACAGACAAAAACAAAACAAAAAGAGAAAGATAAATGAATGACCCATAAAAAACATAATAAACTAAATCATAATCAAACTGTATTACTGCCCCCATCACACAGTTTATACAATGGTTTATTTACGAAGGACATAAACATTTTGTTGTTGTTAATGTGTCTATGAGGCATGTATAAGAATATCATATGCCGATTATTGAAGAGCCCTTGAAATCAAAATGATGAAATAGAGGGTTAGAAAAAAGTGCTTGACAGCAATCGTTCTATTGATTATGCTGGCTGGTTTATATCAAGTACTTTAGACACAGTACCAGCAAAAAAGTACAATACATCATGCTTCGCTTTGGTTTGTGGTTTGAAATGCTAATCTACTTTTATTATTCAATATTACATGCACTTTTTACAAGCATATGGTTAGATTGTTTATTTATTCTATGAATATAAACAATATCTTCACACAATCTTTCCAAGGCACATATTAGCCAAATAATATAAAAAGGCAATTTGTGGTTGAAAACAATGACATCCTTGATAAAATGTGAATGCATTTGGAATTTTTTGTTTAATATTCTATGAAACCAAACAACCTACTTCACAATATGTATTACAGAATAAATCCTGAATTCAGAAAAGTTTCAAACATGGAATGAGTTTCAAGAAAATATTTAGGTACATGCATGTAACTGGTCAACCTAAAATAATCCACTCATCAATCTGAAAGCCAATAATATCCCATTTATGAAATATTTCTTTCATCTTGAAAATACCTCTCTAAAAATGTTATGGTTTGTAAATTAAACATGAAAAAAACAAAACAAAACAAAACAAAACAAATGGGAAAGTGCAGATAATGAAGACATTGACAGTCATATTTGTTTTAATGTAATTTGGAAAACAATACATGCACATTTAATACTAGAACACTCCAAAGGTCTTCTTAAAGTATACATGTCTATCATTTAATTTTCAACATGCAAACATGTAGCTTAACCCTGTTCATTTTCACTAGAAATTTTAACTGGTGTCTTTAAAAGTCAGAAACACAATATGGTTTAGCCCCAGCATGGACTACAATGCATAATACACCTAATCTTGTCTCTCCCTCTGCCCTCTGAGATTCTCAAATTAAATGTTGATGTTCAATCTATTCACAGGGGTATCACATGACATGTTGATCCATGGTATAGTTCATGAATAATTCATGAGTTAAGGTGAGCTCTGCCTCTATGCCAAATGTCAGATGTCAATTTGGTCATTCAGTATGGCTGGCTGGCTGAGAGAAAGCGGGAGAGAAAGTGAGTGGGAGAGAGGGTGAGTGGGAGAGAGGGAGAGAGAAACTAAAAGAAAAAAATAGATAGAGGAATATATTTGCCAGCTGATCAAATTACTTTTATTTATTAGCCATTTTTTCTGACAATTTTTTACACATTTCTCATGAAAAAGCCAGAATAAAATCATATTAGACCTACGGGTACAAGTATTAGCCATTTTTAAATAAATGTTTGACACATCTTGCATAATTTATATAATATATTGTAAAATGAAACAAACAAAAGTCATACTGGTTTTATATCTTGTTTTCTAAAAAAACAGGCACAATGAATTTTCATTTCACGGTTGAAAAGCAGCTGCTGATCTCTACCAGCACATACATATACATGTAATATGATGCTAATCATGTGGTTTCACACATCTGGAGTGGTAATACAGCTTTAGTTTAATGCAGGATGACATTTAAGCCGCACTTTACATATTATTTTCATGCATTGATGGATCAAAGGACGCCTTTCCCCATAAATCATATCATTTTCTGCTATATGTACAATATGTAGCAGATCTCTACTTCTTTTGCATGTTGCTTTTATTATCTTTTGAACATCAGTCCATCTGTCAAACTGTACAGTTTTCTTCCTGTCATTTATTATCATTATCTTTATCATCATCATTATCATCATCATCATCATCATCATTGCCATCACCATCATCATTGCCACCATCATCATCATCATCATCATCATCATCATCATCATCATCATCATCATCAATAACCACAGAGTCTAATATCTATCTTCTTCATCCCTTCTCCATCCTCCCCTTATTCTGTTCTCTCTACTGTCTCCTTGTATATAGATGTATTACTACACTGTAATATATGCAGGGCTTGTAGTATACATTATATTTTGTTGTCTATTCATAAACAGATTTAGCGCAAAAGAAATCATGCAATTTATAAGCAGATTCATTTGATACATTATTAATCACGAAGCATAGAGTGACGAATGCTATGAACTATCATCAACTGCAAATTGGATCGAGGCAATTATTCTAATAGATAGTCAGAATGGATTGCAGCATACAATTTGATAGAGAGGGGAGGCGAGAGATAGGGAAGAGAGACAGAGAATGGAAGAGGGGGCTGGAGAGGGAGGGGGAGAGTAGTTGTAAGATAGAGAAAAGACACTAGCTAACTAAATCATTTTTCATGAAGTAAACATATAACAAACGCAGTAGAGTATATTCGTATAGTAGGTGTGCACACTATATAAATGGATGTATTATTATCATGTACATGTACATCTTTCTTGTATTATAATAATAATAATAATGATAATACTCAGTTTTTATATATTGCTTATTAGAATCACTAAGCGCTTCCAAACTTGGAGATTATTACCCCGGCTTTAGCTGTGCTGCCATTGCGGCACTTAACGAACGAGAACAAATCCCTTTAAAAAGAAACTAGTCTCTTTGATAGTTACATGTGTCTTCTATTTTGCAACAATTGTATTAATTTAAGGAATGATATTTCACTGCATGTACTATACATCTACTAATTGTTTTGGCTTTACAATCAACTTTAATATAACCACAAACTGCATAACATTGTACACAGTACATTTATGTATTTAGATTCTTTAATGGAACCAGACCCTTCAACTTGAGAGTATGTTTTTTTTTTCCCTGAGTGACAAAGTAAATGCAATTATACATACTTCATAATAAAAAATATCAGAAAAAATGAACTTTGAACACAATTCCGTAGTTTAGCATTAAAATAATTAATAATAAACACATCGGTGTGCTGCTTTCAAACAATAACTTTCCATTCAAATTTTCAGTCAATCATTTACTAACAGCCAAGCAGAAGGCAACACATTACCAAATCATTTTTTTTTTAAATGGTGTTATGTCTCTTTTAGGTGTTTACCTGTATATTGTTGATGATTGCTGCAGTTAACTTCTCGGTGAATGACAGATCGTGACTCTTGCTACCTGCAAAATGCATCATAAAAACAATAAAATTTAGAAGATTTGCTGACTAAAATGCAATAAAATGAAAGAGCATTGGAAAAAACAAAGGGTGCATATGAATCTATAAAATTACAAAACAATTTTTTATTGAGTCTCACATGTACCTTGTACGGTAAATTTTAAAGGCTTGTTTGATACGTGTGTTTACCATGGTTACGTCATTTTCTTCAGTAAAGAGAAGATTTAAGTTAATCTACAAGTACTGTAAGTAATAATTCTAGTCGACTTCTGACATTATACAACCAAAATAACCTTCATTTTCATGTCCATACATGTATTTCATACTTACATGCAGACAAGGTTATATTTATGTGCATTGTGCAAGTATAAAACTGATGTGCATGTAAAGAGATCATAGTACACATCCCTCTATAAAAAATTACAAAATCCAGAAAATACTTTAAATCTCTAGAACAGAGTCTGCATGAATTAAAGATATACATATACACTGTATGCATTAAAAACAGCCCCATATGTTCTCATGCAAGAAAATCATATTACACACACATCCCTCCGAAGAAAGAAAAAAAATTCAAGAAGATACTTTTTATCTCTACAACAGAGTGTGTGGTGCATACATGTACATGTATTAAGATATAAGCAGCCCTATACATGTATCTTCACATCCACGTAAGGACATGGCCTAAATGGGTATATACGGACAACCTTTACATGCACATGTCCTCTAGGCCTGATAAAGATATCAGTCAAATGCAGGGATGCACACCTGCAAGCTACATGTAGCACCCATCTATCTCTTCCCCAGTGACATATGACTGAGACGATCTAATGTAACAAACAACCTGCTGAGGCTTGTCTCTCATCTTAAAGGGACAGATGCTGATGGCTGTTTGTCATTTATTTTCTCTAATGACAGAATGCCCTAATAATAGTGTATGCATGGTTTATTGTCTGTTCAGGGGTAGAAAGACACCGACTCTGTGCTCAAGTATTTGAATTAATGCCCTTCTTGCTCTAAACATTGCATTTTAGTGGTGCAAAAATTGCTATTATGAGTGTGTTATTAGTAGCTATTCTAGAAAAATGTTTATATAAAGCAACTTTCGATTTTCATGTTCATTACAAAACAGCTACAAAACTTTGCAGGAGTAGTGTGTATTATAATAATAAACATGAACGATTAATTTGAAATAGGAAATCTAAAAAAAGCCCCTAATTTTTTTAGATCATACATTCATGGACACAAGGCTCTCATGGAGATCTAATTTTGCACCGTCATATCGAGAAATGCTATGAAGATATGCCTTCAAATTGTACTTAAATAATGAAATTTATACATGTATTTATATTGATTTTTATATACATGTACACTGTACATGGGAAAGTAATTTAAATGTATTCACAGGCCAAGTTTGATGATTTAAAAAAAATGATAGTGAAGCCTTGACGAAGAACATCAATAAACAGGTGAAACAAATATTACTACAGATGTTGAGACTACACCCTGTAGAGGTAAAGATTCCATTCCATCAAATCAAATAACTTACAACTATGAATCAATTCCTCAACGATCTTTCAAAATGGGGATTTCTTTTCCATATGTCCAAAATGGAAATGGTGACATGATAATTGAGCTATTACTGAACCAATTGGCTGCATGGCCCCAGTCTTGACAGTATCCATGGTATACAATACATGACCTCTCATGTTACAGCTGCATATTAATTCAGGATGATTAGCTCCGCATGTAGAGTAGTCTGTGGTCATTGGCTTAATTTCATACAGTGAATATAATGCCCGTACCTCATGTGTAAAGGCAATTATTAGAAGAAAAAAAATAGAATTATGATTGTGGACAAGTGACCTTTATGAATACAGATTACTAATCATTTACAAGGCCTCCTTGCCATCTAAAACTGCATAATATACATGTACATGTATATGTAAATCACCAAATTATTATAATTACAAATTTAATGGTCTTGATAGTTTGAAGGCCATCACATCTTACACATACACTGTACATTAAAGAGTAGAGAAAAATGTACTGTACATGTATTGATGTAGGAATCTACTTTAGTTGGGATCAAACGATTTTCCATAAAGTTGAAATTTAGTTTTCAAAAGGACAATATATTACCAAGTTGTGTAATGCTTTCACATCTAACCAAGATCAACCTGGGCATAATTTCTCTGACTTGTACACAAGGAGGGTGTAATTAATGATTGTTTTAATTTGACATTTACATGTAGGAAGCTCCTGAATCATATTTCTAGGGGTGGAGGTGAGATTGGAATGTACCATTATTTTCTACCTTCATATAGAGCCTTAAACAAGAATACATACATGTACATGTACAGGCCCACCCCAAAATATCAAGTAGTTTTATTCAAATGACTCACCTCAAAATTTGATTGCAATAACAGAATCAGATCACTAGTTTAGAACATCTTCATAAACTACTTTCATTTTCTTTTTACTCATTTCTTTACTGCACATTCTTGTACTTCTACAGTACATGTATGTAATTTTTCAATACTATCAGGAAATTAAAAAAAAATAATGTATACACATGCATTGCTTTATACATGTAGCAAAGTGAACAACCAGCACACAAACTCAGATATTGACTGAAAGGCCAATCACCTAGAGAGGATTCAAGGGCTGAATCTCAAGACGACACTTTCTCATTTAATTTCTTTCCGCCTAATCTTTGAAGTGCTTCTTACAAAGTAAAGAAGGTTCAAGTCATACAGTGTACATGTACATGTACTGAAGATAGGCAATGCATACTTGCTACATGTACATGCAGCTATATAATAATGATGATGATAATGATGAGGATGATGATAATGATGATGATGGTGATGATGATGATGATGGTGGTAATGGTATATTTGTAAAGCGCTTAGAGACATTTGTATTAAGCGCTATATAAAAATTAAATATTATTATTATTATTATTGTAAAAATATTTATTATGTAATAATAATAATGTAATAATAAAAATAGCAACAACAACAATAATATAGCACCTAATAATTAAAAAGTCCCTATGCATTTATGAATCACAGTATTGCAATGATAATGTACAGTACACTTATGTATACATCTGGCGTTTTGTTGGTGTTTATATATTTTCACATAAATTTGGAATATGTGATTTATGCAATACTCATCCGAGTCAGCGAGTCTACCCAATTTGCTAGCACTCATTAAGATCTATCAAGTACTGTACAGTCATTCAGATTGTCTCTAAATTGAATCTAAGCAATATTGTGTGAGGCTGTGAGCAATGAAAACTTGGAAACTGCGCAGCCGTGGGATGATAATTCTCCCTTCCAAACGGCCTTCTGCAGGAATACATTTTGGAAATTCAAAGTAATATAATATTCATTAAAGAAGCAGGATGTGAAGATGTTGTACACTGAACATGATTGTGCATCATGCATGCTATTCACATGACACATGTACCATGAATATGACTCATAATCACAGCACCATATCCAGCATAGGGCAGAGCAAGTACATGACCCCCCCCCCCTCCCCCTCCTCCTCCTCCTTCTCCCCTTTCCTTTTCCATACCTACATGTAGAAATAAATAAAATGCCTTTTTTTAAAATCTCTTTGAATAGCAAGACATGACTCTGATTGCTAGGAAACAAAAAAATTAATACTGTACATGCATTTCCAATGCCCACCCCCGAATTGTGGGGGCTAGACAGCCCACTCACACTGTACCCCCCCCCCCCCCCTCCTCGTTACTATTTGGATTTACATGTATGCCAGTGCTGCATCCAAGATAGGAAGATCACGAACATGTATCTAAATTTATGGGGGAAATAGATTTTTTTTATAATAATAATGATAATAAAACTACAGGTAATTCAAGGATATGTTTACATCTACTGTAGATTTCAATGTGACTCATTCATGAAATTCTACGAGAAGCATCTGTCTCACTGAAAAAGACTCTGATATATATGTACATGACGAGACAAGAACAACTCCACTACTACATGTAGGTGTTCATGCATTACTAGAATTATATACAGAGGTTAAGGTACATGTAGCATGACTTATCTTTTAATTCCATTAACAAAATATTCAAAAATTTAACTTTTGAAATTGAAAAGTGCAAACCCTGCTGTGTTCGGGACACATTCATGAATTCCAAACAAAAGCATCGGTGTCGCTAAAAAGGACTCTCGATACATACAATAACAGCAATCACTTCACTGCCTACATGTACTGTATGGATCACCAGGTTCATGTTTATGTACAGACTACAGAGAATATAAAGGTAACATTACATGGGGGCCCCATCTCTATAGCCGTGTAGCATCTCTGACTGTGATTTGTTCAGCATGGGCAGTGAACTGGAGCCATTCAATCGGGCTTGAATGAGAAGTCCATTTGGAGTGTAATACGCTTGTCACCTCAAGGGCATACGCTTCCAGACTTAGACGGGCTCTTAAATAAATCGTACGTCTTGGAATTTCTTCTAAGGCGTGTTATTGGAGACCAAGATCAGTCAGGTTTAATAATATACATTGTGGGAAGTGGGTGATCCATGTACTTCACAGACATGGTCAACATGAATGAAGATAAGCTAGATGTACATGTACACATGTTTATTTACAGAGATACTTGTAAAAGTATCTAAGATTACATGTACAGTACCGGTATGTATGTGCACAACATACATGTACTGTTAATATACATCTATTCTGTATCCAAATTACAGAGGAGAGTAGGAAAATAGTTCATGCTGTTAGCAATGTAATTAAAGGACATTACAGAGGCTTTTATTGCTATACATAAGCCCAACAAGAACCCTGAATGTGCAAAAATGTTGATTATGAGAAAAAACGGGATTTTTTTTTCTTTTTTTTCTCCATATTTTACTACACTTCCACATACATATACAAGAAAACGTATATAGTGTACATGTATATCCTACCATGAACTTCTTTCACAAAAAGTACATCTTGTATTTTCATAAGCCCAACAAGAACCCTGAATGTGCAAAAATGTTGATTATGAGAAAAAACGGGATTTTTTTTCTTTTTTTTTCCATATACATGTATGTACTTATACTACACTTCCACATACATATACAAGAAAACGTATATAGTGTACATGTATATCCTACCATGAACTTCTTTCACAAAAAGTACATCTTGTATTTTCATGGAAAATGTGTCTTTCATTGAATACACTCCACACACATGAGGGGTATAAGGTACACATGTAATTCAGTTGCAGTGGGTGAACAGGTGTTTTTAGTATAATACTCCATGTTTGGATATTCCTAGCATGCACCCACTGCCCTTTACACAATATGGAATCTCCATCATCCCCCAAGGCAGACATGCTACAGGATCTGAATAAGAATTACAAGTTGTTATACTTGTAAGACAAATTATACATGTCCAAGTATATAAGTGTACATGTACATGTACATTGTACATGAAATGTTGGCCAAATCATGTTTGCATCCTTGCGATGCATGTGCATGAATGTTCACGACCGAATGCATGACATGTATGTTGAATTAAACAGATGACAAATTGAAAGTAGAGATCTACACGTGGGTGGGGCTTGACACGCACATGCACCCAGGACTCATGGGCCATAAATGTGTACCTCCAGACCCCACATGTATTTTCAAAATGTCAACAGGGGGAGGGGGGGGGGGGGGGGGGCTCATGCATACAGACACTTCTTCTTATTCTTATGAAAACCAAATAGTTTGTAGCACTGGGCCCCATTGCATCATACTTACCACAGAGGGTAACTTTGCCAGCAATATTATCTACCACGGCAACATTTCTCAAAAGCCAACCAAATCAAGGTTTCCATTGAAGTTACCAGTGATGTCAAAGTTACCATTGATGCTAAGTTTTTATGCAACTGGGCCCTGCGGAAACCAGAAAACTGGGCGTAACTGCATAATACCCCATGCATCAGTACAATGTAATAGGGTTGATTTTAGGGTTAGTATCAAGTGTAGTATGAGATAAACATGGGCAACTCTGCAGTTGTTTAAAAACAAAAATTGTAAACATGAATGTCTTACTTGTGTCTGAGCTTGAAGAGGCTTTCTTGGCCACTTCAATCGCTGATAGCTTCTGTTGCTTGGACGCATTCTCAGCGTTTCTCGCTTTCTCTTCATCGTATGGGCGGTCAGCAACTGGACTGACCAGTACCAGGAGGTCTTCAACATTGACCACTACCGGTTCAGAGAAAAGTCCAGTCCAGGAAAAGTCAATGTATATCCTTCCTGCAAGATAGATAAAAGAGAATATTGAAACATGATGTTAAATTTGAGTTAAAAGTCATACCAACATCCTGGTATCCAATAGGACAAAAAAAACCCTGGGAATTAGCCCTCTGAAAAATCTACCCCCTCCCAGCATAACTATCCTTTTAGGACAACTGCCCACTTAGAAAATGATCTCTTGAAGTAATTTCCCCCTACATGTACATTAATACATGTAGAAACATTTAGTTTTCTGAGAATTACTGCTGGAAACAAAATATTCATGGGTTAATTGTAAAGAGGGGAGGGGGGGGGGGTAGTTTTCCAAGAATTTCTGGTTCTGAAGGTGGGCCATTCCATGAGAAGAAGGACATGACATAAAAAAAAGAGATGTACCTCTTATGTTAATTCTTTGATTTATCACTAACCTTATGCCATGGATGTTCATAAAACATTAGGGCCTTTCAAATTCAATACAATTTTTTTTCATTTTTGTTGATTTCCTAAGATCTCAAACTATCATCAAAAACGTACATGTGGGACTGTAGCTGAAAAAAAAACAATTTATTGCAGATTACACAGGATTCTTGTAATATTTTTTCCTGAAAATTTCGCTAAATGGAAAAAGATGAATATATTTCCATATTCTAAGGGGTCCTGTGATATTTAATCTATTACATAGGGGTGAAAATGGCCTCCGGACAAAATGTAACGCGAGTTACCGTAACGTGAGTTACCGACATATTTGCTTCCTGCATTTTACTAGTCCATTGTTTCTTATCTTTAATATTGTGATCTTATACTAGTAAGTCACAACCTACTATCAAATTAAAGTAGGAAAGATTTTGTCAAGATTGTCTAGTATGAGGAGAAAAGAGGGTCTCGTAGAATTGACCATGTCCTTTTTTTGTAACGCGAGTTACCGAAATTCAATAATCCAAGAATCTAAAAATGTTTGTTCTTCAATTTTCTTTTTTGTTTCATTCAGTTGTTCTATATCTACCCTGTCCATGTTTGAAAAAAGTATCTTGTAGATCCTAGCAGTTCTAAAGATATAGGCACATTATCGTGTCAATGTACCCATTAAGTGTAACGCGAGTTACCATGGAATGGCCCAGGTGCATCTGTCTTAGGAAGGAGTTGTCCTGACATAATACCAAATTTTGTAAGTCTGGAGATGTTGGATTACTACCTGTATGAATGCCAAAATCTAACATTTCCATCATAATCAACCACTGTATCAATATCTTCAATGAACTAACAACCTGAACTTTGGCTGATTGAGTATCCCGCCAACAAAATACAGTGTGCATAACAAAGTCAATTTGCACACTTTACATGCTGCAATTACTCCTTCTGAATCACAATTTAGAACATAAACTGACTTTATTAATACTGCATGGTCAATTTGTACAAAATGACATTTGGCATATTACTTTGCTTGAAATGTCAAGATATGCAGTACCTGTACATAATTGTACAATATATTAATAGAAATTGTTCCACTGACATACTGTACACAGTGTACATGTATGACCTGCATGTTCAGAGATCTATGCATTTAAGATCTATTAAAAATAAAGATGAGTTCTGGTAATGTGATGGCATTGTGAAAGAAAAGGTGTGGAATGGATCAGAAACAGTTGATCATGTAGCATGTAAGTATTGGTGTGCACTGGAAGGTTCTGGAGTCATCAAAATCATAATAAATTTGGCCGAGTCTTGGTAAAGTAACAAGCACTGTACACAGAAAGCTATATATGGGACAACACACATGGTGTCGGGGCTAGTACTACCTTGATTTCATCGTCTTTCTATGCTCATTACTCAGCCAATATACATTTTCTTCCAAAATTGATTGGCACATGCCATTTATTTGTAATCTTGAACATTCAGTGTCAGTTTCGTTTGATTCTGTGAGAATTAATTTTCTTTTTTTCACCAGTTTATCTTTAAACATGAAAGATCACAGAAGCAATCCAGCATAAAGATCTCACGAACACCTCAAATATTTGCAGTGGAAATTGCTCATGCACTATTCCAATACTACAAAGCAAACAAATTGAACCGATTGCACTCAACACACTGAACCATTGCATACATGTACAGATGTTAAACAATATACAGTCTGATTTTGTGGAGAAGATGTTTTTTCTTGTAACTCTTCAAGAGCAAAGATAGGGTTTGGCTACATGTACATGTACATTCAAGTCATTTAGATTTCATTTAATTGCATAATAGATTCATGAGAAGACCCTTTAAGGTATTTTGCAAAATAATGTGGGGAAAAAGAAGAAGGAAATATGCATTGAAATGTTTTAATTAGTAGCACTTTCAAGGATTTGTGATTACCGTTTTGTATGAAATATTTACATATAATATATACAATTAATCGTTTTCAGACAATTTTTGGTCTGTCCAGTTTTATGCAGATACATGCATTTCGTTGGATAAGTTAACAAATAGAGAAAAATGCCACTGTTGCCAATCAAAAAAAAAATGTTGTTCTTGATCGACTAAAATGAAGTGCATCTCAAAATAACTTTCTCAACTACAGCGTAAATGAATAATCAGGCTTCTATGATAATCTATTTTAGTTGAAGAGACAAGTACTGTGGTTTAAAAACAGAGTTAAACTTCACCTACTAAATTTAGGTTTTAAGATGAGAAAAAAACTGCACTGAGAGTATAATGCAATTGATCAAGTGAAGCCTGTGGCAGGCCTGAAGTCATTCACTCTACCAGCTAATTTACTTCGCTTCTTATTATTTGATTAGGGAGAATGATTGAATTAAGGCTGTGCACATTATTTTGAGCATAATGGAATAACAAGCCATGCGTTTACCACATCATATGACTCAATCAACAAGTGATTGGTGAGCTATGCATGAACAAAGTAAAATCCATTTTGGGAATATGTTGTACACACACAAAACCTTTGATACCTGCAATTTTTATTTGGACATCAATATATTAAATCATGTTTGCACTGCAGGGATTTGTTTAAATATACATGTTTATTTATTTACAACTTAGTCTGCTTGGGCAATCACAACATGAATCCTTCATGTTTGTTATCATTTTTGATGTGGCAACATTAAGCAAAATTTTCATCCATAGAATAACAGTGTTGTTTCCTATGCTTGGGATGGAGCCATAATCCAACTAATGAAAAAGTAAATACAACTTGCTTTATTAAAGGGCATACAACATAGACAACTTCACAAAAAAGGGCTAAGGCAAACGAATATATGTCTAGTATTCAACAAGTCGGCTACAAAAATTATTAGCATGCACAAGTGAGTAAGCTTTAATAATGTTGATATAAAATGAAAGTTTTATGGACAATCAAATTTTAAAATGGTAAGTAAATAAGCCTTCCCCCCCCCCCCCATCCCCATTTATCTGATTTTATTTTATTTAGTAAAAGCAAATAAAACATATAATTCATGGCATCTCACCTATATGGCCAGCAACTACTTCTATGGGGAGATTCAGCTGAGCCTGTAAAGAAAAAACGAAAGGAAAAAAATGGCACAAGATCAGCTTGCAGCCAAAAAGCCACTGAACATGTTTGAAGTGTTTCATTTATAGTACTTCAAAATTTAATAGATTTTCACAAACAGTCCAGTGAATCACAAACTCTGATACACTGATTTATTTTCGACTATAGAGAAAAGCTTACCAAAATAGAAAGATTTTGTAATATCTTGTCAATTTAAATGTTCAATATTTACTAATATCTTGAACACAAACAGATTTACATGTACATTGATTACAAATAGTTAATAATCTGTATGTACAGTACATGTAATTCCTTTTTTTCCCCCTTCTTCTTCTTCCACTAATGGGAGGATTAAAATGGGAATTGCTCTTGGCGAACATCTTGCATACATCATCTTGACATTTCATAACTATTGTGATCATTATCAAGGCATACAGTGTATTAGTAGGTAATACCATTAATCATTGTTATGACCGAGCATTTGTGTATCTAGGCCTTCAGGGAAAATTTATTTTTGTCCGTTCACGAGCGACATGGAATTAAGAGATTATATTAGCACTTTATGCTAAAATCCCTTCCTAAGCCATAATCTAGGATCGGCTGTAAACAAGTCATACATGTACATATAGGACAGAGTTTCACAAACTGATGGAGTATACATTTGTAACAAACTATACAATGTAGTGAATCAGGATTTTTTTTTGTAAGCAAATCAAAAAAGCAAACATTACAAATATGGAAAGAAGATTTTGAAAAAACATCTTGTAAAGAAATACTACCATAGTATTTAGAAAACATGAAATTTACAAATGAAATGTTGTACAAAATGGAAAAAACATCACAAAGAAATTCATTTACAAAACATACCAATGCCTCTGGCTTTATCTCTAGGTCTGTCAGTTCTAAGCTACCTATAAAACAAAAGGGGTAGAATTGAGAAATAAACAATAATGATAATGATAATTAACAATCCCATGTAATGTTTATGCATGAAAATAAAAGGCAATTAACTAAAAAATAGTGGAAGTACACATTACATGTATCTGTAATAAACACCTCACAATTCAAGTTCACTGTAGCTATTCAACAATCAACAAACAATTTACATTTACATGTGAATGCATTTCTGAATTCTGCTCCAGATTTCAATTTGGCTAGAGCAGCCAAATACCCAAACCTTTTTCCATTGTCTAAATAAAAAGAAATCCCTTGCGACACAACAATGTACAAATTATCCATTAATGTACTATGTTATAAACATACATGTAAATGTGTTTGAATATGTGAACATAGTAGACATATAATTCTTAATGAGAGTCTCCAGGGAAGAAAATCCATTAGCCACTCAGACACACCTGCCTTTCATCTAAACACAAGAGGATGATACAATATATTAGACTGATATATTATATCCTGCTCTAAGTATGAGGCTCAAGGCTACAGTATAGATAATATCTGGACAAGCTTTGTAATGCAATTGCATTTTGAGTTAAACTGTCTTGAATTCATTATGAATGTATTAGATGGTTTGTTTGACTGGCTATTAGTATCAACAACCTAATAAAGACTAGCTGAAGTTGTGAATTTAGATTTGTCACATTCAGGGAAACCGTACAGACTTCACTTTAAATACTGTACATGTTCATGTACAAGTATTGTACATATTTACCGGTAATACATTTAGATACTGTGTGTATTCACATGGTATGGACAATTCTCTTTCTTGGCTCAATACTCAGAGATTGTAAATTGTCTGCCAAAATTGTTTGGCAGAGATGGATCATTTCAAGTCTTGAAATTCAGTGTAAGTTCCATTGCCAAGGCTACATGTGTTCACCATCATCATTTCCAAAGACAGAGTATTTATACTCAAATAATTCATCAAACTGATAATGTACATGTTTCTCCTATGCCTGATTGAATAATGGTCCATGAAATAAATATTCTTTACATGTACAATGTACATGACATGTAATATATATGTCTCTCCTTTTTAGTTGAGAAGTGGGAGTGAGGCCTCACATTATTTATCCATGGAAACTTGATCAAGGTCAGTATTACAATACAAAGGGTTTAATATTCAGTTCATCTCTAAAGCAAGGGAATATCAATCAGTGAATTTATGTGCAGGTACATTCAATGTTTAGGTACGTACATTAATGGATAATGAAACAAGGATGCTTTTAAAGGTCAATACATTTTGTGAATTTACAGGTATACTGTACATGTACATGTATGCTGTTTAAATTTAGAAATACATGCAAAATGTACAGGACTTGTATATATCATCCAAATTATAATTACATGTAGATGTACAGTACATGTACATGTACACTTGATCTCTATCTGAAGTAGATATTAACCTCTTTCACAATACATGTAATTTACCTGTAAATGTTCATGTACTGTACAGTATACGTACATGTAGGCCTGTGCATGTATAATTACAAATATGTGAGAATAAGTATTCAAGAAATGTGTACATTATGTAACACTTACATGTACATGTACATGATGTAGTTATTGTTTTACCTTAAGATGTGGTTTACAAAATAATTGTTTAACAATGTTTACATGTACTTGTAGATGTACAATGTATAAACGTGACTGTGTACAGACAGTATAGTGTATGTGACCATAATATATACACAACACACACCCACACATATCCATACAAGACATGCAGTCAATGATGGCCCTAGATGAAGAGTGGAAGATACACAGGGTGACAACCAAGCAAGTGGTTGGTTGTGGCTGGCTCATACTGGGGCGATACAAAACCATAGAGCAACTCAATTGATGCTCAACAGCATATTGATTGCGTGTGTGCAGTCAAGACAAGATGACATACATGTACTGTACGCACTGGTGTTCAAGCAATACACTGAGTGGACGGGCCACAGTGCTAAGTGCATAACCATACAGGTGCACCTTCTGATATCCTAACATATGTTCGCATGCATACTGTATTTATTTGAAGCTCGAGTCTTGGAGCGATAAATGTTTGGTGTACAGGAGTACACTGTACGTGAATATGTAGATTAGACATGTAAAATGTACTGATTTTCTTTTTTAATTTCATTTTTACTGGGTGGTAAATTTGTACATTTCTAGCCTATATTCTTTCCTTTCATTTTTCTAAAACATCATTTTAGTCACAGTGAAAACAAGAGAGCAATGTTTTTTGTTTTAGTTTTCTTTTTATTACAAGCTGTATTTTTTCTACTCAAATTTCATATTTGTTATTAATTATACATGTATATTATGATGCTGAGGACATCTTAATATCTTTCTTGTACATGTACGTGTACAATGCACAGTCAAGTAAAAACTTCAAAATATTAAAATTGTATTTATTTACATGACTACATGTACATGTACATGTAGAAAGCAAAAAAAAAATTTTAATGTAATTCTACACTGTAATATTCCTAAATTTAATTATGGTAATTACAAAGTTAATGGACTCTTTAATCAATAAAGAAGAAGCAAAGCCTTCTTCATGCATATTCATGTACATGTACAATGTATACAATGCTTCAATGCCCCAGATTAGTTACAAACCAGTGCGGGTGAATACATGCAGCTGAGTTAGACATTATTTGATTTTAATTGCATGAGGATTAGCAAGGACACAGACAAGTTCTTGATCAATGGTACTGAATGATTAGATTGTCCCAGAATTTGAACAAAGTGGCTTGTTACTAAATGTGCTCATGGATGCATGTACAGTGTAATTTCTGCAATGAACATGGACTTTTACATTAGAAAGCCTGAATAATAATGTAACAAGTCTCCATTTGCATGTGAAATCTTTGTCTAACATATACCTGTATACAAGCATATATTCAGCGTGATCCAAATGGTCAGGAAATTGTGGCGAATTATTCATCTTATTTATTTATTTATTTTTGTTACAAATTTTACGTACATGTACATGTAATATATTTTTACAAGGGAATTATGCTTTCTAAACACTCTTTACAAATGATTTTCATGTTAGATATGCCCATGACTTTCATTATTTTATAAAACAATGTACAATTAGGTACAGTGTATTAAAGTCTCTTACCATTTCATTATTAAAATTATTGCTCCTGCATCAAAAGTTTCTTTTTTCATAGCCTCTGCATAATATTCTTAATAATTACCTTATTGCAAACAAAAAGATTTAATAGAAACTTCTTCTTCTTTTTTAACAAAGAGATAAAATAAGAAATCACTTACTGTCAAAGATGCCAAGTTCGAGATTATGACTGTCCAAGTTCCTGATGTACTTGCTCAGGTACTTGTTGAGCACACCGGATAACAGGGATTCCAGAACCATGGTTGGTTTCAGATCTCACTCTAATGAACAACAAAGTCTGCTCCTAAAACTACTTGCAATAGATATCTGTGGCTGACTGTTGCCTGTCATTAGGCTAAATAGAAAGAGAATGATAAAGAAAAGGGAAAAGTAAAGAAATAATATTTCACTATTAAATGATACAGGTACTCATCTGGGCCCATTACACAAAACTTACCATTGATGGTAACTTTACTATCAATAGTAACTACCATGGAAACCTTGATTTCGATTGGCTGTTGAGCCCTGTTACCATGGTAATTGCCATTGATGGTAAAGTTACCATCAATAGTAAGTTTTATGCAACGGGCCCCCGGTGAAATTTGGTTATGAGCTATACATGTATTTCGTTTGACCAACTTTTTTAGTCTATAATTTACACAGACAAATACAGTGAAGCTCTGACAATTTAATGAAACGTCATCAAGAGAGGCCCTGTACAGGTACATACAGTATGTTTATTTGCGTCTTTCCAAAACAAAGAGATTCAACAAAATGATCAGTCTAAATACATGTACATGAATTTGTAAAGGATGTTATCAATATTGTATTTTACAGCATGAAATAAACATAGAAATTAGTGAGCAGCATAATTATAACAATGCCATTCCTGTTAATATTCAAAGTACAAAATATACATTTTCAAACGCATAACAAATCAGAAAATGAAAGGAATTTTGCATTTTAAATAAATTTGACAGTTTAATTAATAATCATTGACATGAAGATGAAACAGTAGACAGCTGTCCAATAATCCTTGTTCATTTCCTGTCAGACCAACCAATGCGTTAAACCTTTAATACCCCCTTGAAACACGCCCATATTTGGTATCTGGTATGCGGTAGTTTACACTTTTACAGCTGAAATCCGCAAGTTTTCGCCCCAACAGGTGATTTAAAAAATTAAAAAAAATCTTCAGTGACATGCTGACCTTTTTTTATACAAGAGTTCTTGATATTTAGTTCGGCTGCTGTAACCCAAATACTGTTACACGCAAAGTACATGCATGTACAGAGGTGTTTTTCGTATTGCCAATTTGATTTAGTGTACTATTAATTCACTGAATTTAGGGAACTTCCTGCCGTCGCGCCTTTTTTACACTTATTGCTATTATCGTATCAAAACGGGTGATGACAAATGCATTTTAGGTTTTGGTTACATCAACCTTTCTCTATCTTCTTCTATTCTACAAGTAAATGTATGTACATTTGTATTGAGTAGTTCATTAATCCTCATCCTACTCGGTTGTCTTTGTGAACAGTCATCATTTGAGACATCCAATGGGTTTTATGATTCCGTTCATGATTAGGCCATTTTTTAGGTTAACTTCCTGTACTTTATAAGAATATTGATGAATTTGGTATCAGTTTGTAGAAGAAAAAAAAGTGTTCTACGAGAAAATTATGATTATTTTGTTTGGTCCGTTTGTTTGTTTTTCCTTTTTTTTTCTTTCTCTTTGAAAAGTCAAAGTTGGGGGTGGGGCTTATGTGGCGCTGCGGCCTTATCGCCGGCAAATACGGTACATGACGTATAATGTATATGTACATTTAAGTTAACCGAATACATTTATTTAAAATAATTTTATGCATTAATGTTGGGACAGTGCACTTGAAATTGCTTTATCACTCTAGTCACTTGTTTATTGTACCATTGATGCATGGCATGACTACATGCATATTATGTATTTAGCACTTCCTCAGGCAATGTGTCTAGCATAGCACCATCTATTGCTGTGCACTTGATACACACTCAGAAGTCAACATGATTTGGTTGTGTTGTGAGGATCAAGGATCCCCTTTTTGCCAGTGCATCATTGGGATTTGAGCCATACGTGTAGTCTTGTCATAAAGGCAGGCTAAGAGGTTTGATAGATTTTTTTTATATTTAGTGTATTTTTATGAAAAGTGAGTTTGTAATTTATGTAAAGCCATAATGCAGATGAACAACAATAATAACTGAGGGTATTTTAATAGGTTTAAAAATCGTAACACAATGTACATTATGAGTTTCTCCAAGAGACTGTATTTTTGCTATGAATTTGATGATGCTTTGATGTATTTTTTATCCTTTATTTGTGTCATTATTCCACGGTTTTCACGGAATGGAATGGTATGAAGTATAATGAAGCAAGATTTCTCCAATCATTAAAGCTACATGTACAAACTCCCATAGAAACCTTTGTCCAGATCAAGATCCAGAAAGTTATTATTACATGTACATGTATATGATTATAAAAATATTTCTTACAGTACAGTATGTGCATTACTGAAATCTCTCCAAGAATACTCCTTTTGTCATAACCAATTTACTTTTTAATTATGACAAGAAGCAGCCTTGACATCAGGAAAAATTTCTATAGCCAGAGAGTTGTAAGCAAATGGAACAAGCTGCCACAAACTGCCATTGATGCTCCCACACTCCTCAGCTTCAAAAACAACTATCCAACCTGGGTTTTTAAATGGGTCCCATGGGACCCCCTTAACCCTGCCACACCACACTATCTACTGGATCTACATGTACATGTACATCACCATGGTGACGAGGTGTGGACTTCAAGGTACTGTATATTCAAGGTATATAATGGTTACAACTTTATTGAAAACAATTTCATTTACATTATATTCTTGTGTCCCATTATATTAGCTTAGGGTGATTAGACTTGCATGTACATTTGCATGTACATGTACATGAACATGTACAGGTATGAATCTTGTATTAACTCTCCTGTGCATCCTTGACCTTCACTACTATTCAGCCATCATTTTTATCTTGCCATATTGGTTCACCCATGACCCATCAATTTTGAAATTTGAAATTTATTTGATTTCCAGGTACATGTATGAACAAAATAGAAATGACAACACAGAGCATATAACATTAAGAGTTACCAGACAGAGAAAAAGCCACCAGCGGACGCCCGAGGATTACCTAAAAGAATTTCCATTCTGTCATGAGGTTCTCCACATCCACTGGTGTTACATATAAATAGATTTAAGAAGTAACGGTAAAATAACATAACATAATTCAAGTTCATCCATCAAGCATAATAACTAATAGAATGATTGCATGTATGTTGAACTTTGTGGCATGAAGAAAATAACAATCATGTACGTCATGTAACGGTAAAATAAAATAACATCAATCAATTTTGGTGTTTCTACTGTCTGGATTATTCCATTCTCTCTTCCTTTTCAAGTGAATGTAATTCATTGCATTTGCATATTTCATTATGCCATGGAAAGGGAGGTCTGCTGTGCTGTGCAGGCAAAAAATAAAAACACTACACTCTACATGCATGCAGGGCATCTCACTGTTCTCAGAGCTGACATCGTCGGCCGGCTGGCAGAAGGGCGTTAGAGCGCAAGCGACTCAAAAACTACTTTTCAAATTATTCGCATTTAAAGATTTGTACTATATTTAAAAAGCTTTCCGTCCCAAAAATTGGTTTAAAACTTAAAAGACTAATAGAAATAAGTAGAACATGGCCACAATTTTTGAGTGGAAATGAGTCAGGTTTATAAAAGTTTGAGGCAATTTAGTGCTAACGCCTTAACGCTTCATTTTTTACCTGATATTCGAGCTAACGCCCTTCTGCCAGCCAGGCGACGACATCTCTATTTTGAGTAGAGTCGATAGATCTACTTCTGTTAGGTTGTTCAGTTAATTAATTTGTACGCTCTCACTAGACTAGTTGTTTATTTTGACCGAGTTTGCTTCTTGTTTATAAAGATATGGGGCATTGCAAGAAAGTTACGGTTGATTGCAAGTTGCGATTGATTGCAAGTTGCAAATTTTTCAACTGATATTTGCAATCGATTGCAACTCGTGTTTCTTGCAATGCCTCACTTAATTTTGTCTCCTAAATTTCCTAGGATTTTGTTAGGATTAATAAAGTTTTAACAATTAAATTAAGTAAACTAGATCCAGCTTTTATTCTCCCCTTTCTCTCTCTCTCTCTCTCTCTCTCTCTCTCTTTCTCTCTCTCTCACTGATGGGGGGTTGCAAAAAAGTTGAGTTGCGGTCAATTGCAAGCAAAGGTCTAGACAGCAATAACCATCTGATTTGGGTCATTTCTTTAATAAAACTGACATTTGTTGTCATTCCCCAATACAGATGGCAACCCAGAGATCTCGTACCGTGTGGGTGGCTATAGGCCTATATGTGCATATTTTCGTCCACGACATTTTCTCCCCGATTTTCTTTATTTAGATCTAATTTCCTGATTTCTAAATCAGATGTAAATTAGGTCGGTATGTCATTTGTCCTAATTACAGTTATCGAAATTTGATAACTCAATATTAAATGGATAATTTACGGACTTACTTATATGAATTATCTAATTTGTATCTCCGAACGTTCATGCACTCGGAACATAGGGCTATATGACCCGGCGGCCAAAATATTTCCGGGTCAACCTACCAAAACATAGCCAAATGGCCAATCAGAGCACTCGTTTTGTGGGAGTTCGTTGGTCAAGCTGGGCTTACTCGTACGGTAGCTATTGGACGTTCGAAAAGAAAAAATGAATATTCATCAACTAACACCAAGACGGATAATGTTGACTACGAGACTTTCTCGGATTAATCATTAATTTAGGATCTAAATGAGCAAGCTATCGTAAGTCAAATAAGCTACATATATGTTATTTTTAATTTGTGTTATAATTGCAGCAGTTGTGAGGATGTAAAGAGTGAAAATCTCGTTGCATATCTCATTCATCGCGGTCCGGTCGAACCGAACCATTTGTTCCGTACAGTGCCTCACAGAAAGAGGTCCCCAGACTTCAGTCTCTATAATCGGAGGTCTAGTGGAGCCAGACGTAGTCTCAGTGGAACAACTGACGATTAGAGAGACTGAAGCTTTCGGTCTAGCTTAGGTCTAGATCTAGGTCTAGCCAGGGATCTACGCTTGATTTGGGGGATTTGCAATTGATTGCAACTTTCTTGCAACGCCCCACTACACTACAGTGTGATATGATTATGAACACAATAGTATGAGTATGACTCTGTATGAGAATTGAATTGTTTATTGTCCATAAAAAATGAAAATTCGTTGTTCACTGGTACAGGTGTGTTACAAGTCTGGCAGAACACCGACTTACCCGCACAATGCACACACATATATGCATGTCACAATCACACACAGAACGTCACAACATACGGTACAAACCATCCAGGCCAGGCCCAGCCCAGGGACGGCGCCTTGTTTTCTGCTGTCACTCCGCTGGTACAATCTGGTTGTTTTTCTACCCTGTAATGCTTATTCATTCAACCTCATACTCACCATGTATGCAATTTTGATGAATTTTCGTGAACATCATAGAACTTGAGGTAAATTCCAAGTGTATGACAGATGAAAACAATAGAAATTACGACGTTCCTTGCCTGCTTGTCTCAGACGAAACGGGAATCCCCAATTTGTGCAGCGCAGATATCTCAATTATGTGTGTGTGTGCAGTGCAGTGCTAGTAGTATGTACGTGTACGTGTGGGGGTGTGTGCATGTATTATGTGTGTCTTTGTGTTGTTGTTGTAGTTGCTTTTCTCCTTGTTGTTGTTTTGACATGTGAGAGTTCTTTCTTTTCCTATTATTTGTATATGTAAACAATTATTTTCCTCTTATTTCGCGTTACATCTGCGCCCCTTTCTAGATCGCCCACAACATTATCGTTTTGGTGGGGGGGGGGGGGGGGGGGGGGGGGGGGGGGGGGGGGTACTCAGATTTGGTTTGGACGGGGTGTGTGCCGCTCTTGAAGCCTCGAAACCCATTCCCATTTTGTAAGGGTCATTGCCAAATGTTTTTCTCACAATTTTCGGGTCCAAATTTTTTGAAAATTAAAAAAAAACTGACCCATATATGTTTAGGTACCGGTATATTTTTGGTGAAAATGGGACCCATTATAGAGCGGCACACCCTGTATATATATATATGTCCCCCCCCCCCCCCCCCCGGGGGGGGGGGGGGGGGCTCTTGTTCTCCTTCTCTCAAGTTCTTCTCTTATTTCTGCAGCTTCTCTGTATAACTCCTCCTCCTTTTTACGTTCTCTTTTCCTTCTAATCATGCTATTCTTTTTTCTCTCACTCTTGTCTCTGTACTCCCCTTATATTTAATGGACACTCGAAAGTTTTGGAAAGTCTAACTGTGCCTATTTTTTCCGGCGTGTAGGCCTACCCCCCCCCCCCTCCCCCATCGTTCCACAATGATTCTGTTAGGACTCTGAGCTGAGTGGAACATTTGTCATTTCTCAGTCCGTATCAACACTCAGAACTATATGCAAACACACAAATGAACTACTAGGAACTGAGTACGAATTCTACATAGATTTCATGATATTTCTTTTCTTTATTTAATTCATAAAGATCAGTGAAAACTTGATTTTGAAACATATTCACGTCTTGCCTAGCGTATCAACCTCCTACAACTTATTTTGTTAAGCTGAAGTAGTAGGCATCATAAAGGCAATATAATGCATATGTTTCAAAATCACCCACTTTACATGACTCCCTTTGTGCACAAAGATCGAAGCGACTACTAGTCTAAAAAAAAAACACACTATAACTTGATATATAAGTAAAAAGAAAAAAAATAGTCTGAATTTGAATTTCTAATTCGTATTTTGGTCGGGTTCGAAGACCTTTTAGCAAATCGTTGTATTACACCCGTATTATAACTCACATAAGATTGTGTTAATAGTGAGTATACTAAAAGATTGGAAAAAAAAGTTTTCTTAATGTTAAGTTGTAATTTAAAGCCAACTCCTTTTGAATGAATCACTGGCTTCCACATACTATAATACCCATTTAGATTATATATAAATTATATACGAAGATATCAGGGTAGCTATTTCAAAAGTAGTTAGGATCGTGTTATGATTTTTTTTTCCCCTGTAAACTTTGTATGTACATGTATGTGAGCGAAACAATAATATCCACGACATACAGATGAGATGAAACGAAATGAATAAGAATTGCACTGTGGCTATATCAACCAGAGCTTAATACTATGATACTGCATTTTTTTAAATAAAAACAAATAGGGCTAAAACAAATGTATATCTTTCATGGCATGATATTTTGTTCTTAAATACAACTATATATATATAATTAACGACCCATTATTGGTATAATTGGAAAGTACTAAATGTAAAAACTTGAAACAAGATAGAGAGAGGGAGGGATTGAGAGAGAGAGAGAGAGAGAGAGAGAGAGAGAGAGAGAGAGAGAGAGAGAGAGAGAGAGAGAGAGGAGAGAGAGACGGACATACAGACAGAGACAGAGAGACAGAGACAAAGAGAGAGAAAGAAAGAAAACGACAGGAATTATTGGACGTAGAGGGGGTTATTGCATTTTAAATTGCAGTACAACATCGTCGTTTTACAGTTCTTCTCTATTTTCCTTCTCTGTCTCTGACCTCGCAAAGCCGTTCTCGACCATCAAATCATTTATCTGACCTCTGTTCATCTCGGAGAGGTCAATTCGCTATTAGAAAGAAGAAAGAAAAAAGAAAGTAAAACAAAAAATAAGAAAAATCATTTTGATTTATTTTGTGTGGTGCCAATTAAAAATGTCAGAAGTAAAAATCCCAGTCTGGGTAAAAATGTCAGAGGTAAACACTGAAAACAAAATAATGTCAGAGGTCTGAGGATGGTGGTTAATTAGAGGGATATTCGTACTGTCGCTTGTCTGAATCTTTAAATTGAATTATACAATTGCTTATATTGCGTAACAAAGATGTAGGGAAAGAATAGTTCATAGTATTGCAAGGAAAAGAAACGAATATTAAAAGGTCTGGCCATCGAATCAAAATCAATAAAAAAGCGTTGTCATGGATACCTGGTCAATGTTTCCTTCTGAATCCAGGATGAGTAGGTCTGGATTGGCGCCCCCCATAAACCTTAAATCTACTTCATGGCTGCAGATGACCAAGATAAGGAAACATAGTATAATGTTAATAATAATATTAATAATAATAACAATATAAGGCATTGAAAAGATAAATGTGTTGCTAGGTGCCAGCACCTGGGTCGGTCGGTCGATTTTCTTTTCATTTTCTTTTTTGTTTGTTCACTCTTTGGGCTGATATTTTTCAGTTTTTAATACATCATTTTTCTAAAAAAACATTAAAATATTTTTGGGTCGGTCTCACAGGGCAATAAAACACCTTTTTTTTTAAAAGGCCTAATAATGAAAATAATGATGATAATAATAATAATAATAATAACAAATGTCCACTAAGAAAGGTGCTAAAGGCGCTCCAATAATTCCTAAAAGCTAGCTAGGCTATCGATTTTGGTGCTCATACTATAGCCTTCTGAAAGTTAAATTCCCGTCGATACCTATTTTTCGTTGTTTAATACCTATAGGTGGAGAGTTGCAAATGTAGATTTATATATTCCCAAAGGACACCTGTGTCGCGCCGGGGTTCGATCCCACGATATTCGCATCTTCAGTCAACCAAGTGTTAACTATCTTTTTTTTTTTTTTTTTTTTTTTTTGGTTTTTGTTGTTGTTGATTAACCTTTACATGGAAAAAGACCATGATGTAGTAGATTTGTAGGAAGATATTAGTTTTATTTTGTTGTTGTACTCCTATATGGAAAAGACCATTGATGTAATAGCAGTTGATATGCAGGAAGTCATTGGTTTTATTAACTGGAATGTACAAGTAGGGAGATATGGCTTACTGTAGTTTGAAATGGCAAGATGTATGTACAATGAAGGCAAGAGAGAATAGTGTTGAATTGAGATGGAGACAGCACAGAGGAAATGTATTTACACTGTAGAAGCAACTTGAACTTAATATTTATTGATGTAGTGATTTTTTTTTTTTTTAATTTATTTATTTATTTATTTTGTTGTTGTTGCTGTGTTGCTGCAAATGTTAAAAGAGAAGTAGTTTCTCAATGCAATTTTACTAGCAGGAGTTTCAGAACACTACCTTAATCCAAATGTTAATGAGTTACAATGCAGTCGATCTGTAGTAAGGTATTTGTTTTGAGAACTGTTGAAGGTAGAAAGAAGGGGAGATATGGCATAGTCTTTGAATTGTAAGTGTTATACAATGAAGGCAGGATAGAAAAGTTTTGAATTGAGATGGAGATAACACAGGGTGGTTTATCCTTTTTTTTTTCTTTTTTTTTTGATTAACCTTTACATGGAAAAAGACCATGATGGAGTAGATTTGTAGGAAGATATTAGTTTTATTTATTTATTTTTTTTTTACAAGGAAATGTAGAAACAAAGGTCAGACAGTGCATAATTTTCAATTGCAGGCTGTATGACAAATAAGTAGGAAAGCTAAATTAGGGGAGAGGGGAGAGGGGGGAGGGGACTGCCATGCAACGTTTGCAAAGGCAGTCTGGTTAATCATTATGTATGATTCGCCACGCGAACTCTGTTATTTGTCTGTTTCATGTTGTCATCTTATGTTTTCTTGTGTTCTTTTCCTTTTATTTCCTTTTCTTTTTTTTCTTTTTTTCAAATATGGGTTCTCGAATATTTGTAGTAGTCTCATGTATTTATACATATTCTTTTTCTTTCTTAGTTTCCTTTCATAGGGAAGAGGGTCGTGAAGTTGTTTCATTAAAAATATTAATTTGCCAAGAGATGATCCCTTTATCTGCAAGGTCGGAATTTATAGAGGGTCCCAGCTCATATATAGATAAGGGTTTATTTCAACAAAAAAAAGATGGATAATAAAGGGAACTTGTTTTCATGTAACTATCTTACACTAAAAGTGAGGGGAATTAGAGATAGAAGCAAACGAGAAAAAATGTTTAATTGGTTTAGGACAAAGTCTATAGATATAATATACTTACAAGAAACATACAGTACACCTGATATCGAAAAGAAATGGCAATTGGAGTGGGGCGGGAATTGTATCTTTAGTCATGGTACAAGCCACAGTAGAGGAGTTTTGGTATTAATAAATAGTAAGTTAGACATTGAAATTAGCGACACTTGTGCAGACATAAATGGAAGATATTTATTGATTAGATGTAATATACAAGGTCAGAAGATGTTGCTAGGAAATGTTTATTTTCCTACTGGAAATAACGAAGGGGAGCAAATAAAATGTTTAATGGATTTAAGGGAGTTGTTGTATAGAAACAATTCAGAAGGGAACCCAGTAGTTCTTGGAGGTGATTTTAATGTTATTAGAGACAAGAACTTAGATTATTTTGGACAAGTTACAAAGAAGCAATCAAAATTCAGTAGCAAATTAGAAGAATTCATGGATGAATTTAAATTAAGAGATGTATGGAGAAATAAAAATAAAGATAAAAAACAATATACTTATAGACAAGGGAATCCATTTATGCAAAGCCGTTTGGATTATTTCATTATATCAGAGAATTTAGAACAGATAACATCCAAATGTGACATTATTCCCTCCTTAGCACCCGACCATTCAGCTGTTAATTTGGTTCTGCATGATAGAACGTCTAGACAAATTCAGGGTAAAAGGGGTTATTGGAAGTTCAATAATAGCTTGGTAAATGATAGAGACTATGTTTTAAAGATGAAGGAAGAAATACAGACTTTAAAGAACAAAATGTTATCTGAGATAAAAGACAAGAGAGTATTATGGGACTATATCAAAATGGAAATACGCAGGTTTACAACTAAATTTTCAAAGGAAAGGGCAAGGGAAAGGAAGGAAAAAAATAGAAAAGCTAGAAAAAGAAATTGAAGACTTGGAAGAGAATCTACTATCAATCAATAATGTACATTATAAAGATATCCTTGAACAACTGAAAATTAAGAAACAACAACTAAGAGTATGTTATGACTATATTAATGAAGGTTTAAAAATACGATCAAGGGCCTCTTGGTATGAATGTGGAGAGAAGAATACAGCATTTTTTAAACAGCTCATGGAAGCAAATAGAAAGAAAAGTGTAATACAGAAATTAAACGTAAACGGAAAGATTGTTACTAAGGAAAAAGAAATTGTCGAGGGAATAAAACAGTTTTACAGTCAGTTGTATAAAAAAATAGAAGTTGTACTAGATGGAGGTTTAGAATTTTTCCCTAGTAACATGCCAAAATTGAACGAGACCTTAAGGGGTTTAGGTGAAGAAAAGATAGTAGAAAGGGAATGTATAGAAATATTAAAAAATATGAAATTAAATAAATCACCAGGAAATGATGGCTTAAGTGTAGAGTTTTATCTTAAATTTTGGCCGGTAATTGGAGATCTAATCCTTGCATCTTTTAATGAAGCCTTTAATCATGGAGAACTATCGGCCTCTCAGAGACAAGCAGTTATTACCTTGATACATAAAAAAGATAAAGATTCAGATTTTATTAAGAATTACAGACCGATTTCTCTTTTAAATGTGGATTATAAAATTTTAACAAAGATACTTTCAAAGAGATTGCAAGAAATTTTACCTGATATTGTATCTTCTGATCAACTTGGATATGTTAAGAATAGAAACATTGGAGAAGCCATAAGAATAATAGATGACATGATTTTTCATACTTCTTTTTATAAGGAAAATGCTTTTTTGATGGCCTTAGATTTTGAAAAGGCATTCGACTCTGTTTCTCATTGTTTTCTATACAAAGTCTTAAATTCATTTGGTTTTGGACCATTGTTTTGTAAATGGGTGAATATACTTTATACTAATACTGAAAGTTGTGTTATGAATGGAAACGCATCAACAGGTTATTTTAAAGTTGAAAGAGGAATTAGACAAGGAGACCCATTATCTCCATACCTGTTCATTTTATGCATTGAAATTTTAGCTCATACGATTAGAAACAATCAATTGGTAAAAGGAATTTGTTTTGGAAATACAGAAATAAAGCAAGTATTATATGCTGATGATATAACACTCTTCATCAAAGATATGAGTTCAGTTAAGGAAATAGAACACGTTTTAGAAGGTTTTTATAAAATATCAGGATTAAAGTTAAACAAGGATAAGACATATATTCTGCCCCTGGGCCCACAGGTGTCTAATAACACATTTCCGTTTGGGAAACTTGTAGATGCTGTTAAAATATTAGGTGTTTATTTTTCAGTTCATGTAGATATCAAGGAAAAAATGAATTATAAGGAAATATTGAGCAAAATTAAAAAACTACTGACGTGGTGGAAACAGCGTGACCTAACTTTAATGGGTAAAATTCAATTGATGAAAGTATATGGATACTCTAAATTGACATATGTAACATCACTAATGCCAGTTCCAGAGTGGGTATACAAAGAAATGGAAGTAATATGTTTTGATTTTTTGTGGAGAGGTAAAGATAAAATTAAAAGAAGTACAATGATGTTAGACTATCAGCAGGGTGGGCTCAAAATGATGAATTTTAGGTTGTTTGTAAAAGCACAAAGAATAATGTGGATAAAAAGGCTTGTAACAGGAACTCATGATATCAAGTGGAAACAATATTTTAAATATTTAATGAGACCGATAGGAGGTAATTTAATATTTTATTGCAATTATTGGAGAGATACAGTGAAACTTATGTTACCTTCCTTTTATCAGAATCTTCTGAAAGCATGGATAGATACGAAAGAATATGTTAAACAGAAGAGAGATACAAAGGGAATGAAATATTGTATAATAATAATTTTATTCAACTAGAAGGTCAAACCTTATTTGAGGAAACTTTGTTTTTGAAAAATATATATCGAATTCATCACATTTGTGAAGAAAATGGAGAATTGAAACCTGAAGCTCATTTTATAATGTTAGGTTTGAGCAGAGTGGAAATTGATAAAGTAAAACAAATTTATAAAGTAGCCCCTTATGAATGGAAACAGAATGTTCAACCTTTAAGAAAAGCAATTCACACTGGCTTTAGTTTAGAATTTATTTTTTCAAAGAAAGTGTTTACATTTGAAGATTTAACTGCAAAAATGGTATATAAGAGTCAAATTAAAAAGAATGTAGAAACAAACTCGGCAGGCGGCAATTTAATGACACTTTACAATATTCCAAGAAAAGAAGTAGAAAAGATATATGTTCAACCAAGGATGTGTACCTTAAGTAGTAAACTGCGAGAATTTCAGTTCAAATTATTGCATAATATTTTATATACAAATCATCATTTACATAGATTCAGGTTCCATGAAAATGGTTTGTGCTCATTTTGCAAAAATTTTGAAGAAACTTATCAACATATATTCTTTGAATGTAATATAATAAAGGAAGTCTGGGGGAAATGTGGAGATAGACTTAATTTACCAATTTTGAAGAAATTATCCTGGAAAGAAATTCATATAGGAATAGATGACACTACATTTAAAACAGAGCAATTATTGAACCACATTTTAATTTTGATTAAATATATGATTTTCCACAGTAGAGAGAAGGGAAACCCTCCAAAAGCAAAAGAAATAGAATATAGATTGTTGGAAAATAGAAATGAAGAGAAAAAACTTTCAATGGAAAGAGACACACTTTCAATTCATTTAAGGAAATGGGAAGCTTTGGAAAGTTTAGAATAAATGTTTTCATTTTTTTTTTTTTTTTTTTTTTTCTCAATACACAACTTCCTGACCCTCCCTCTCTTCTCTTTTTTGTTTTTTTGTTTTTTTGTTTGTTTTTTGTTTTTTTGCTCGTTCTTTGTTAGCGTGTGTTTTGTATACTGTTGTACATGTTATGTGTTTAAATGTTGTGTGGGGTGGGGGGTAGTAGGTGTTTTGTAGCTTTTTCCCTTTTTTATATATATAATTTTTTTTTTTTGTCTCCAAAGGAAAATGAAGAGGTGTAACTTTTGTATGTAAATGTAAAAGATCATTGGTAAATTTATAAAGAACTATGTTAAATTATTTTGTTATTTTGTATCCAATGTATTATGTTATAAATGTACAATTTTCTTTGAGAGAAACGAATAAAAACCTATGAAAAAAAAAAAAAAAAAAAACCACTTCACTACGACACCTCTATACGACGTGGTTTTATAATCCAACTAACGCCTCTGGCTTAGAAGATTTGTGAAAAAGAGTTTTTCCCGCCCCCATCAACCCCCACCCAAGCCGGACTTTGGGCATGTACTGCAGAGTAGCTTTTCTGTACTTTTTCAAGTACCCCAAAAGTACTCTTTTCTACATAGGAACAGTGCCCCCTTTTACTTTGTGAAGTACCCCTTTTCCTTTGTAAGAAGTGCCCCTTTCCCTTCTAAAAAGTGCCCCTTTTATCCCTAAATAAGTGCCAACTTTGTTGCGCCATGTGCCCCTTTTCCTTTTCAAATAAATGTCACTTTTCCTTGTGATAAGTGCCTCCTATTTTTATATATAAAATAAGAGCCCCTTCCCTATTAAAATCTGATAGGCGCCCCTCTTGCTTCGAAGAGTAAACCACTTTTTTCTAATAAGTACCCTTTTCCCCTTCTGATAGGTGCCCCCTTTTCCTTTAAAAAAAATAAGAACCCCTTCCCCTTCCCCTTTTCATAAATGCACCATTTCATCTGTGATAAATGCCACTAATAAAATCTGAAAGGTGCCCATTTTCCTTCGAAAATGCCCCTTTTCCTTTCTCACTAGTGCCTTTTTCATCTCCTGTGAGTGCCCGGCCTTTTAAGTTGCGTGAAATGCCCCATTTTCTTCTCTGATAAGGCCTAAAAATAAATGTGTTGTATACTTGTATTGCGCTTTAGTTGCCAAAACATGGGTCGGTCGGTCGGAATCCCCCCCCCCCTTTTTTTTGTCCTCCCTGTTTGGGCTAATAATGTTTCAGTTTCGAATGCCGTATTTCATGAAAAGATCGCGCTTAACAAAACAAAAACTAATAAGAGTCTGGATCTTGTTCCTGAATTACTGTCGATAATATTTCCAACCTTTCCTACTGATGCTAAAAATAATTTTGAAAAAGTAAAAACATAAAGAAAAAAAGTGGTTTTGAAAAGACTCTTGGAAAGGATACTAATAGGGAAGGTCTTCAAAGATGAAAGCCTTCACCGCAGGGAGCGAGTTCAACCTTCATCCACGGCAGCTCTGTATGATAATAGGAAGAGGCATAACAAGGAAAGAGACAGGGTGGAGAGATAAGGAGGGGGAGAGAGGGGAGAGAAAGAGAGAGAGAGAGAGAGAGAGAGAGAGAGAGAGAGAGAGAGAGAGAGAGAGAATGGAAAAAATGATAGTGAGAGGGAAAAGAAAGGGAAGAGGAAAGGGGAATTTTAGGGGGGAATTTAGAGAAAAGAATCAAGAGAGAAAAGAGAGAAAGGAGAGAGGAAATGAGAGGGAGGGGAAGGGAAAAGGAGAGAACAAACAGAGAGAGAAAGAAAGAGAGAGAGAGAGAGAGAGAGAGAGAGAGAGAAGGTGGAATGATAAAATAGGGGTTAATTAATTATAAATAATAGATAATTATGATAAGCATAAACATAATTTATGTTCGGATCAAAACACTTTTTCTGTAATTGATCCTCTTATATAAGCTCTATGTTGTGCATCACGAACCAAGCTATTGAATGTATAACAATGGTATTTTCCCTTTTCTATCTATTCACCAGTGGAAAAGGTTTTACAAATCAATACACAGTGGACTTCTGATTAAACTCTGAATATCATTTCAAAAGAGAAAACATCCACGTGTATACATCCATCTTCCCAACCAGTATACAGTAGCACAATACGTCATGACCTTGTCGGTGAAATACTATTGTATTGTTTTCCTCTCATATACAGCAGACGGCGTGCGACCTTCAAAATCCCAGATGTTCCAAAACAATGTGGTTAACAATAGATATATATCTGTATAGAATTATAACGTTTGCTAATTCATAACATGGAAACAAGTATAATTCAGTATCAGAATCGTACCATATTTTTATTTATGAATTAATTTCGTCTGCATTGGAGCCAAGAGATTTATGCTCTTCAAAAATGTTAAAGTCATAATGGATACATTGAATGATTTATTATTGTTTTAATATGATCAAAGGGAATAAAATAAATGCTATTTCCGATTAAATTAAAGAAAGAACTTCCTTCTAGCTCAAAACGAGCACACAACAAATTATGGGGTGGGGGTATTATGAGTGATGATCAACAGCATTTGTATGGCGTCATTAACTGTTGCAAACATTCAAAGGCGCCCGCTCCTCCAATAGTCATGGACTACACATTAAATTTGCTTGAAAAGGTGGATTTTGAGGCCTGCCTAGCTTGTCGGTGTTGCGAGGAATACAGGAGGGAGGGAATTACAGAGGCTTCAAGCAACTGAAGAGAAGGCACTATCACCATATACATTCATACGTACATACATCCGATTAGCACTTTTAAATATTACATGGCTGAAATCATTACACCGTTTTTGCTATATCGTTCTTGTCAAGGGCATTATGATCATTTTAGACATAATATTATAATCATTAAAAAGAATGACAGTTCACTATTGAACATCAAAAGAGCAGAGAGTGAAAGATACTGTTCATAATTGTTAATACCGTGGTGCATATATTCAGTATAGTATCAGTAGTTACCTCAGATGACAGGAAAATTCGTATTTCAATATTTACTTTGGACCCGGCTCCACCCCCCCCCCCCCCCCCATCACGGAGGCAGTGGTGCATCCAGAAATATAGAAGAAAATAAACAAAAAAGACACATACCTCTACTCTGGCAAGAAATTTTGTGTTTTTAGAGTCTTCTGCCTCAGTCACAACAATGGTTGTCCCAGGCCAGCTAACAAATAGCCCGAGCACGATTAAAGCGAACATCGGAAAGTTCATCATCTTGGAGAAGGTATAACCATTCGCAGTAACCTCTGAAACACGAACTGGAAACGAATTTGTGTAAGAGTGATTTTTGTTAGTCCCGATCCAAAACTACCTATCACTATATTCCACGGGTTAAAAAAAAATCAATATGATTGGTATATATCAAAGCATGGTCACAGGAGAGAATGAGAGAGAGAGAGAGAGAGAGAGAGAGAGAGAGAGAGAGAGAGAGAGAGAAATAATTATGCAGGTTCTTTTTGTTGAGGGGAGGGGGTGGTATAAACAATGCAATACAATGCAATGCAAAGTTTATTAAAAACATGTAAACCAGCCCAATGGCTGCATTGGTCATGACTGTGTACAATTAAAATACTCAATGCATATTTCAAACATATAGTTACAATTGATTTGTCAATATCGAAATATAATAGTTAATATGATAAGATTGCTTGGGCAGCAAAAAATAAGAAGAAAAAAATCTAATATGAAGTCAGGAAAACGGAGAGGAGAAACATGAAGAAAAGAAGTAAAAGAGGAAGTTGTAGAAAATGCATGTAAATTGCATACATGTATTTTTTAATAATCATTAAGACAATATATGAATATAAAAAATAGAAAAGAACATATTCTTTTCATTACGGGAAAGGGAATAGAATTGTGTAATTTTGGTTTGTTATTAAAGGTGTTAAACTTGTGTTGATATATAGATGACCCGCCATCACGTTATTAAAGGGAAAGTCCACCCTGAAATTAAGTTAGTTTCAATAGGAGTAGAAAAATGAGAGAAACAAGTCAGTGAAAGTTTGAGCAAATTCCGATTAAAAATAAGGAAGTTAGGATTTTTGAAGTTGTGATCAATCAAACACAAATTGGCAACTCTATGACGTATCATGCGAGCTCAACTTCCATTTGCTCAGTACTAAAAAAATCTAAATTTTTCATTTTCCCTCAAGAAAAATTTCAACCATACATGCACCCTAAATATAATAATTGCAAATATGTTTCTATACTCCCCCTGCAAGGAACAAATATATATTCCGTCATCAATAACGAAGAAAACATGATTTTATGGAATATTATGCACAAAGCAAATGAAGGAGAGCTCGTATAATAAGTCACAGAGTTGCCAATTTGTATTTGATTGATCACAACTTCACTAATTCATAACTTTCTTATTTTCATTCAGAATTTGCTCAAACTTTCACTCACCTGATTTTCTTATTATTCTGCCTCTATCGAAACAAACTTATTTTGGGGGTGGACTTTCCCTTTAATAGGTTACTTGATAACAGTTTAAAACTCAGTTCCCATGAAAATCTGCATGAAAAACTTCAAAATGAATAGAAGGTATGAAACTCAGTTCGAGAGCCCATTTGGCAGATTATCTCCTTCTAGCTTTCCTCGATCCTAGGCTTACGTTAGTACGTGTAGGTCACAATAATTCATGGTGTGTTACATTGGTATTGATATTGTTTTTGAGTCGGGTTATCGGGTGGGGGCATTGATCATGTGTGGGTATTGTTAGTGTTGGTATGCGGAGTTAGCGTTGGTATCAATTAGAGGGGGGTGGCTGTTATTTTGATATTATAAATTAATGATCATGATAAAATGAAAGTGTACAAATTTAAAAAATCTTTCCAAAGAAGTATAGGATTTAAACCTGAGTCCCTGGTTTATAAAGCTTTACACTCGGCTATACTGAAACTATTTGATTGTAATTGAGGTGTCACATAATATATTGATAATTAGTAAAACCGTTGCGGTTATCAATTTTGTATAGGTGCAGATCGATGGCCGGGCCTGATTCTGAATAATAATTGTCCTCGGTCTACGGTAATTTATATGATTTTAAATATTAAAGTGTGCATAAAATGATAGGATATATTTTGTCTTTCTAATAGGCAAGAAAATAAAATATCAGAATGCCCTCCACAAAGGAAGCATTATGTCTATATCAAATTTGATTGAATGACACAATGAGCTGCATATTCCCTTCCCTTTCCCTGCCCTTTGTAGTTAATTGTGAGTATCGGTTCATGTATCCCTGTAATATCCCTTTCCCTGTTTTAGCGTGTATTTTTATTGCATAAACCTAACTTTAGTTTATTATGTCATTTGTATAGTTTAAAGAGCTATCCAAAACAAACTCTGCTTTTCCATAGGATCCGCCACTATATCTTTCTGAATCTTGTGTATTGTATATACATGTATATTATAATCATTTTCAATATGTTGTTACACTCTTTGTAAAATGAGATATTGTGGAAACCAATAAAATAATCTATAAATATATTCATATTAGATAAACCAGAAAACAAAATAATGTTATGAAGTTAGATATATTTTTATTCAGCAATGCTCATATCGTATGACAAGATACAAGATAGTCTATGTCAATAAAGTATTAATTGTCGCAATTTCTACCCGTTATTAAAATTGTGTGTGGGTGGTTCATTCAACTCCCCCCCGCCCCCCCCCCCCCCCCCCCCCCCTTGGAGGATTTTGACCATTTTGACCACTGACCTCTACTTTTGACCGACTGCTTTCGTATCGCGCGCCCATGCCCATGAATCAGCTGAGAAAATAGGCACACCCTCAACGTTAAACCGGAGACAGTCCTTGCCTTACCTTCTAAACTAAGTAAGAAAATAACGTTACTTCTGTGAACTAAGGATTATTTAGAATAATGTCAACTCTTTTTGGAACAATTGCAGAAGACCCCTTTTCAGTTGTTCTAATTGGCATATAAGTGTTTTGAGGAGGATACGATTACAGCTAAAACTAAAACTAAAAGACTCAGCATTTTATATTATACTAGTCCCACGCGTTGCATTTTAAGTTTTACGTAGACAGGTAGAACCTATTTTAGTACGTTCTACGCTGGTTTAGTGGTAGATTGAGCGACTTTCACCTAGATCTACTATAAATCATAAGTCTAGTGGGCGGATCCAGGGGGCCGAAACGGCCGCGCCCCCTGTTGGCGGCGCATGAAAAAAAGAATGGTGAGAAAACAAGGAGAAGAGAAGAAAGGAGAAAAAAAGAAAAGGGAAGAAAAAGAAAGAGACTCGGCGGAGTCTGAGAGAGAGAGAGAGAGAAAAAAAAAAAAGAAAAGAAAGAGAAGAGAGAGGCCGGCCGGGTGAGAAAGGGAGAAAAACAAGGAAATGGCACTTAGTGACAGTAACAACAGTAGCAGATTCTTCTCTTTCTTCAATGCTGTGCGTGATCCTTTTCTCCTTCATCATCACCACCAACCATCATGATGATGATGATGATGATGATGATACGAGGAGAGGTAGATCCTGTAATACTCGGTCTCTTCTTCAGGGTTGGTTATGTTCTAGAGTTAACTTATTGCACATGCGCAGAGTTGGGAGGGTTTTGATAATATCAAATTAACTTAATACGAATCGCTCAGACCACCGGTGCTTATCCAGTCTCATCTTGAAGATATCGATGGAGTTTGAGTCAATTATTTCCTGAGGGAGACTATTCCAGTCGGACACCACTCTGTTGCTGAAAAAGCATTTCCTTATGTTTAGACGAGACCTTTCCTTGAAAATCTTTAGAGAGTGTCCTCGGGTTCGAGTATCGAGTGATAAGGTGAAGAAGTGACTTGGGTCCACTCTTACTAAGCCCTTTAGAATTTTGAAGACTGTAATGGCATTGCCTCTCCTTCTCCTATAGTCCAAGGAGTGTAGGTCAAAAATCTTTAGCCTGTCTGTGTTGGGAAGTTTTCTTGTCTCTGGCATCATCTTTGTCGCTCTCCTCTGAACCCTTTCAACTTTGTAGCCATCTTCCTTCCAGCGTGAGTGCCATAGGATGTTACCATATTCTATGTGTGGTCTTACTAATGTCTTGAGGTGCCGGAGTTTCCATTGTACAACATACTCTTTGTTGTTACAGCAGGCGTCATTACTAGTGAGGCATTCTTTACAAAAGCAAGAAAGGTTTTTGGTCTGCACTTGATAAGGATTCCCAGTTGATCGTATGCAATGTACTTTCCTTGTTTGAGGAAGAGTAGCCACATGTTTAGTGCGATCTCTGCTTGTCGGTATCTCTTCGATCAAAGAATATACGTCTGCTTTTTGTGTGTATGGATGAAGGGCCTGGTTGACTGACATCTGCGAGCACTTTAGAAGCCCATTTGTAGAGATCCTTAGCGTTATTGATGACTAGAGTCTATGCCTTGCCCGTGTACTGCAACATCAAGTTTGGCTTTCAGCGTACCTGTCTCACTATCGGATTCACCTTTCCCATTTTCTGACCCATAGAAGCAGCGTTGGATGACAAAGTTGAAATCCTGTTCAGCATAGCTGATATCGGTGAAGTAGGATCAGAAATGCCAACCAGTACGATTAAATCGTATTTAGTACGATAATAAGAGTGAAATGTGATAATTTCATTTTTCAAAAAAAAAGAAAGAAAAAAAAACCCCATAAAAACTGCGGAATCGCATAGAAACATGTAAGATAAGATAAGATAAAATAATTTATTCCATTCATCATAAAAAACATTTAGATACAATCACAAGATATAAATTATAGTCAAAATAAACAAACATTACATATGATAATAATACAATATAAGGTGATCTGGACAAAAACATAGAAAAAGTGAGTAATTATGTGAATGAAGAGGCAGCTAACCGTATTCTAGTTTTTAGGTTGTGCTGCAAAACTGTGTCAGAATTCAGCTTACCGGTACTGTCAAAAATTCTAAGCATGCTTGTTTTAATATGTCAAGCCGTAGTGCCTGCGAAGGTTACTGTAAAAACAGTTCTGAAAAGACTGCCCGGTCCCTCCAAAGAGCGACAGAATGGTAATCAGGAAATTTGGGGGTCATTCCCAAAGGCTTGGGGGCTGGCCATATGTAAATTACAGTGACGGTAGCTATGGATTATGGCAAAAGGAGAAAGGGGTGAACATATGAACTGCAAGCGTATTGGTAATGATCATCCTATCATTTTAGGTTTTGGGGCGAAATAACTTCTGTTCTCTAAAAACAGTTCAGAGCAGTGTAACGTTAACACAAGGAGTGACAGAAAGAGACCATTTGTAGGAGGTAAATCTAAAAAGGAAGAAATAAAGAATAATATAAGGAAAGATAGAAGAGAAAAGGATAGCATATATACAAACAAAGAATTACAAAAGGAAAGATACTAGAAAATGATGGAAAGATATAAATAAAGAATAACAAAACGATAAGGAAAGATAGAAGGATAAACCGAACGAAAACATAATGAAAGTTATGAAGAGAAACCAAAAAACAAGAAATACATATCGATTATCAAATGAATGAGAAGCCTAAGAAAATACCTGAAAAAGAGGGGCACATGACTGTGCGTTGCAGTCCCCAGAATCAAAATGGTTTACAAATGAGGAATTGAATTGAATTGATTTGAACTTTATTTGTTTCCAATCACCGTTAAAATTCCATTTATACATTGTTGTAAAAAATGGGCAAAGAAACTACATTGAAATATATATATACATTGGAGCAAAAAAGAAAAAAAGAAGACATTATTAAAACTACTAACATCTGTGAGGTCTTCGAGAACCTGTTCTCCGTGTTTTGCAGTAAGGCAACATGGGTCAGGAGGTAACTGGTACCATAGATACTTGCAGGCTTCTTCAAGGGGAGTTGTGTACCTGTTATTAATGTTGGAGAGATCTGTCCATTTGACCTTGAATCTTCTTAGTATAGATCCATACGGCTGCTGGTTCTTGCTCATAGTCGTATGTTTGGAGGCTGTGCTTGGGATGTTGATCTGCCATTAGACGGGAAGATTATCTGATACATGCTGGTTCTTGCTCATAGTCGTATGTTTGGAGGCTGTGCTTGGGATGTTGATCTGCCATTAGACGGGAAGATTATCTGATACATTCTTCGGCATTTCTGGTCCGATTTTAAAGGATGAAAACAGGTTTTTAGCCTCCTTGTTGACGATGATGTAATCCAGGTGGGACTTGCATTGCCCATTATCACTACAAAATGTGTACTGGTTATGACATGAAAATATGTCATTTAGGCTTGTGAGCTTGTTGTGGAGCATGAAGAAGGCTAGGTCTTTTGCTTGCCTCTTCCATTGATGTTTTGGGGTCATGATGTCAGCATTAAGATCTCCAGTGATAATGAAGCTTGCTGAAGGGGAAGTCTTCGAGATGTGGTGTGTGACCTCATCTAGAAGAGCGTGATAGAGGTGTCTGGAGTCTGTGGTGTTTCCTGTTGGCATGTACAGTGTACACATTCAGCAGGATTATCTTGAAGGCTGGATTGACAAATTTTATGGAGACTCCAATAATTCTGTCAGATTCTGTGGAGATCTGTTTGATATAAGGTTCTAATTCAAAGCCAGGGTGGTACACATATTGATCATTAATTTAGATCGAGTATAGATTCTAGATCTATTTTAAGTTTAGCTTTCACATTGTTTTATTATTATCATCATCATTAATATCAATCATGTATTGTCAGGTTTTGAACTTGAGAGGTACTCAAGTTGAAATTTCTGGTCATTCCTTAAAGTCATTCCTGCCACTGTAGGATATGAAATGCGAATGCCAGTATCACCGTTTCTCTTTTTAAATACACAGTTCAACTTGATGTCTTTGTGATGGCAAACGCAGCTCAAGTGCAGACGACTGAAAATGCATTCAGTAGTGACAGTGAAGAGGGCTCTGAAACGGAGTGTTACGGGACACGTATCAACCGTCTCGATGCTGCCGAAAGACAGGAATTGAGGGACAGGGGTGAGTACTTCGTAAAAGAGAAATCTAACCATATTTGTGCTTCGAACGAAAGCAAGAAAGTGAGAGACATATTGGAAAAAGTTTCAACAGTTTCAAAGTTTGGATACCGGTAAACAGTAAGAAAATTTATGGTAGAATCACTGATTTTAGGGGGAGGGGTGCTCAAATCAATCATATGATATTTTAGTCCTGTACAACAAATAGGAAAATAACTTGTTCCTAAACGCCATAGGTAGTTGACTACTCTGCCACCTTGTTAAAATAATTAATATCTTTTTCAGTTTTTTTCAATTTATTCATACTGCACTAATATTTGGTTTTATTATCTTACTATATTTCTTGGTTTAGTTTGTAAACAAATTTGATTGCTCGTACATATAACTGAAGGGGCGGGGGCAACCTGGAACACCTGTCACCAGTCTAATAGTGGTCGCCAACAGTGTATCCCAGGAAGAAATATGTGCTACAAACCTGTCTAAAATGGCCCCTTGACTTTGTGTTTTCATTAGCTATTCTTAATAGACTGTGTTTAATATAATTTTGTTTGTTGCAAATTATAGGCATTGTTGTGAGAGAGGGTGCATGGACAGGGCTGGAAGACGAGAGGCTGAAAAAAAATATGCGCCACATATGCAAGGTGAGTTTGTGTTCTGTGTTACATTGTCATACTGTGAATGTTTTACAAAGACACATCTTAAATGCTTGCATTATTGTATATATATATATATATATATATATATATATCGTGGTAATAAAGATTTAGGCAGCCATTCATCTATGGCAGCAGAGATGGACTTCCAAACTAAACCCTTATTAAATGGGCAAATTAAATATTTGTTTGTCAGGGTAAGGAATAGTTATGCTTTCAAATCAAGAGATCAGCTGGAAACAAAGAAGTGAAAATACAAATCTGTTAAAAAACAGGGGGGAGGGGCTGTGAATAATGGTGGCCAGAAAAGTAGGAGTTGAATATTTACTTAAAGCTGTTTCATGTACCCAATTTATTTTGTACTTCTTTATGGATAAATTGTTTGGCTTAAGAGTGTTTAGCTCTCACTTAGCCGAGTTGGAGCCTCGAGTTGTGGCGAGCTGGTGCGAGCTTATGGCAAGCCGTTTTATCATTAAAACATATTTCTTGATATCAAGAAATCAATTCTTGATATCAACAAATAATTTTACGTTGTAAAGCAATGGTAATGCTTGATATCAACAAATATGTTTTAATGATAAAACGGCTTGCCATAAGCTCGCACCAGCTCGCCACAACTCGAGGCTCCAACTCGGCTAAGTGGGAGCCCTGCTTAAAATATCTGTAGGTTGAAAGCAACTATTCACTCTCTCCCTCCCCATCTCTCTCCTGCCATCTTTGTCCCTTCCTATTTCTGTCTTTATCCCCTTCTCTCTCCCTTTAATCTCCCTCCCTCACTCCCCCTCACCCCCTCTCTCTCTCCCTCCCTCCCTCCCTCCCTCCATCTTCATTTCTCTTTTCTATTTACTTTTCCACAGAAATATGGTATAGATGATCCCAGAAAGTTGATCTTTGCAGATGATTATCCTGATGAAGCCAAGGAGATAAGAAAGCTGTTTGATGAAGAGCTGATACACATGAAGCTCAGTGAGTATATTACTTGCTCGCGTTTGCTCCATACATGGAGTGGATGTTTCTTTATATTTAATGCTCAGGTAGCTCAATATAAGGAAATACATGAATTAGAACTGACACATTGAGAATTTTCTGTGTGATGTTATATTTCACTGAGGCTGCCGGCAGAGGTTGAAATGTAATTGCATTAGAGAAAATCTGACTTTGCAGTTGAATATACATGTATGTTACATGGAACGACAATGTGTTCAATATTCTTCATGTAAAATTTAGGGCATTTCCGATCTCATGCCTTGTTTGTTCTTGAGCCATCCAGCCTTACACATCAAATGCTTGTGACAAAGACAATGCAAACGATGGGTACATGCAGGGTTACTGGATATGCCGGATGGTTTCTGTAACACTTATCTTCATTTCAATTTTGTTCGCAATACAGGAAAAGGAATCCAACGTCCTGTTTATAATGTCTACATCAGAGCAAGGAAGATCTTTGATCCTCAAAATTATCTCGGCAGGTGAGGGATTGCATCTAATACATGTAGTTCTGAAGAGAAGGAACCTTGAAAAAACAAACATAAATTCTATAATATTCTGTGTTAATTACTATAAAAAAACATTTACTACCATTTGAGCTGATGTTTGTATGATATCGCTGTTCAGTTTCACTTTGTTAATTTATCTTTGTTTATTTTTGTACTTCTCTTTATATGATATTTTTGGACATTATTGTCTATCTTTGTTTTTTAAATTTAATTTATGTTTTAGCTTGTGTATATGTAACTGTGTTGAAATTTTGCAGTTCTAAACAACAATTCACAAGAGATCTCATTTACTCCGTGGTCAATAAATGCAAAAAAGGCTATATGAAGTGTTACTATTATTATTATTATTACTATTATTATTATTTATTAATATTAATATTATTATTATTATCATCATCATCATCATCATCATCATTACTAGAAGAAGTAGTACTATAATTATTATTGTTATTATTACTACTGCTCTCAAAACAGGTTTTCTAATGAGGAGGTTCACAGGATGAAGAACCTAGCCATGAGGATGGGAACCAGATGGAGTCAGATAGCCAAGAAGATGGGACGCAGTGGGAGGTCACTCTGCGACAGATTCAAGATCTCAGGAAATGGAAGTATGTTTTAATAATGATAAAAGTTGCTACATTAAAATTGTGAACATGTCCATCCCAGGGGATGATCAAAGCACCTACAAAGTCCTATCGTTTGCTGGCTTTATCTGCCCAAGCTGCCCTCAGGTATTGAAAGCATTTATGAAATAATTTTTTACGAGATACTCTTTTACTACACCTGGGTGGAGAGTGGCAAATGTAGATAAATGTTTTCCCAAAGGACAATTGGGCAATTCCATGGAAACTGTTCACTTGTCAAAAATCATAAAATAGGTGATTTCTCCATAGAGATTTAGTATCCTCCCCCTTTTACTTTTTTTAGGGCTGACATTATATTTCATTTAACCCTAGATTCTGGTTTTTGGTCTGATGATAGAGGGAGCGACTAGTGAGGGTTGTCCAGGAATTGTCCAGTTTCAACCAAAATCAGGACACTAAGAAGCTTTTCTTCAACATTCCTAAGCAATCCTAAGACCCCAGCTAACTTAGACACAATTCTCCCGCTTTAACTTCTTTATGGCTGATATTATTTTTCATTTAACCCTAGATTCTGGTTTCTGGTCGGATGAGGAGAGGGAGAGACTGGTGAGAGTGGTCAAGGAATTGTCCGGTTTCAACCAAGACCACGACGTTGAGAAGCTTTTCTTCAACATCCCATGGGTCAAGGTCGGGGACGCCATGGAAACCAGGAATGTTCATCAGTGCAGGATGGAATGGTAAACATCAAGTTATATTACATAATGTATTTGTTCAAGATTGCAAAATACTGTCACCAACGTTAATTCCTTACCCTGACAGTTTCTTTGACATTGTTATGTTCAGTCCAGGCCTGATAATTACCCGATTAAAATCGCTTTCCAGATTATTTTTCCAGATTTCTTTTCTTTTCTTCTTCCCCCTGAATCCTATTTTTTTTAAAGGAAAAAAAAAAAACAATTAAAATTTTTATTTTTTTATTTTTAGTGCTCACCATCACCCCTGTTCAGTCATGCATTTTCATCACAGATATATGGACTGAACAACTAAATTATGCATACCCTTACTAAGAATTGTAATTTTTTAAGTATGTAAAAATAGATTTGTCCAGATTTTTATGTTTCTTAATAACGTGACATATTATAGCTTACATCTAAAATTATTCAAAGCCCCAAGTCAACCAGTCCACCTTTCATTCTTGAGTTACGAACAAATACAAAACACATCAAATTTACAAGGGGTATGAATAATTCAGTTGCTAATGGTACATCTAGGCATTTCATGTTGCTGATATCAGTGCTGACAATAGCTCTAATATGCATGTCCTATATTCTCTCTCACTATATCAGGATTCACATTGTATCATGGGTTGCTGCTGACTACCAAACTCGCTATACCTCAAAGGGGCGCTGGAATGTAGAGGATAACATCAGGCTTATAGAGAAGTAAGTTTTGAAGAACTATGTGCTTTGCATACATCACTTAAAGCCCCTCTGCACTAGTTTGGCTAGGAAGGATTAGACCTCCCTGCATGGTCACTGGCAGGTGGTTATCTCATCAAATCACATAAGAAAAAGGGGACCATGGGGGATCAATGGTCACCGATTAGGCATTGTTTGCTATATAGAGGGCGCAAGTAGCAATAAGTAGTGTCGTTGGGCTTTAATACTCCTTCCATGTTCCAATTTGACATATCTGAATATTTGTTTTTTGACCACTCTGGATACGATTGCTCTACCACTGGGTCATTGTGCCTCCATTTCATCTCCTTCATCATCGTCATCATCGTCATCATCGTCGTCGTCATCATTTTCGTCATCATCATTATCATCATCTTCATCAGTGTTGAGAAGCATTTTGATGTTCTTTGTAATTCAGAGATCCAATTATAAATTAAGTGCATAGATCCATGCAATTATGCCAATGTGTTATGCACTATAAACAAATGTTTAATGTTATTATTTATTTTCATTATTAATATTATCATTTTGCCCCAGATATTTTGCTTGGATATTATAATGTGGCATCCCTCGAATGTGGAGAATACACTCAATTTGACTTTCATCTTTTTTTCACCTTTTTCTGTGCAGGGTATACAACATGGATATCCATGATGAACAAGATATAGATTGGATGGCTTTACTGGATGACTTTCCAAGGTAATATTAATATTTTCAATACAATTTTTTTTCTTTCTTTCTTCTTTGATAATGGTTAACATTTTTATTATATATCATATGCTATTGCATGTATGAAGAAGATGAAATATTAAACTAAATAGTAGTTTGGAAATTACAATTTAAATTTAAAAAAAGTACATACTTTGGCCGGAAAAAAAGATTTTCAAAGAAAGCATTTTTCAATGGCCAAATTGGAAGATATGGAGCACTTTTCTTTTTTTGGAAATTTGATGATTCAGTTTTTGTCCAAAAAAAGAAAAGTATAAAAAAAAATTGTATTTTCCAACTAGGCATTTTTGCAACTTTTGCGACAAACCACAGATTTGTTTGTTTTTTGAATTATTACCGCCATGATGGAATTCATTGCCTTGTATGCTGTGAACAGGAGCACTGAAATCGGTATCCAAGACAGAGCCAGTTTCGTGTTAGAGTACAGTGAGTTCCATTTAAGGTTTAGGTGGATATGTACGCTACATTCTACCAAAATATTCATTATGATAGATATCATTATCTTCATTACTTTTTAATTTATTTTATTTGCTGAATTATTGAATATATTTGTTGAGTGATTGTACAATATTTCTTTTTTTATCTTTTCTTCCAGGGTACCATCCCCTCAGAAGCTTACCTATTACTGGTACAGACTCAAAGTGAAATATGTGCACAATTACAGGTTCAAGACTTATGAGGGTATGTGCAAGATGAAAATGGGCAAAGTAATCTCTGAGGATGCTATTCTATGAATATCTTTGGAAGAATGTATTTCCAATTCACCGTTATCTAAAATCTAATAAAATGAATCCACAGATTGAGGGGAAATATCCAAACTACTGAATGACTCTTTGCTCCTTTTTAAAAGTTTGGGAAAGCTATTTTTTTTTAATTCACTGTGAAAAAATATGATGTAAATAAAAGTGAAGGTATATAAAGAAAATGGTACATTGTGCTACAAGCAATTTCACCATATGTGAAGGGAAAGAAAAGACTGTGCACTTGAGTAAAAATTGTAAGTAATTTAAGATTTTAATGCTGGATTAATGAGAATGTTTCATTTGATAAATAATTATGTATTGCATAGAACAGTTGCTCTTCGGTCTTTGTATATTGTATGTTGATTGAGTGTTTTGATTGAATAGCAGAATGGCCAAATGCTGTGATCCCAAGTAAAATAAACAAAGCTATAATACAATTAAGCTTTTCTCCATGTAAATCATGTTCAGAGTTTGAAAATGTGATCTTGTTTTCATTTGCTAGGGATGCATATTGACAAAGTCATTGTCACATTCATGTTTTATATTACAGATATTGTCTGCCATCTTCACGACACTAAATTGCCAGAACTGAGGGAGAAACTGAACCAGCGTGGGCAGAAGATCGTCTCGAGGGAGATCGTGGACGAAGAAAGCGACTCAGGAGGTGATGAGACACAAGCTGTAAACGAGAGGAATGTTGGTCAGAGTGATGGTGTATCCATGACAACCAGCAGAGGAATATCAAATGAATCTCGCACTGAAAGAGCGAATGAGCAAGGGCAGGAGGGTGAAGATACAGAAGAGGGCAGACACAATGGACATGATGAAATGGAAAGTGAAGAAAGGAATGACAGACGGAGAACAAAAAAGAGAAAGAAGAGAGCGAGAAATGAACATGAAACACACAATGAAGGAGATAGCAATGTAGAAAACAGGATACCTGGTCGTATTCCAAAGAAAATAAGGATTGAAAAGGTTGTAATTGATAACAGTTTGGAGGAAGAAGAGAGGATAACGGACACAAGGAAGGAGAAGAAAAAGAAGAAGAAAAAGAAGAAGAAGAGGCTTTCTGATAGTGAAATACCAGGTTGAAAATATTCATGCAATACTTATGAAAAGGAGTGATGAATTAGATTCTCCTGGTAGAGAGGCGAGGAGAATGAGAGAGATGCATAGATGATGATGTAATCAGATTTACACAACTGATAAAGACCAAAGGAGCAGCTCTATAGTAAAGGGGATTTAATAGATTCCTGAGAGCTTACAAACACCAATGAATATGGCTGCTCCTTTTCACAAAAGGGAATTTGACTTGAATCTCGGCATCAAACACAAAGCGACTATTTATCAAGAGGATATATCAGTCAAATATACCAACCTGTGTTAAACTTATTTGACTGATGAACTTGGCTTTTCAAAGTATCATCCAGCTTTTATCTTCAGATCATTAACAAAATATATCCTCATCTTTTACAGTCTTGTGTGTTTAATATTTATTGTGTTTCAAAATTAGGTTTAACATTATACTGTTACATTGATGATGATGAAGATTATTATTTTCATTATCATCATCACCATTATTATTTTATTTTGTCAAATTAATGTGAAATAATATTACAGGCACAAAATTTAACTGGAGTAAAATCACTGTTGCCCTATTCAGCTCTACAGTACAGGTAATTAAATCAGTAAATAATGTTTTTCTTTTCAAATGCAATCTTATTTCAATTATCTCTGTACAGCAGCTCTTCATATCCAGTTGACCGTATTGCAATAAAGTGATAAATCTCATCCAATTTACTTCCTTCTTGCAGTAAATATAGTAGCCATTTGAAAGGGAAATTGTAACATGTATTTGAGTGTGCAGATGCGTGTGCGTGGGTAGGTGTGTACCGAGGAGAATCGTAAAAACTTTACCTTAACTTTGACGACCACTTGCAAAACAAGGACGTCCTCGGTTGAGAACCTTGTAAATTTTTGGTTCAAAATTTGAGGATCTTTCATCTAGGGGTATGTTCATTTAGGTGCTCAATTTGCACAGAAAAAAGTAGGTCCTAGGTTATGCAGTAAATTTCCAGATCATCCTTGGAGACTTTGGAGTGTTATATTACCTTGAATATGTGATATTACATACTGATGTGTATTACGAATCCTTGATTTACACCACAATCTTTGTTTTAAAACTTGTAAAATGATCTGTGATATATTTTTAAATCTACTAGAATAAAATGGGTTCTTGTACAGGTAGGCAATCTCATTGGTCGTATGACACCATGTCCAAAAAAATTTCTTTCCCACCATGTAAAAACAATTTCTGTTGAAAATTTATTTATCTACATAGAGTTGGGCCTAACACTGAGAGTGTTATATATTTCCCTAGCCTATACATATAATATCTATTAGCATGTTATTCATTCCCTTGATGATTCTCCTTTAAATTTCCTTTATTTGTCTGTCGGTCTATTAGATTAAGAGAGAGAGAGAGAGAGAGAGAGAGAGAGAGAGAGAGAGAGAAGAGAGAGATGGAGACAGGGGCTGCCAAGCATTTTCCAACGTGGAGGGGGTGGGGGGGGGGGACCAACAAAAAAAGGGCACCTTCTGTAAAAAGGGGCATCTACAAAGGAAAACTTTAGAGGGAACATACCATTTTTAGACATATGCCCCTACGTTGTTATGGCTGTGATTACATTATGGATAATACGAGGGTTAATATCAATATGTGTTTCTCTGTTTGCATGGTCCCAGATACTGCTTAATTAGCCTCGTACTTTGCAGTTGGGTGTGATGGTCTTAATATTAATTTGCGAGTGATGGAAGCAACCGAGCAACAAAATAAGATTTGTGAGGTTGCAGTGTGTAAAATGACATCTTAATTGTAAAGAGGATAAAAACAAATCCTGATGAGTTTTATAAGTAACATAATTACATGTTTATCAATTATAAATAAACTTGGGGGGGGGGGGGGTGGATTAAAGAAAAAAAGGGGGCTCTAAGTTGCTTTTAATTTAGGGTACAAAAAAGAATTGGCACTTTTCCTTTGTAAAAAGGGGCACTTTTGGAAAACTTGAAAAAGTGGGGGGGGGGGGGGGCACTGCACTCCCTGTTATAGTACAGTAATAATAATACCAACAACAATAATAATTATAATATAAATATAAATAATAACATCATCATGATGATAATAACAGCACTAATAAAACGATAATATTAATGATAATGATGTTGAATTAGATCTTATATTAATTATGATAATGATATTAATACAAAATAATAACAATTATAACAATAGTGATGATGATGATGACAATGAGAGGCACTGGGATTGTTTACCTAATTTGTGTGGGCATCTTCCATCGACAATCGAAAATCACGGACTGATCATCTAGACTATGAAACAACAACCAATCAGCTTCCATTATGAACGTCACATGACATTTTCAGCTGGTGGTGAATTTAAATCGCCGTGAAAACAATTTTGACACACTGCTTTGTTATTGAAAAGGAAACAAGTTCCCAGGTAAGTAAATGCATTTTAATCCATTCATATAATAAATGATTGTGATTGTTGATTGGTTGATAAATGTGGTTGTATGTACAGTTCCGCTAAATTTAGCGTAAACGACACGCTGCCTGAGCTGACATGCTTGATTCCCGAGGAAAGTCACGCCGGATCTTCGCACGTAGGCCTAGCCCGGGCCAGGCGGGGCGTACGGTGCCCGTTGGCCGTGGGACGGCGGCTCATAGGCTAACGTAGCTAGCGTAGTGCTGTCTAATTCGGCAACGGGACCGAAAATGTCTGTCTCTTTCGTTCGTTAACCTCTTATTTGGGTAGGGTGACTAGGGTCGGCTCCTCCCTTTAGACTTTAGAGACAGAAACTGAGCACAGGCATAAGGTCTGCTTTCTAGTTTCTTTGTCAACTTTGCCCTAGAAAAGTAGCCTAGATAGTAGACTCTAGACCTCTAGATCTAGTCTAGCCTACATCATGACATGTAAATAAATGCCAAAACCGGGGCAAAATGAGCCAAATAAATTGGCAATTTTATTTGTTAGTGGATTCAATCGTATCCAACGCATCTAATAATTTTATTCTCCAAAATTAGGCCTAGATCTAGGCTAATAATAACGATATAGTCTACTAGGGGCCTACGTCGGTTCTATGCACTAACCCGATTGGCGCTAGTTCAGAAGTCTAGTCTAGCCAAAATTTGACCTGTAACTCCGACGTGGAATGTCGTCCCTCCAAATACATGTGTTCAGTTAGTTTACGGTCGCTAACTGAAAACGCGTGCGCGCGCCCACACCCCACCGTCGAAAGGGTATGCAATTGTATTATGCTGCAGTTTGCCGTGAATCCTGTGAGAAAGTGCATAGATAACTAGATCTAGATCTATAAGTCTTTGTTTTTAGGAAAAATACTACGAAAAAGATAAGAAAATTGACACAAAACAGATAACAAACATATGGACTTTATAATCATGACCTTTATTTGGACATTTGATGAATATTTACTTTCTTTTGCCAGTTTTGGGTACCGGTATGTTTTAGTAGGGTACAGTATGTCCACGCCGGAGTTACTGGTCAAATTTTGGCTAGACTTCTGAACTAGCGCCACCAGATTGACTGTATGATGCATACTTTAAGGCCTAGTATAAGGGTCTTTTTTCTGGATTTTCTTCTTCGAAATTGAGCTCCATGTTGAAATTAAACTGTTAGGCTACTAGTGACTAGTTGTTACATGCCCATGAAAGAAGATTATGACGACGTCATCCATATTTTTTCTAATTAAAGTCCAATAATATTATTCCACATTTCCACATGATATATTCTATAAATCAAGCGTACCTGCCTGAGATTGTGAGTGTGACATCATAATTCATATCACCCTTTTGTAATTTAAAATTTATTGTAATATTGATGAAAAACATTTTCCTCATATTTACAAGAAAAGATAACAGGACATTTTTTAAGTCATTACAGGTTTCCTTTGAAAACATTCTTTTCATAACATGGGATTCAATAATTGAATTGAATTTGCATATTATTAATAATTATGGCTTATGCAATAATGTTTAAAACATACTATGTTATTACCTCAAATCTCCAGGCATATTTCTTCAGGAGTCAGAGGAGATGGCTCAGATGAGTGGCAATACACGGGACAACACCACTGGCAACTTGACCAGTCTGGCAAGATTTCACAGCATGACAGGCAAGTTTTTTTGTAGTTTGCAGGGTTTGACAACATTGGGCTGTGCATGGGTAAATAGCTCTCAAAGTAATATTCTTTCTATGTTCTTAAAGTTAAAAGTAATACTAATAGAATGACTTTTACAATCATAATCACATGTTATTTTCATTTTCATAAATGTGACATAAATATAAAATAGTAGTATTGATCAATGACTCTTTTATATGATTCCCATGCACAGACCACACAGAGTGTATGTCTGAGCTTGCACGGCATGGCAACAAACCCTGTGAATGGCTCGCCTACCTCTCCCTGGTGGAGTCTCACACGGTACACGCAGAGGAGACCAGTCGCTACCGATTCCTGAGCCTGGCCTTCAACCGTGCCACCAAACAGATCCCCATTGACAAGTACTGTGAAGACCCGGCGTATGCCAGGATCATCATCAAGCTTGCTCACCTCAAAGCGTAGGTTTCAACTTTCTATTTTTTTTAATTTTTGCTTTATTTATTTGTTTACATTGAAGGGCAATCCAACCCTTGTAATAAGTTGATTTGCAGAAAAATAATAGAAACAGAATGGCAAAATTTGAAATGAATCGGATTAGTAGTAAGGAAGTTATGAAAGTTTGAAATATGAGATTACTAAGTCTATGGGCATCTCAAATTGGTAGTGTACAAAAATACCACCTTTTTCTCATACGTTTCTTCTCCCTTGGGGCTCTACTCAAAATTGATCATAGATAGCATATTATTATAGACTTCTAGGACCCTCAGCCATTCTTTTTTGATAAATTTAAATTTTAGTCATTTTTATGTGTTGGAACAGATGGGAAAGTAGTCCGGCACTACATCACATTGACATTACCGCTTCAGCCAATTTGAAGTGCCCATACAGTGTACGTATAGTGGTTACAAGTTTCAAAAATACTTATATTTACAGTAGTCAGATTTCATTGAAACTTTCATCAGTTTGCATCTCCAATTTTTCTGCTTTTTTTTGGAGTAGTTGTCTATTTGGATTGGATTTTCCTTTAACAATTTACATGTAAGCAAGAAACGAAGCTCAAACTTTTTTTCCCTCCATGTTTTAGAACCCATGATGTAGATGACGGGCGCATGATGTTCAAGTTTGCGAGGGCCAACGTCCGGAAGCAGGCCATTGTGCATTTGGAGGCAGCAAAATTTGAAGAAATTCATGGTAAATAAAATACATGAACGTGTATAAATATAATATTGCATCCTTCAATGCAGTATGTTTCTTACATTTTGCTCTTAACCCTACATTAAACATGCAGTGAATTACGCATTTCTGTTGTATATAATCGCCAAGGTTCAGGACATTAACGTTCTAGGTATTGCATTCTTTCATGTAAGTGTGAAATGTGAACATGTTTTGCGGGAAACAATAATAGTTCATGGAATGTCATGAAATTCAGTTCCAAAATTTCTATATGAACCCTGTTTAACGGACTGATTTCATATATTTTAATCCCCACAGGTGACATGAAGAAGTGTTTTGGCATCTTGGAGAAAGGTTTCAAGGTTACCTCTGACCCCCGGCTCTCAGAGGCCCTCCATCGGGTCAAGAACGGACTTCCCATTCTCCTAGACTCACAAGAACCAATGGAGTCACAAGATGGTCAGTTATGTCTTCATTCGTTTTCAGCTCATGTATGAATATAATGATTGATAATGATACATTATGATGATTGTTATCTTAATAAAGTGTCAAGAGCTGTGCATTTGAATACACATATTTTACCTTGGCTCAATGACAGCGGACAATATTTTCTTATCTAGGAAGGAAGAGGGAGAAAACCAAATTATCCAATTCTTTTAGATTATAAGAGGACAATTATGTCTTGTTTTTCTTTATCAGGACCACAAACTATGAGTGCAGCACCAGCCCCTGTACAGCCTTCTCACAAGTAAGTGTCATGGGAAACATCAACCATCTCAATTTCAAATAGACCATTATTATAATGTAATCAAATTTAGAATACAAATCTTTTTTAAGTGCCTCTTTACAACTTTGTTATATACATGTTATAAATAATTGTATTTCAATAGTCAGAATGCGAATTGCACACATTAATTGTTGCTAGCTAACAGCACACAATGTATGAAATTCGCATTCTGACTGCTGGTATCGACTATTTTTAAATGTACAAAAAGGTGTGAAACGTGTAGTAAATTGGTCCAATAAGCATTTTGACCAATTTCAAATTTTGGCGTTTGCACTGACATGGGTGTGACCAAAATTTTACCCATGACGTCAAGTTTATGCATATCAAATATCATTCATAAATGACAATGTATAATGGAAATATGGTTAATAATAAAAATTAACAAAATGGCGCCTAAATGATGTCATGCATCAGTAATACAAAAGATCTCTTCGTTAGGATCAATAATAATGCATATGGCACATGTCATTCATGAGATGTGAAGCAAACAAAATCCATACAGAAAGAATAGGAAAAAAAGATTAAAAAAAAACTAAATCAATGGTGATCTGCCGCAAATTTTAATTGCATTTTATCTCACTAACATAAAATGATCAAATGAATCTCAGAATACTGCCCCTGTTCTTTAGCCCCAACATATGCATAAAGAATAAAGACCATTCTTGGGTGGGAATTGCCACCCACATATTAAAATGATTGAATGATTCAATTTTTAACCTTGTTTCCTTCATTTCCTTGTTCTGCAGTGCATCAGAAGAGAAGATATCCCCCCATGTGCCTAGTTCCATGGAGTATGTTGACACCACTATTAGTTTCAGGAGACCTGAGGTTGGGTCAAGGTGAGAGAATTCTTCTGCTTAACATACATGTACATGTCATCCCCCAAAATGATTGTAGGAATGCCTTTCGATATATACAATATTCTTTACAGAAATGTACAATAGAGATATATAAATACTCAAGAGATACAAAGCACATTAATGTAAAACAACAGAGTTGTACTTTATTTTCAAACGTTAAATTACTACACACTGATTTCTGTAAATAATGACACAGTCTAGAGAAGGGTTCTTAACTTACAGTTATCATTGCCTAAACTAATGCTTTTTATTTTACATGATGGATATATTATAAATACTTTGACCCACTCTAGCACTGCCTATTCTGTTTAATCTTTTTTATTTACTGCCCTGTTTTCTATGTTTCTTCTCCAGAATATCTTCCCACCCAAAGTGTGATAGTGATCATGAAAGTGACACAATGCCCATTAATGCCGGATCAAGGTTTTCAGGATTACAGACTCCCGACGTCGCCAACAAGTTTGGCGTCTTTGGAAGTAGCAGACGCAAAAGAAGGTAAAAGAGATGCAAGACAATTTTAAAATAGCTTGACTTAATTGAGTTTTGTTTTTCATTTTTACATGCATATCAGGTCATGCAAATTCTTCTCCATTTTTCAAATGTATTTGAACTTCATTGATGTTTAGAACTTCATAAAAACACATATTTCTACCTTTTGAGAAAGGCTTCATAAATGCTTATAAAATACTCACAATTAACAGAATTCTTTCGTATTCAAATTTCATATTTGTGATATTACTAATTCACTATGTACATGTAACTGTTTCTTTGGATATTTGATGATAAATGCTTTTTGTAATGTTACAGTGGTAACATTGGTATGCCGATGAGAGTCAGTAGGACCAGTCTGCCTCAGCTCAAGAAGGAATCCAAGGATGATGACGACGACGATGATGACGACGATGATGATGACGATGACATCAGACCACTGAAGTGCAGCCCCCAGGAGACAAAGCCTGGACCTCTAGCACCGATCACGGAGAAGACCAACGAAAGCGATTCGGGCGTCCAGACGACACCTAGGGATCTCACCCAGACGGACAGGAATCCTTTTACCTTCAAAGAGAGGACCATTGAGATGGGGGCAGAATCGACTGTGCCGGGCCAATGGGCCAACTCGATGCAGAGGTACTTGTATGTTTGTGGTCTGTTGAGCAAAAAAGGTGTTAAATTGTACCCTTAAACATAGATGCCCAAATTCACAAAGGAGGTTTGAATATACCCATGGTTTAAACCCTCATTTACATAACCCATGGTTTGAAATTAGCACAAATTAAGCGTGCCTTGAATGCGTCAAATATTGGACCTTTGACTGTGTCACGCTTATTTTGGGCTAATTTTAAATCATGGGTTATGTAAATGAAGATTTTAACCATGGGTTAAATTAAAACTTTGAGCAGATTATGTGATGTTGAAATTTAATAATATTTACTCAGCAATGGTGTATACAGGCATTGTATAATAAGCCATGTTTTTCCTTATTTTTATAGTCGAAGGGTCCATGCTCTTGCCATTCTTTATATATTTCATAAACCTTTTATTATTATTCCATTATTATTGTATTCAACTCTTTCCTTTTTTTACATACCATTTTCACATGCAGACATGACCCTCTAATGTCAGTTCAACAAATGGCTCATCCTCAGATGCCAGTACAACCACAATGGCAACAACAGCAACCACAACATTCAGTGCCACAAATGAGCATGCCACATGTAGATGTACAACGAATGCAACCTCTTCAGCAACAGCTTTTCCAGCAGCCTACCCCTGCTGGCATGCAACCCAACTATCAATTACCTGCACCACAGATGGTGAGTCATGTCTATAGTCAATTTTTGTTTGTTTAAGGCAAGAAGAATACAATTTGGAGGATGCACAGAGAATTCTACAGATCTTTTCAAAGGGTTTCTCATTAGTGTCTAGTTCTTTAGAAATCATAATGTCCATTGATATATTGCAGCCACTATACAAATGTACTCTACTGCGCTTCATAAAAAGGATGATATGATCAATCTGGTTGTAGCTGAAGTGTCATGATAAGGTGCTAAAGCGTTCAAAGAATTTCCTTGTACCAGCTCCCTATACCATTCACCTGGGTGGAGAGTGGCAATTGTAGATTGATGTCTTGCCGCCAAAAGATACTAGTGAATATCAAGTCAGATCTTGTACTTGTACACAGTATGTAATCGTTCCAACTCACGTGTTTCAAGTTGCTTTCCAGTAGACTTACCCCTTATGTCTTTACATCCCATTCCATGCTTGTGTATATAATTTATCTTGTTCTTCATTTATCCATTGTTTCTTGACTACATTAGTTTCATGAAGATTCAAATCACTATAGAAAACTTAGTGTTCATAATCACATTCAATATGGGATGTTCCTTGTTGTTTAGCACCAAAAAAAGGGAAGGAGAGGGAAAGGGAAAGAATGGTTTGAAGAAATTTTTAGATTTATTTATATACACATGTGTAAATGTCAGTCCTTTGCTCATTACATTCATATTAGTTTTCAGACTCGTGCCTGATTTTAAGCCTGCCACCTCCTTTTCAGATGTTTTCATGCTCCATATTGCACAAAAAATAAAGGACATTGGCATGTTTTTGTCACTTTTTGTCTCTTTTCTAGCTCAAAGAATAAAATCAACTGGTAAAGTATCCTTACATGACAAATCTTTAATTTTTAAAAAAAATATAAAGTTCTTGTCCATTTCTTTACAGGTGGCCCCCGTCCCTCAACCCAAGTCTAAGAACTTGATACAGGTGAATGGCAAGGGATACTCCATCATTAGACTCATCGGTAAAGGTGGCTCATCCAAGGTGAGAACAAGGATTTAAAGCCCAACTGTACTACTTACTTGTAGCTACTTGCTCCCTCTATATAGAAAACAATGCCTAATCTTCTTGTGTCATTTGAGAGCTGAGTTGATGAGATAGCCACCTGTCAGTGACCTCGCTGTGTGGCGTTTAAAGATGGCCTTTAAAGGGAGAGAGTTGTTGGTTTCCATCTGCAGAAGGTCATTACTTCGCTGACACCAGACTTGTTGGAAATATCATTAATGGGTGTACAAGTCTGCACAAAGCAAACCCATAGGCCAACCAAGAGAGCCTCAGAAAGCCTTCATCTTCCGGTGATGCAAATGTTAGATGATGAGTTTACCATATGGGGAAAAGGCAAAGCAATGCTTAAAGCCAGTTGGTCATAAAAAAATGAAGGCTGATCCTGTTGATTGACAACACCTGTTATTGGGTAAACACCCGAAAAGTTTCAATTTCCCCATAAGAGCCCACTTCTATGTGTCTTTACATGATGAAAATAATGACATTGATCGTTATAAAGATGATGATGATGAGGATGATGAAAGAGATGATAATGGGCAAGATAAAGACAGTGATAAAGATGAGATGATGATGATAACTTTTAAAATGGTAAGATACACAATAATCAAGTTTACACAAAGATGATGAGCTAGAGACATATACTGGGACCCGTTTCACAAAGCCTTTTTTAAATGACAAATAACAAAAATCAGTGACGAATCTGTTGATATCCAATCAGGATTAAGGATTTCAGTAGCTTATAACAAAAATTGTCATTTGTCATTGATGACAAGTTTTGTGAAACATTTCCCAGGTATAGCAAGAGAGTGAAAGTAATCCAATGGTGTGTAGATGTCTAGATGATATAGACTATAGCAGAGAAAACAAGATAGGAAGGATAGGGAATAACGACAAGAGTTACACATGTATTCCATAAGAGATATGACATGACTGATATCATCAACCTCTTTTCCATACCCTTCTTCCTATCTTGTGCAGGTTTTCCAGGTTCTCAGTGAAGACAGTAAGAAGCTGTGGGCTTTGAAGTACGTGAAGCTGGACTTTGCTGATGAGATGGCCATGCAGAGTTACATGAATGAAATCACTCTACTAGCGAGACTCAAAACATTCAAAAGGATCATCCACCTCCATGACTAGTAAGTAGACGAAGAATCTTACTACATGTATTTTTATTCATTATTTTGATTAGTGCTGTAGTCAAACGTTTAATCGTCTGGTATCCGACCATCCATGGCACCATCCGTTTTCAATTGGACGGTTTCGTTAACCTGTTTTTTTTATATTTAAAAAAAAAAAAAATTTAAAAAAAAATTTCTTTTTATAGGAAAATCAAAGGAAATCACATTTTCAACAAATAATGTACATAATTAGAGACAAAATAATTGAACAAAAACAAGTTTGGGCAACATTATAGTCATCATAAGTCAGCCCTGACTGTTGAATGTTGAATTGCAGAGCAACAATCTACACGATAACAATCAATTGCAAGAATGTAGATTGAGAAGTTGATGCGTAAAAAACTAAGTTCCCAGCCTTGAAATACATACACAATATTTCACTGATGCCATTTAAATCCCAAATCCTGACCTCTGTAATATCACGATCGTGAGCTATAAACATGAATACACTTGCGTACTAGATTCATTAGCTTCATAAACAAAGTGAAACCCAGTCATTGTTCCAAAGCATGCCCGACAGTAAAGTCTTTGTTTTTGTTCAGTGATTTGTTTCTAATTATGTACATTATTTGGTTATAGTGTGATTTCTTTTGATTTTCCAATTAAAACACAAATAAATAAAAAAAATAATAATCATTAAAAATTTATTTAAAAAAATAAAATAATAATAATAATTTAAATTAAAAAAAAAAAAAAAAATTGTTTAACCGAAAACCGTCCGGTTTTGACTGGCGATTAAATGGAATTGGGTATATCCATGATGTTACAACACTAATTTTGATATGGTCTAGATTGGATAGATTTAGATGGCCTTGCAGATTTTCTGACTTATCATTTCGGTGTACACATTTGCTTTGTCGTTCGTAATCTAGGCTTTATTTTGTTGAAAGAATCGGGTTGCAAATGGGTTTTTGGTTTATTTTAGGGTTAGGTATTGTTAAAGATAAACTTGAGTTCTGGATAAAAAAGAAAATGAATTCTCACAGAATCAAACGTAACTTACACTGAATGTTCAAGATTACAAATAAATGTCATTTGTCAAACAATTTTGGTAGAAAATGTATACTGGCTGAGTAATGCGCATAGAAAGATAAGGAGGTCAAGGTAAGCAGGCCCGAGACCATTTGTGTAGTCCAATAAACATCTTTCTGTTTACAGGGCTTGTTACTTTACCATGACTGGGTCAAATTTGTTATGATTTCGATGACTCCAGAACCTTGCAGTACACACGAATACTTACATGCTACATGATCAACTTTTCTGATCTATTCCACACCTTTTCTTTCACAATGCAATCGCATGACCAGAACTCAACTTTATCTTTATTCAATGTAAGGAATTCAGTTAGTGTAGGAAGCAAGTGTCCTACAACCCAGACAAAATCATGTTTCAGACCAAGATTTTTTTTAACTTCCAAATATTTTCAGTGAGATAACCGAGGACTACATCTACCTTGTAATGGAATGCGGTTCCATAGATCTGGCAACATTCCAAGTGTCGTACAACTCGGAGACAAAATCATGTTTACCAAGTTTTTTTTTCTTCTTCCAAATATTTTCAGTGAGCTCACAGAGGACTACATCTACCTTGTAATGGAATGCGGTTCCATTGACCTGGCTACATTCCTCAAGAAGAATAAAGACAACCTCTCCCCTCATCACATGTGGTGCTACTGGCAGGAGATGCTGGAAGCTGTCGATGTCATTCATAAAGAAGGTGGGTTGTTGTGTCACCAGGCTTGATGGCAGGAAATAGTTTTTTCTTGGTGCTTGTTTATAGAAGGTTGAGTTCTGGTAAAGATTACAAAATGATTTGTAAGCTCTCTCTCTCTTTATGTCGGTATGGAAGAATATATTATGATAGTTCAAATATATACAGAAAGAAATGTCAAGAAAAAGCTCATTGTTTGGACCAAACATTTGTGTGATGTTCAACAAACTTAATCAATTTAGTTTTATTCTGATCAATCCAAAGCCTCACAGTATGAGTCAGTTCTTTATATAATATGGACTGGCCTTGAGGGAGATACAACATATATTTCCCAAACTAGACTCGTATTGCCCCGAGTCAAAGACAAGGGCAATATGGGTCTTGTGAGGGCAATATATGTGGTATCTCCCGAAAGTTAAGCCAGTCAATATTGTTATTGTTATCAAAATCAGACATCTAGAGCAAATACATAAATCAACCATGACAGTCTCAAAGAACTGAAGAAACTTTGTCAAACCAGCACTGTGCATCCAGTGCTTGACCAAATTATTGATACACTGCAAACAGTGTACCTAATTTGGTGTGATTATTGCATCACAATAGAGTGCGCGCAAAGTTTGCAGGTTCTCGTATGCATAATAGATGCCCATTGAAAATGACACAATATGGCGCAGTGAATATGAGACTTTATGTTCTGCTTTTTTAACTCGTAAAGTCCATAGGCTTTTCATGAGAGAGTAATATAGTCTCATATTTACTGATTATCTCTTTTAGGATTACAAAAAGTGTAATATGATTTTGTAAAACCACTGCTCAGATGTCTGATACGGGTAATAATATGTAATAAATTATAATTCACTTCCCCCATTGCTTCTAGGCATCGTACACAGTGATCTGAAACCGGCCAACTTCATCTTTGTGGAGGCCAGTCTGAAGCTGATTGACTTTGGGATCGCCAACGCCATCCAGAATGACCACACCAGCGTGGTCAAGGAGTCTCAGGTCGGGACACTCAATTACATGTCTCCCGAGGCCATTCAAGACACCTCTCCGGTCAATGAGGTCAACGAGTACGGACACAAGAAACCTAGACTCAAGGTAGCAATATTTGTCTTAAAGCCCCACCGCACTAGTTTCACCAGGAGGGATTAAACCTCCTTGCATGGTCACTGACAGGTGGTTATCTTATCAAATCAGCTCTCAATTAACATAAGAAAAAGAGGATCATGGGGTACCAATGGTCACAGATTAGGCATTGTTTGCTATATAGAGGTACAAGTAGTGCAGTGGGGCTTTAACCCTATCTTAACTGGGCTATTTCAGACCAGGTTTTTACTGGGGGGGGGGGGTCAATTTGACCCCCCCCCCCCCCCCCCCCCTAAGATCTCGGCCGTTTCACCGCCGATCGCCGCAAAAATTTGCATGCATGTCAAGTGAAGTGTAAAGAATACTATGGTAATTTCAAATTTTTGAAAAATTCACTCATTTGCATATTTATGCTAATTTATGCAAATAAGGTCATAAAATTCACATTTCTGCCCATAAATCATAGATTATTCATATTTAAGTATTCTTTTTCACTACATATATTTATTAGACCATTTGGAATAATAATACAACACAAAAAATTGGAAGAGCCAGGTTATTCCTTATGTTATCTCTTGTTTTGATAATTTCTTATGTATTTCATTGTTTTTTTAACTTATGTATTTTATTGTTTTTGTTGTTTTATTTCATTTATAACTACAATTCAACTATTTTGACCCCAAAACAAACATCTAAACTTTAAACAAGACTCAATAACCAATGTTTTATCTATTTTTAGGAAAAATGACTTTTACATATGTTTTGTACACAAATCATGAAAATGAGCGATTTTCGGGCTGACATGCAAAGACAAAAGGTCACGTGACCTTGTAACCGTAGGTCCGATTTTCGAAAAAATTGTTTTAAAAGATGCGTAAGACTCGAAAGTAAAAAGTCGTGAAAGGAAAATTTTATATCTGCCGCGGTTTCGGAGTAGTCGCGAAATTTCTACAGGGGGGGTTCAAATTGACCCCCCCCCCCCCCAGTTAACATAGGGTTAACGTTTTCTTCTTCTACTCTTCTTTTTATCAGCACATAACAGTTTAGAATTTTCTAATGGTCTCACTGTCTCTGCAATTTTAAGTCTCCATTATTCATTTATTAAGAAACAGTAAATTCCTTAATGCAAATTTATGTTCAAATGACAAAAAACAGCTATTTTCAACAATGTTGAGTCTGTGGTATTCCTTCCATTAATGCTGGAGATTTGTGCAAGTGCTCAGCCACTGGGTTACACTTTGGTAGACATCTCAAGGAGAGGCCATCAGTTCCCCCCCCAAAGTTTCGAACCTGAGACAAAGCTTTTATTTACATGCTTACACTCTTTCATCTTCCTACCCACCGTTACAGATCAACTGCAAGAGTGATGTGTGGTCTTTGGGCTGCATCCTCTACTCCATGGTGTACGGCCGCACACCGTTCCAGCACATTGTGCACCGGCTGCTCAAGATGCAAGCCATCTGCAACCCTGACCATTTCATCGACTTCCAACCGATTGAAAATGAACTCCTCCTCGATGTGATGAAAGTATGTATTACTGCTATTATTTAGCTAATTACAAGATATTTCACTGTAAACAAATTATGTGTTGTATGGATATTGCCCCCCTCAAAAGAAAAAGTTATACATGCTCATACTTCTTCATATGTAAAGATTGTTTCTTCTAAACTTCAGAATAATTGCAGTGGATCCTTGTATTGAAGATCACTGATATAACAAACTCTAGCATTATAGAGTAAATATTGTTGGCCCCACTTCGTGATATGCACATATTTAGGGAATACTAGCTAGATTTCTGTTTTTCTGTACTTCTTACCTGCTGTTTTACTCTTCCTAAATCATTGCTTTGTATTCGTGAACATGCAGATTTCCAAACTAGGAAGAAGAAAAAAAATCCCAGCAATAATGACCTGAACTCAAGCAATAATGAACTGAACTCAAGCTTACCCCTTCATTTCAATGATTTTTATATATTTTCAGAAATGCCTAACAAGAGATGTGAAGAGGAGGCCGTCAATAGAGGAGCTACTCAACCATCCTTATGTGAAGAAACCGTTCCCTGCAGGTACAAGGTTTCTTCTACATACTTCAGCAAGTTTGGCAGCTGTGCCCCACCCCACCTGATTAAAAGAAACCTCACCCCATGAAATAATTTTAGTTATTATGAGAGATTTATTCTATACTTGCCCATCAATCTAGAAGGTTACCACTAAAGTGTATGAGAATGAAAATAACAAAAAAAAGTATTTACATAAAAAAACAAATAATACTTAAAAGAAACAGATTTCCACCAGGTCTTGATAATCGATTTGAAGGACATTATTCTACATTGCTGTTCTCCACCAAGGTGTAGTGAAAGGGTCAATTCCTAGGAAAAATTTCCTTGAACGCTTGAGTGCATTATCATCATTGTAACTGGGGTAATAATACAATAACAGGCCCTTTTAATAGTAAGAGCAATATTAATACTGATGAGGCTACCCTGGGTAAATATGGATGCGTAGTTATCAATAAGTTTTGTTTTATTTATGAATTTCACTGTTGCCACTAATGTTATTGTTCTTCTTTCTCATCCTCCACTTCTTCTACTCCTATCATTCTTCTTCCTCTCCCTTTTCTTCTTCTTCTCCTTATTCTATTTTTGTGTGTCTTCTTCTTCTTCTCCTCCTCATTCTCCTCCTCCTCCTCCTCCTCCTCCTCCTCCTCCTCCTCCTCCTCCTCCTCCTCCTCCTCCTCCTCCTCCTCCTCCTCCTCCTCCTCCTCCTCATTTTTCATGATGATGTTGTTATATGTAGTTGTTACTAAATTAATGTTAACATTTTTCTTTCAATATACTTAGCGGAGAAGTCCACAGCAAGCCTCACCACAGAGCACATAAGTGCCCTAGTCTCCCAGCTCAGTCAGAGTCAGATTAACTCACCAAGGAGTATAGCCAGACTTGCACAGGTAACCACATTGCAAACTGCCAACTCTTTTGTCCTAACTTTCAAGCACCCTTTCTCAATATGTTTTGTACAGAAAATTCACAAAATTTCTATTTTCTTGGCTTATGAAGAGTTTGTCTTTGTACAATAATTATTTGTGGGGTACTTGTACAATCTTTTGGTACAGAGCAAATAGGACTAGATCTTGAAAGATACACATGTACATCATAAGGTTGCCAACTTGTAGTTTCATTGACCATAACTTATCTTGTGTTTTATTGGATTTCCTCAAACTTTCTCTGATCTTATGTCTCATTTTCTGCTTTTATTGATACCATCTTAATAGCATAGGGTGGACTTTCCCTTTAACTGAAAGTCTGTTACATTGATTGAACAGGTTGCTAAAACCAAGATGAAGCTTGAGGTCCTTTGCTGTGAACTGCACTTGGGTAATTGAGGAGGACTCATTACTAAAGCATAAAATGCAGGAAATTGGTTTCAATCCTCAATGGATTTTTAAGAATGTCACTCATTCCCACCTAGTCCTATACATGTATGTGTAACTGCCTGTTTTGGAGGCATGGTTCTCATTTTGGGCCCTCAGACTAGTGTTATGAAGCCTATATATATAGTAACTATCTTTTTCTGGAATCTGTGAAAAAAAAACATTATCCCCCCCCCCCCAAATTAAAAAAAAATGAATTCATATATTTACTTTGAGAGATTCCTTTTTTGTTGTTGGAAGGTATAGATGTACTGTGTCCTTGTTGTAGAATAAGAATTCAGATATAGGTATTTATAATCTAGCATAACAGCAAAAGAATTTGACATCGTTCTCTTGTACTTGTTGACAGGGTGTGGTGGAACAGATCAGTAGAGGGCAGCAGATAGACATATCCAGTGCAGTGAAGGGCAATGCTCAACAGCAGGTAACCTATCTATTCATCAGTGATAACATTTCTCAATATAACAATCTATTTTAAAGTTGTGGTGTTTGATTTAGCTCCAAGGGTGCTCGGGTAAATTGAAAAAGAGCTCCGGTTAAAAAAACTATAAAAATACTTTACTATCACTGTAAGAACATTTATTATTATTATTATTGTTATTATTTATTCGGCAAAAACAAAGGAAATCTTTGAATACAAAACAGGAGTACTTTTGGAAAAGAGTCACATAGATACCATACAACTCCAAATACTTAAAGAGCTCCTACAAACATAAAAATGTTTATAAGGATTAAACTATATTGTAAGTTCTAATTGTACTGATTTCATTGTGTATTTTGTTCTGTTGTTTATGATCCACAGCAGATTCCACAAGCTCCATCACAATACCAGTACCCCCATCAGCCACACCCTCAACCCCACGCCCACCAGCACCAGCACCATCACCAGCAGGGGCAGGTATCGAGTCATGATGGGGGCTACCGGTCCCAGCAGCGCGCCCCTCTGAGGGTCATCAACTCCTCAGACATGGCCTCGCATCACTCGCTTCTCAAGCCTCTCTCTCTAGCACCCAAATATGACATCAGTTCTAGTCAAGAAAATGGACAGGTTTGTTTTCTTTTAAATCCCCAAGCATTGCACTACTTATAGCTACTTGTGCCCGCTATATAGCAAAGAATGCCTAAGCGGTAATCATTGGTCCTCCATGATCCTCTTTTTCATATGTTGATTGAGAGCTTATTTGATAAGATAACCACCTGTCAGTGACCATACAGGGAGGTCTAATCCCTCCTGGCCAAACAAGCGCAGAGGGGTTTAAGCTCACCAAGCCTTGACTCAAGCAACTTAATTATGTTTAATATTATGATACATGAACATTTAATATCATGTACAGTGTATGCATCAGTCAAAGCTCAAGCCTCTATCAATAGCACCCAAATATGACATCGGTTCTTGTCAAGAAAATGGACCGGTTTGCTTTCTTTTATGCTCACCTCACAAAATACAATTTGTCTATACGATTTTTGAAGAAATCACAATTGCTAAGCTGCCAATTGGTTTTATTTTGGAGGAATGAGTCCTATTTTTTTTTTTTTTCTGAAAACATCTGCACAAAAGCATGTGTAAATTACCATGTACTGTATTCCTAACTTTGGCTAAGCAGATTCCTAATTTTCGCTGTGGAAGGTCAGCAGGTATATAATTTGATTGGATATGAAAATGTTAATTATTCTAATCTACCTGATTTAGGTTCTCTGATTATCCATTCATATAGCTATTCAGAACCTCAATCATTAAAATGTTACATCTTTGCATGGTGAGCATACACAAACAAGTCTTGACTCAAGCGCCTAAATTATGTTTAACATTATGATACAATTAACAACTCAATATTTATTATTATTAGATTTGATGTTTATTGTGATTTTCGGAACTCAAGATAAAGGTGGACTATTAGGGCCTTTGTTGAATACTTTTAGATGTAAGCTTTAATATGTCACATTATCAAGAAACGCAAATGGGGACAAGTCATATTTTCACATACTTATAAGATTACAAAATTTGGTAAGGGTATGAATAATTTAGTTAACTGTACATGTATGTGTAATATCATGTATGTATATTGAATTATCCATATTGCTGAATGATCAATAGATAATGAATGAAAAGCGCAAGACCTATGTCTGTTTCTTTCCATTTTCAGATGAACACCTGAATATATGTAGGTCTTACCATGACAAGATAACAGAATGAGCTTTGATCACTGCCTGCAGGAGCAGAAGATATTTGTGAAGGTTGCAGAACTCTAGAGCTGCCATACCAAAGAAGCCGATTGAATGCTGAAGCTGAACAGAAAGACAAAGAGAAGAAATGATATACTGTATCATGTGCGAAATCAATTGAAATTATACCAGGATAGTCAGATGATTAGGTGATAGGATGTCATGGTCCACATTGGATACTGATCACATAGATTCAGCAAAAAAAAAACTCAATTAAAACATAGTATATGTCGTGCACAGGAAATAATTCTTTAGGAGAATTGGTTTTTACAAAGAAAGACACTTTATTATTAGGAGGCAGTGTAATGCAAAATTTGCAACTAGTACTAGACAGGGCCTTACTCTGCAAGATGGATCTTTTTGTCATATTGGTGTTGTCTTTTATTATATAAATCATGTTCAAATTTGAAATCAAGGACTGGCCACCACAAACTGTGAAGTGTAAATTGGAAGTGTAATGTAGCACAGCACAATAATGTATTCGCAGGAAAATTCTCCTGTCCGAAACCCACAAAGGTTGAAAAAACATAATTTGATCACGTTAAGAGGAAGAGCCGTAATATTATGATTGGGATCTTGTATACATTCTCACTATAAACAAGTACCGGTATGTTCCCCTTTTAAAGCTAAAAACAACCAGATCCGTCAGTCTAATACTTGAGATTACAGACATTCACCATCGATCAATTAACCCTCATAGATTCCAGACGTTGATTTCAATGTCACTCATTTTCACTAAGATACCTAGGTCAAGATAAATATGTATTTGAATGTCATGAACTGCTTATTTGTGTATGTTTAGAAACACTAATTGCAAGTGCCTTTTATGTTTCTCTGAGGCATGTTTAGAGGTTAAATTTTATTATGGGAGAATGGAATACTTCTATCTCAAATGCTTATGAATAGAGTTGGGCCAAAAATAGAAATATAGATTTCAATTTTAAATGAAATGCTGGTGAACGGTTATTGATTTATTATACTATCTTGTACAGTAAGTAGGGAACAGTATAATACATTAAAAAAGAGAACTGACTATTGGTCATTGTGAAAAATAACTAGTGACTTTCTAATTCTTGAGTTTCTTCTTCCTCTGTTGAGTATCATCCTAGCTGCAATGTCACCTAAAATGATGACCAATGAAATGCTTTCATATTTCAAATATCTAGTATTCGTACTTGCTATAGCTGTATGCTAGTCTCTAGCCTACAACTTGCTGCCTGGTTGATGAAGTCAATTTCTTTTCACGCTCTATCAAAATGAATTATTCCAGGCATATATTTATATATCAACAAAGAAAATCAATGGACATTACATTTTTTTTTTTTTACGGTAATGTTGACAAGTTGACATCTACATGTATCATCCTTCCTGTTGTGCATAACAATTTATTCACAGTGCTTTATGTTTGTCTTGGCTTTAGATATTGCTATCCTGCTGCCCATAGCGTTGATTGATTGTCGCCTATTACTTAAGAAATTGAAATAATACTATTCAAAAGGGAATACGTTAGGTATATGCATGTAATCATAATCTGTTTTATCCAGCTATCAGAGTCAAAGAGGGACTAATCAGTAGAGGCTCATTTCTATCGTGAAATAACTCCTATTCACAGACAGTGAACAGAGTGTTTGCTTCGTGTTTAGAGTGTTAAGAAACAAAAAATGTGGCTATCATGTATATATTGTATCTTGCTGTAATTATACACTTCATGAAATATATGAATATATAAGTTAACTATTCAAACATTTGTCAGTCTATATTATAATTGTTTATGTTAATTGTTTGCATTCCTGTATCCTTGCTTGCATGTATGTTTGCCTGTGTGTGTAATGTGTCAAGCTGAAGAGCATTTGATATGATATCTGGAATGTTATCCTAACGCATATCATTTTGGGATACATGCCATATTGAAAGACTTGCAAGTTTCCCCCTTAAATGTCATTTAACATGGGCATTTTATAATACATGCCTTAGGTAATGGCTATATTCAGATTTTTAGTATTTGAAAAATTGTCTTTTACTCAACAATCAAGTGGTTTATAAAAAAAAAAGAGAATGTCACATACAAATGTAATTCATTTATTTCAAAAGGTCTTCAGAATACAAATACATGTACATAGCAACAACAAGGTGTTGGATAATGCCTGGAGAAAAAAAATGGACAATTCAAGGCAAAAATAAATAAACAAAACAATATACAGCCTAGAAAATACAGGTATAGAAATTGGTCGCATACCGACAGATTCAGGTCAAAAGTAATTCATATAAGAATATCTGACTTGGATTGGAAAGTAGAAAATAATTTATGAGTGCATGATTGTGGAGTACAAAGATTTGGGAGGGCTCTGAATGACAGTATGTGGAAAGAGCGAATTAAATGTTTAGAATGGTGTTTCAAATGAATGGTAATGATACAAACACAATCACAACCACCCAGGTGTTAAAATGGGTACCCGGTAGGATGCGAAAGCAAATGTGCTTAGATAAGCAAGTGTGCGCTTGTAAAAATGACGCCTGGCTGGAATGCTCCCCAGGGAGTGGAGAATGTGCATACAATGTGTGCAGGTAAGCCTGAATCCGATAACCGGGGTAATAGTATGATTGTAGGGCCCTCAGGGAGAACAGTATGAATACTGATGAGGCCAACCTGGGTAAACAAGACATATTATTATTATTATTACAAGTATTTTAGAAGAAAAAAAATTATCCCATAGAAATCATATTAGCACATTTCAATAGGTGACGCAGAAAGTTATTTGAATTGCCATAGGTTGATTTCTCTAAAGTAGTTGCGATCTTGTGTAATATTACTGTGTCGTCTAAGACTAAATACAAACATGCAACAATGATGTAAACAATTTAGAAGACACACAATAAAGTGAAATTCAATAACAAATCCGTATTATGCAAGTGACGACCGCGTGGAACAGAGACATGAGTTCCACAATATATTTTTCCATATCAAGAACAAGAATGAAGAAAAATGTCCTGGTAGAGAAAATAAATATTTACATGAAAACAGAAATATATCACCTTGGCAAGCTATGGTAATTGAAAAGATTTTATTGAAATTAATTTGCAGCCAAATGGCTGAATTGCAGAATTGTGTACATTGCGTAAAAACATAAATAATCATACATACATAAATAAACTAACGTAAAATTATCCAGCAAATCATATTCAGAGATTACACACAGTGATTGATTTTTCTAAATAAATCAGTAATACTGGTAATAATGACTTAGTTATTCACTTTTACGAAGTTCAAAAGCGTTGGGGTCTATAGGATAATGATTGATAGGGTGGAAGTTGCCTCTTTTTATAACAGTATAATATGTCATCTTGAAAGTTTTACAGGGATTCACGCTTAAGTGCGAAATGGCACACTCCTTATATCAAAAACTTATGATAGAAAATGAGCACGATTACATTTATAAAAGGGACACTATCATGTAGGTTACTGTTAGCGTTTTCCCGGAATTTTGGACCTTGTGCTGTAAGATCCACCGCCTTCCCTTGTATTGCGGTGGTAGCAATAAAGGCTAGCTTGACACACATTATACGATTTGACTACACGATTCGATTTTGGTAGATTTAGCAATAGCATTTGATGAACATGGATCAAGGAACTGAATATTAATATGTTTAAAAAGGTCTAAACACACCAAAATTCCAGTTGTTTAATCAATCAGAAACTAAATCGGGAATATGATGTTTGTTTAAATTTCTATATCTAATACAATTGACATTTCTTCAAAAATTAGATCGCGGGAAGATCGTCTGGGCATTACACAAAGCTACTCGAATTCATTGATTCTAGATATTGCTAATAAATATGGCACATACTGAAAGTGACATAGGGAAATAGAGGTTTAAAAGGGGTCCTTATCAAAGTAAAATGGGCACTTATTAGAAAGAGAAAGGGCACTCATTTGAAGGCCAATTATAATTTTCGCACATTTCAAAAGGCGATGAACAAGGCCCCTGAAAATGCTTTAGGTTGTTTTTCGAAAGTCTTTACAGTTGTGATAAGAATGACAACCTTTTATGGGCGATTAAAGGGAAGAGAGAACGAGGGGTGGCGGAGGGGAGGGATGCGGGTGACAGAAGAAATGGGCACTTTTTTATCTCCAATCTTGCTGCAGTTATATTATCAAACATTGGATCTGTAATAAAATTGATTGTTAGTTACGTTTACTGTAAAGCTTCATTATTTGAAGGAGGTGCAATTAATTTGGAGACATACCATTAATCGAAATTCTTAATGTTACAGGGCTCTTTTGCTTTATATTTGAGTTATCCCATTATCTTTATCAAGTGGCCTCATTCATTTGTATTTCTCAGCAATCTTTTGTAGAATTTTTTAATGTGATAATTCAAAAAGATCAATTGAATCAAAATGAACAATGCTCATATGAATTAATTTGCAGCTGCACTGGCTTAATTTTTTATTCCTTTTTTTTCTTCTTGCATTTTATTCAAGCAGTGCAAATTCAAAGTCTTTTAGGCCATTATGGCTCACATTTTCTTTGCAATTTTGAAAATAAAAAATAGTAACAATAGGCTCCTGGATATATATATATAACATCATAAAGTTTTAATTTATACCAAGTCACTACTTTCGCAATATCCTTAAAATTTCTGTACAAATTAAACTTTAAATACTAATCCACATTACATAAATGCATTGGGACTCACTGAAATTGAAGTTGCAACAGATAGTAATCTATAACTATAGCCAGAGTGCAGTGTGTAGTGCAGAAAACAACATAAAGTGGAAATCGAAGCACGTGTTTCCATTCTCACCGATTAAGTGTTAAAATCCACACAATTTCCCTTGATCGTTAAAATGCTTGAACTCCAGAAAATATGGGAAAATCTGTATTTTCATGGGCGTGTCTCTCAATATTGGCGCGATAGGGAGTTTAGGTTTTCATTCAATTATCAATTGCTGCTCACATCGTCGAGAAGGGTGGATTTTTAGGATATTTTACAGCTGAAAAATGGTAAGTTCCAGTCCGAGATCTCAGTTTTACATTATTAGAAAGTATTAGAAATAGCGTAATATTGTAATGAAGTTATTATAATGATAAGTTATTTGAAAATTCCTCATATTAGTTTAATCTCCAATATTAAAATTTTCTCTCATTTGCGAGAAAATAAATCGAGGTCATTACAAGAATGCTTTAATATAGTGGAGATAAATATAATGGATACCTAGAATACAATGGTATTCCTCCTCTACGGATATAGTTATTATTTTTCTTCCGCTACATTCATGGTAAAATTAGCTAATCTGTTCTATCATTTGATTTAATTTCTTATTACCTTATGCTACGGTCACAAAGGTTCGTACGAATCTCCCTGTTTTTCCATTGTCTTCCCGAATTTCCATTGTCTGAAAATCGTTCGTACGGCGTTCGTAGCTGTTCGTAATGGCATTTGTGACCGAGACTTAAGGTGAGAAAGAATGCTTGAGTGAAATGTATATTCAATGCCACCATATGGTGTTATTTGAAAATGATGGTTATTATGAGGATGAGCCGGGAGATTTTACCTCGGCTAATTATTAATATTACATATATTTTGAGTAGTGCACCAAGGATGAAGACACTTGGGAGAAAAACAAATTATTGAAATACAGTGCGAATCAATAAAAAGTGTACTCAACTTTGGTAGCTTCTAATTAACAAGTTATAACCTATATAACCTTGGAATATAGTTCATGGTAAAGAGTAACTAATACCCTGTCTGATGATACCATATTCATAATTGTACTGCTACGGACGAATTTTCAAAAAGTATTGTCAAAATCCTCTTGTACCACGTTTCGGACTGAAGCAATAAATGTGGGTCAAAAGCCATTATGTGTCTGTTATCTCATTCCAAAAGCAATTGCTCACTTAATATTTACATCGACTATTAGGTATGTGAAAAGAAAAGGGGATAATATCAACTCAAACTAAAAGAATTTCTTATTACAAACACAGTTTATGATATTCTCTTCTTTATGATGATAACAATCTTGACTTCATTCGCATCCCTTGTTTAAGGTAACCCTTCTCAAGTGATACAAAATTGAAGTTAAAATTAGGATGTTATCTTTTATGTCAGAGTCTACCCTCAATTTCTTTGATGATCATCATCATGTGTGTTCTTTCTTGCATTTGGGTTTAGCAACCTTGAGTTTTCGACTATTCGAGAAAACAACCTGATTCTATTTTGCGTGTGAAATGACGCAGCGGACAAGTGAGCAGAGAGAACTTAGATAAAATGAGACAATAAGCAGTTATAGTAGGCTGTTCAAAATAATCAAAGGTTATCATATGGACTGAAACAAGGTTCCATGAAAGCCTAGATACATTGGATCATTTCAAACAATTAAGCACTGAAGCACGAGACATAATTTAACTTAAATGGATTTAAGCACGAAGAAGCACATGCAGATGGCCTGACCCACATTAGTTCCATCGGCCCAAACTTGGTACAAGGCGATTATGACAAACTTTTTAAAAGCCCTGGTGTTTAGTCATCCGTAGCAGAAATATTATAAATTGGATATTGTTGACAAAAAACCAGTTACTTTTCATCGATTAATAGATTGCAAGGTCATTTTGGTTATGATTTTATAATAAGGAGCTACCAAAGTTGTGTACATTTATGTTTATACGCACTGTATATGTATTTGTACACGGCGGACGGGAGAATTATCCGTCTCTATACGTCACAATCCACTGACAAAATTGCCAATTTCAGAATAAAACAAAATACAGTGTTTAGTTGCTGGTATGTTGGGCAAACCTTGAAAAAGTTTTAATAATTTACCGAGATTTTAGAGGGAAGTTCGAATGAATAAATAAACTGTAAAATTCAAATACAAAGTTCTAAGATTTCGCAATAGTTTTACGGGAGAGTTATCCGTCTCTATACGTCACAATCCACTGACAAAATTGCCAATTTGAGATTCACATAGCTGTAGTGATCTCATATCTCAAACCTTCATAACTTAATTCCTTATTATTGGACCGATTTATTTCAAACCTTCGCCATCTGTTTCTGATTCTCTGATTTTTCTGCTTTCATTCAAATGAACTTATTACAAGGGTTTGGTTGCCCTTTAATGAATGTACACATCATTTTACGCATATTTTGGTTGAAGATGAAAAATTATTTTATCTTAGGTATTTGTGACACTTCAATGCAGTATTCGCATAAATATTGTGTGTGATTTCATACGCCATGTGTAATATCTGTGAATAGTTCTATTGCACAAGGATCGATATGTGACGCCATTGAAAAGGCCCATGTGAATTATTTCTTGCCACGTGATGCGCAATTGACGGGGCAATTGGCCAATCAACTTGTCGGATTCTTTTTATGGCGGATGTTATTACCTTCTTTAAACAGTTATTTGTTGAGTAAATCAAGGAACATGTACCCTCTCATGCATGAGAGCATCTTTATTCCGATCGAATCAAGAGGGAACTAATCCGTTTCAGAATTAAAAAAAAAGTTTTTAGTTGCTGGTATGTTGAGCAAACCTTGAAACAGTTTTAGTAATGTACCGAGATTTTAGAGGGAAGTTCAAATGAATAAATAAACTGGTAAATTCAAATAAAAAGTTCTAAGATTTCGCAAAATGTTTACAAATAAAAATAATTCCTCTTCCTCTCTACTCTCTCTGTCGCCTACACCAGCTAGACCACTCTTACGTACGTATTTGCTCTTTTCCTGTCAATCCGACGTGTTATATAATGTTTAAGATTCTACTCCACTTCTAATCTTCATTTTTGTTGCTTGCCAATTTTGGTGAAGATATTGAACAGAACTATATTTTGATTATTTTGATTTCACAAGGATTTTTCTATCGATAAATGGAAATGAAAGAGCGAAAATATATATAATTCAACGATTAAAGTTGTTTAAAATTTGTACAATTTAACTTAGATTAAACAAATATAGAGGCTTTGTGCTTGTAAGCAGTAGGTCCATGTTGTAAGTACGTACATCTACTACCTTTCAGCTTTACATAATTATGAAAGGACAGAAATTTTATACCGCACAAAGACAAATTCATCGAAAACAAATAAAAAATAACCTCCAGCCACTATTGATGAATAGTAGACTGTTAAATACACCCAGAGCATTGTTAGCAATTTCGAGTTTGACCTTCAATTACTTGGAACTATTGTTAGGAATCCAACACAGCTGTTTGATAGTGGGAAAAGTGTATGCCATTTACCAGGCTTTGGCAGTTGTATCGTCCTAATATTAATTGTTGATACATATAAAAGCAAAATATCCAGTTTATTACAAGTCTGCTAATGAATTTGAAAAATGCTGTTGACGAAGGGATCTTGCGGCGACACTATAAAATCTTGCTCTGGGCATTACTTCATCAAAGATAAAGGTTATAGGGTTAGTTTTGGGGATAGTTTGCAGAAGATGTAGTAAAGTGTTTCTTTGGGCTCTATATGGCAGTTAATAAAAAAAAAACGAAGCCTTGCCGGGGCCTAATCTAAACTATTCAAACTCATTTTTAACAAAAATATCACTAAACATGGGTCCGATCTTTCAAAATTTCAATTTTTTAAATATTTATTTCGAGAAAATTCCCACCAAATGACCCTTAAAAATGGGTAGGGATTTCGAGGCTTGAACGGCACCCCACGTCTAAACAAAATATGAGTACCCCCCCCCCCCCTCGGATAGTGACCCTCTCTAACAGTCATATAACACCAGTTCTCAAAGCGCTCGGTTCATTGGTTGCCCATTAGTGAACGTATTGCTTCGAAATTCTTATCCTTTTATTTCATTGTCTTCATGGCTCTGATTCACAGTACAATATTACTTAGATAAATCATTTCAATCCGTCCAGATCTTTATACACTCTAAAAACTCCGGATTTCTTGTTCTACAGCCGTCGGTCCCCTGGTGGTTACCTACAAGCCTTTACATGATTTCTTAGATCAGGTTAAACAAACATAAAATAAACAAAATGAAGCTCCGTACAAAAAAAATAAAATTATTTCATCAAGATTTTGCCCGTAGGGCTTTCTTATATAATAATTCATTTTTACTTTTATATATATATATATATATATATGTATATATATATATATAACTTGAGGTAATTTTAATCCATTCATACTAATACTTTTATTCCACAGGTTATTTTATGATAGGACTGGGATCCTTTTTTGACATACTTGAAATTCGATTGTAGCCCGGACTTGATCAGAAACTATAGCCGTTGCAAATTTGCTGTTGAATCCCGAAAAAATGTCGTCTAGAAAACAGGTAAGTGACCAATTAACGTTATTTAAAAAAAAAAAGATATCATGCTTTACACATTTCGAATGCCATAGATTAGCACGGAAAAGCAATGATTTTAGGAATGATCACGGTTGCGTAAAATGTGGCTTGTATATGGACTTCGAGGACATAGTACAATAGAGGCTATAGGGTATTTAAATCACCCTTGAGTTGATTTCTCGAAAGTCTGCGCGATCATATTGAGCTTATTTTTATGAAAGTTGGAGTCTAGCTCATGCACAAGCTTGTGCGTTCATATATTTGTACACCATTCATCGATACCACCTATCTGTTTTGATTTGTAGAGATGCCTTAGTCGAGTGGCTTAATTACAGTCTGTGAGGGTCGTTTTTTTTATCCCGGCACGTTACCTTATCAATTAAGGTTCTGTAAAATGGTGCCTGGCCGAATGCCCACACCCCTTCCCCGTCGAGTAGAACGTGTGCGATATTATATGCGGCGGATTAGAAATTGGATCGAGTGACCGCAGTAATTATAAATACAATTTCACGTGCTTAGTGCTAATTGTAATTGATTATCATTATTGATATGCATATTTTTATCATTATTATTATCATTAACATTATTACTATCATTATTATCATCATCATTAGTACTGACATCCTAATCATCACTATTGTTGTTGTTATTATTATTATTAATATCGTTACTTTGTCATCCGTTTTTGTTGCCAGAGAGAATGTATCTCAATACACATCGGGCAGGCCGGGGTCCAGATGGGCAACTCTTGCTGGGAACTCTACTGCATCGAGCACGGCATTCAGCCCGATGGGCGGCTGCTCGATGACAGCACCACCACGAAGACGATGAGCGACGTCGACGAGGACGACGGGCCCCACGAGGTGAAACCGTTCACCACGTTCTTCAGTGAGACGGGGTCTGGTAAACATGTTCCCCGGTCTATATTTGTCGATCTTGAGCCGACTGTCATAGGTAATTTTTTTCTTGCACATTCTTTAAATTTTGAGAGAAGGGTTTCCCTACTCTCTATTGGACACTTTTCCTAGCAATATCTGAACTCATACAATTTTACTCAGAGTTAAAATATGGTTAACGCCCTTTAAAGGGCCACTCTAACCCAACTAGCATAGCCTTTCAAAACATGAATACACCTCTACTTATTAATATTCCAGCCTCTGATTTTTCAGAAAATCTCTTAATTGACCAAAAATTGATAATAGCCATCCATTTTCACAGTTCTCACGCTTTCTGGGCTACACCCTTTGAAGAAATGTAATACGGTCATGTGGCTTGATGACGCATTTGACGTCATTGCGGCCATGACCGATTTGATAATTTCATAGTTTCATAATTAGGAATGACGAAATTGCCAGAAGCGTACTGGGATTATCAAGTGCATATTATTTTTCGGATAATTTTTTTTCTTCTCAATTAATAGACATTTTAATGCCTAAATTACACTCCTTTTCAAGTTTCAAGTTTCAAGTTTCAAGTTTATTTATCTTTCTTTCATAACACACATTATAAATATGACATGAATATAAAGGAGTGAACAGAATATGGCGTTACAATAGAAAGATGAGGTGACCTTGGTTGACAGCAAGGCTTGTGGATTTAAGGTCCCTCATGAGTAGTTTAAGAGTAGTCTATGTCCTAAAAGAACTCGTCAAATAAAAAAAAATAATGCGTACATTTAAATGCTTACACAACTAAACTTACTAAACAACTGGGACAATATTAAACATAAATAAGTACAATAAAATCTACTGACTACTAAATAATGGCTATAAACAAACAGGAACAGGAATATACTACGAGCAACAGCAGGACTGAAACACAGACAAAAACTAAACAAGACAGACAGATGAATAGATGTGAGAAACGGGAGTAGAATTATGCTGACCTATATAACAAACAGTTTTCTTAAATATTGATCTCAACTATAAATCTAGACGATATCGACTCAAATACAGTAACTTCAGTTTGCGCTTAAATACATAAATACTAACCGATTGCGCTATTACCGGAGAGGCGCCTGCAGTGACGTCAAAATCACCGAAACTGGGCTTTTTCCTGCGCGTTCTGAGTCGTCATTTTTAAAGCTAGATTCCAGAATTACTGAGGATTTCTAAGACAAATCATTTTCATGTTCGGAATCTCCGTCAAAAATTATTCTACATGTTTTTTTCTTCATTTTTTTTATTGCCCGTTTTGATTAGAGTGGCACTTTAATTCAAATCAATTATAACTGAATTCTTCTGATATCACAGATCAAATTCGCACCAGTACGTACCGGGATCTGTTCCGCCCGAAACAGATGATAACCAGCAATGAAGACGCTGCAAATAATTACGCAAGAGGTCACTACTCTAACGGTAAAGATGTCATCGATAAAGTGATGGATCAAGTCAAGAGACTGGCTGAAAACTGCGAAGGTCTTCAAGGGTTCCTGCTCTTTCACAGCTTTGGAGGCGGGACAGGTTCGGGGTTCACCTCCCTACTCATGGAGCGCCTGTCGGTGGACTACGGAAAGAAGACCAAGCTAGAATTCGCCATCTATCCTGCGCCCCAGGTTTCGACGGCCGTCGTCGAGCCCTATAACACCATTCTGACAACGCACAGTACTCTTGAACATTCTGACTGCGCCTTCATCGTTGACAACGAAGCCATCTACGAAATATGCCATAGAAACCTGGACGTAGAACGCCCGACGTATACAAATCTCAACCGTTTAATCGGCCAGGTGGTATCCTCAGTTACTGCGTCCTTGAGATTCGAAGGCGCCCTCAATGTTGACCTAACAGAGTTCCAAACAAACTTGGTGCCTTACCCGCGTATACACTTTCCCCTATCAACCATTGCCCCGATCGTGTCCCCGGAGAAGTCCCATCATGAGAGGTTCTCCGTGGCTGAAATCACAAATTCTTGCTTCGAAGCAGGGAACCAGATGGTGAAGTGTGACCCTCGCGAAGGCAAGTATATGTCCTGTTGCCTGCTCTATCGGGGAGAAATTGTCCCTAAAGACATTGCCTCAGCCATCAGTAAGATCAAGACCATGCGTACCATCCAGTTCGTTGACTGGTGCCCTACAGGTTTCAAGGTCGGCATCAACAGTACTCCTCCTTCAATCGTTCCTGGTGGTGACCTGGCAAAGGTTCAACGGGGTGCCTGTATGCTTAGCAATACCACGGCCATCGTCTCTGCCTGGGCGCGTGTCAACCACAAATTCGATCTGATGTACGCCAAGCGAGCATTCGTCCACTGGTTCGTCGGAGAAGGCATGGAGGAAGGAGAGTTTTCGGAGTCAAGAGATGATCTGGCTGCTTTGGAGAAGGACTATGAAGAAGTAGGGATGGATTCAACAGAAGGAGATGATGACGATTTCGACGCTTATTAACATTAAACAGATCTCTCTCTCTTTCTCTCTCTTTCTCTTTCTCTCTATCTCTCTCTCTCTTTCTCTCTATCTCTCAAATAATCCTGAGATAATGGTGGAAAGTTTGAGGAATTGTAGTTTTTTTAAATTTGCTTTTAGATCTAGACATAGTTATGGACAATTGGCAGTACTGTAGTAAGGCGTTACAATTATTTAATAATTACTGATTTGCTTGTAATGGTTTCTGTTAGATATAATTACATTATTTGTCTTAAGTAGTTATTAAAACCCTTTTAACATTACTAAAGCAATACATCCACTGACAACTCATGACCTTTAAGTAATTTTTTTTTAAACCCATCACATTTTGTCACGTGATCTGCTGTATAAAACGTTTATTACATTAAAATAGAAAGGGTGATTAATTACGAAATTATGAAAAACTTTACATTTAATAAGATTTTCAACTTTGTCACCGAATCCAAATTATCCATTGAGTACCGTCTGCTATATCCAGCATTAATTTTGATGCTTATATACATGGCACGGGGGTGTGGTCCATTCCGATTCCTTTGAATTGCAAATAAATTGAATAACAAACAAACAAAACACGTATTATGGGCACCTTCCACCTGAAAAGAGCAATCATACTGACACTTCTTGGCACCAATTATTGGTAATACAATTTGGACAATGTCTTTCAAATCAAAGATATTATAATGTGTATGCTGTACTACACAGAAAACACTGGATTGGACGTAATGAAACCACATCACCCCTCCCCCTTCCTGCTCAAGGATTTGGGGCATTGGTTGTTAGAAGATTCTTATAATAACATGGCCTTTCATAAAAGAGTAATATATATTTTAGATTGTACAACATAACGCCCTGAGACAATATTATTGTTCCTCCGTCAATTATTATGTAAAATTACCAACTTTAATCCTGGACACATAGCAAGCCGTTTTCACATTTATTCCTATTTCTTGATACCAACAAATGAATTCTTGATATATCAAGAAATCGAATTTTTGATACCAAGAAATCGAATTTTTGATACCAAGAAATCGAATTTTTGATACCAAGAATTCAATTCTTGATATCAAGAATAACCATTGCTTTACAACAGAAAATCATTCCCTGATATCAAGAAATAGGAATATATGTTAAAACGGCTTGCCATAAATACGCAGCAATACGCAAGCCAAATACGCAAAAGTGTGACTGAGGCATAAACCTAAATCAGGCAATTTTCGTAATGTAACCAAATTTATACATATGTCTTTGTAAAGCGCCTCGATACAAAGTATTTCATTCACCATTACGAATAAATTATCTCAACAGTCAGAATTCAAATTGTATACATTAGTTGTTGCTAGGAAGGACAACTATTATGGTCAGGCAAGTTGCATTCTGACTATTTAAAATACAATTATTTGTTTTGATTGCTTATTGATAGGTCACTTCGGAGATAGCACTTGTATACACATGACTCCCAAATATCTACAGGTCTAGCTGTTACACATGGAGGCATCTCATATGTGCATTTAAAAATAATCACTGTCAAAGAGATGGGTACGTCCTTTATGAATACCTTTTGTTTGCTCTCTTGATAAGAATCAGTATTTCCAACTGTGTGTCATAATGTACCGGCGATGCATAATGATAATGATTACATACATTTCATGTACACGTATCCATCAGTCATCTCGATGGGTTTTACATTATTCAAAATTGTTTTTCTACAGATAGCCTTTACCTGTATTACCAACTGTGCCAATCTTGGAAGCAAAATACATTTTGCTTCGATTTCATAATTTTTTTGATTAAAAAAAAAAATATATATATATATTTCCTTCCTCATAAATTCACATAACAAGAAATTATCACAAGTCTAATGCCGCCCTCTACTGACGATATGTATAACATTTACCATTTCTTTGAGGACATGTAATAAATTGATTCATGACCAATGAGTTATTTACAGAAGCATAATATCATATTGCCAGTCAGGCGCGTACACAGGGGGGGGGGGGTGTTTAGGGGGTTAAACCCCCCCTTTGGTAATTTTTTGTGTGTAAACCCCCCTAAATTTCTCTAAAACCCCCCCCCCCCCCCTTTTGGATTTTTTTTTTTTTTTTTTTTTTTTTTAATAAATAAAAAAAAAAAAAAAAAAAAAATTCCCATGGTTGACCTTAAAAAGCTGACCTTACCCCCCCCCCAACGGAGCAAAATGTCAAATTTTCAAATTTCGAGACCAAAAAAAAAAAAAAAATGTGTCCTCTTACCCCCCCCCCCCCCCCCCCCCCCCCCCCCCCCCCCCCCGCTTATTCAGCGGCTGGCTGAGTCGTTGCGAAATTTTCGGCCCGATTTATAAATGTTAAAACCCCCCCCTTGAAAAAATCCTGCGTACGCGCCTGTTGCCAGTTGTATTTGTTTACAATTGATGTTCATGGTTGACTTGTATTTGCTACTGTGCATATTATTATCCTTGCATATTCAATAAATTAACCACAGACCTTTGTGTCTAGACCACAAAATATGCCACTTTAGATGAAAAGATCGAAAATAAAACATAGGATATTAGGGAGATGACAAGGAAAAAGGAAAGAAAAAAGATGAGAAAGAATCGAAATGGGAGAAAGAATCGAAATAGGAGAGGGAGAGAAGGGAGGGAGGAAAAGAGAGAGAGAAAGAGAGAGAGAGAGAGAGAGAGGGGGGGAGAGAGAGATAGTGAAAGAGAAGAAGGGTAATGGAGATATACATGTTGGAAAATGGAGAAATCGCGAGGGTCGGAGTAGATAAGAAGAGAGAGAGAGAGATAGTGAGATAAAATAGGGAGAGGGGGACGAAGGGAGGTAAAACGAAAGAGAGGGGAGGAGGAGAAGAAAGAGGGAGAGACAGAGGGAGGAGAGGAGAGAGAAAAAGAAAGAAAGTGAAATAGACAGAGAGAGAGAGGGCGGGAGAGAATGGACTGGTGGTAACAAGGATTTGGAGCAAGGAAACGTGAGTGAAGGAAGTAATAAAGACATCGAACTGTACTTGTAAACATTAATAAGTATTAAACAAATTTGATCATCGATAACTTACAAAAATGGCATTCGTGTTGAACCGTATGTACACTTTAAAGTTTAACGATGTCTAATTTATTTGTAGGAAGTGTCATGCAAATTTGTTGAACACTTTTCTTTCGAAACGTACAGGCCTACTTTGAATAAATGTTATACATTATGATTATTACAGGTAACCAATAATGAAAATTAATATGCAGTTGGGAATCGTGCTTGCTATTCCAGAGCACTTTTTGCAACCCAAGGCCCGCCCCCTCTCTGTGAACAGAGGGATACCATGCGTGTTCCCAAACTCTCCGGCTCGTAACAAAAGAAAAAGGTCTACCCGTGTTGACTTTACACACCGGACTTTTGCTGAAGGGGGGGGGGGGGGGTTGCTGAACAAGTCTCGTATAACAAATTGAAAAGGTCGTTCCGTATTGACTTTACACACCGGACTTTTGCCGAAGGGGGGGGGGGGGGAGGGGGGGGTCGCCGGGAACACGCATATGCGTACCCTAAATAACACTGAGTGGGGGGGGGGCGGGACCCAGGGCCATTATATTTCATGGCAACGCAAAATTAATTTGCACTAACATGATGCGATGGAGAATGGTAATTATCATGTGTTGCCATTTGTTTTGTCTTGACGTGGACCATCATTCAAAAGGATAAACCTGCAACAAATTATCGAAACATTACCCGTTGATTTTCTAAAGAAATATAATTAAACTTATGCTTTACATCAATACTTATTTCATAATACGGTGCAGGCGCGTACGCAGTGAAGGGGGGGGGGGGGTGTTTTGGGGGTTAAGCCCCCCTCAATTTTTTTTTGGAAACAAAATGAATACTCCTTACCCCCCCCCCCCCACTCCTCCCCCACTGAGCGAAATATCGATCGACGCGATTTCCAAATTTTCTAAAACGCCCTTCTTGAAAAAATCCTGCGTACGCCACTGATACGGTGTACATGTATACACAAAATCAATGTGTGTAGATGGTGTAGATGGAGTATACACAGACTGATATAGGCAACCTGGAGAGAAAATCATATCATTCGTCTATGTGATCTCAATACGGTCAAAACTATTTGGCTGTATTCATAAAGTTATCACAAAATCTCTCATTTAGCAAATGCATTGGACCAAAACGTCTGTTCATGATGTGTAACAAGGCGCTGCTACGTGTGTGGACATGAACAATAGTATGCACTCCAAGGCTTGACGTCAGTACAGCCAAAACTATTTCAATAGGCCATTTTCATAATTTATTTCTAATCTTTTGACAGGGTAGCCCATTCACCAACAAGTAGTGGTCTTCCATGGGGCCCTGAATGAACATATTTACATCGAATTCAATGCATAATTTTTTGTTAACTTCCTCGTAACAAATATTTCATCAACTTACTGTTTATACGAAGAATGGTATTTCAACAGTCAGAATGCAAATTGCATACATCAAGTTTTGTTACGTAGGGCAAGCATTAATGTTTGTCTTTCCTAGCAACAACTAATGTATGTAATTTGCTTTTTGACTTTTAAGTACATATATTCGTAACAAGTGAATGAAATGATTGTGGTAACACATAACACATCATGGTAATGTGTAACAAATTGTCATTACCATTTTCCATTGCATGTCAGTGCACATCAATTTTGCGTTGCAAAAAGTGCTCTTGTAACCAGGCACTCATCAAAGATTATGTGCATTAGAGTACATGACTAAAATGGTCTGTAGCTATTGCATAATATGGGTTGGACAGTAAAATTCAACCTTAAGATTTATGCATATTACCTGCTTAATTATGATAAGGTATATTTTCTTACAATAAATAAAGTGAGCGTTGACATAATCATTGTTGGGGGGGGGGGGGGGGGGTTGACCCCTTTTTTATGCACTGACTACCTTGTGTGTCCTCATATATTTCGATTGAAATTCGCTCCATTGTGTTTGCCCTTCATAACAATGCGCCCGTGTGTGCATTTGCACTAAACAGAGATCGCTCATGATTGTGAGACCACAATCATTATTAAGAGGCTTACTGTTGGGGGAAAAGATCTGCAAAATGGCTTACAACAACTTTGTAATTACGACATCGCTGGTGCTCTGTTTCATAGCGGCTATTTCCTTGGTTGCTGCGTCGTCTGATGATGTCACCCTCGATTTCATTGACGTCGGCACGGTGACGGAAGAAGTAAGAATTGACGGGGACGACGTCGCAGTCAAAGAGGATGCTACACGTGACACGGTGGTCGAGGAGGAGGAGGAGGAGGAGAGGTCGGCCTTACATCAGTTGGATCCTGTCGAGGTTGGTTTCAATATGGTTCAATATGTACAAGTACGCCGTAAAACCTCGGGGGGGGGGGGGGTACTCACATATTAGGACATACGGGGGTGTGCCGCTCGAATGGGTAACTTTTTTACAAAAATCCCTTAGCATGGGTCCCACTTTAAACATAAATACCATTACATTTCCGAAAAACACCCCCAGAAGACCCGAAAATTGTGAACAATGGGTCTTTTTTCGACAAAAATGCCCCCAAATGCCCCCTGTTAAGGCCAACAAAAAAAAACGTTTGGTTGTCCTCGACCGCCCGCTCGTCATTTTCGGGCTGCTCGTATTTTTTATTTTGTAAAATATATATATACATATATATTTTTTTAATTTAATTTTTTTTTTGGGTAGCAATCTTAAATGCCAAACATACCATTTTATGCATTTGCAAGGATCAAAATGCGTCCCGTTGCCAGTTTGGTCTTTTCAGTACGCAATTAGGTATTTATTAACCTTGCCATTTTTATTTTTCTATGTCAAAATGCCGTTCATTCAAATCAGGTTCTGAGCATTCTTAAACTCATTCTAAAGCCCATCTGTACTAGTTTACAGGAGGGATTAGACCACCCTGCAAGGTCACTGGATAGGTGGTTATCTCATCAAATCAGCTCTCAGTTAATATAAAATAAAGTGGATCATGGGGGACCAATGGTCACCGATTAGGCATTGTTTGCTACATAGAGGGCGCAAGTAGCTATAAGTAGTACAATGGAGATTTAAAAGGTGCTGTATTTCAAAGCCCAAAATACTTTCTGTGTTGGTCTTGATATTCATTGTACCATATTAAAGTGTTTTATAGAATTTGTTTGTTTAAATGCTTGACAATCCCAATGATTTTTTTTTTATAGAAAAACAATTATTAAAAAAAAAAAAAAAAAAAAAAAATCCGCCCACCCGCCCCAACTCCAGAAAAGCAATCGAGGACAACCAAACATTTTTTTTGGCCTAATGGGTAGGGGTTTCGAGGTATAACATGCTTAGATACCGTTTCACCACTCGATTGGAGGGGGGGGGGACGTATCCCATCGTGTCCCACCGTGTTCCCTGTAATTACGCTAATAGAGACTTTTAGATTTGCACGACGAGCTATTGCCTATATAACACATGTGAAACAAGTCGAACTTTGGACGCAATTTGCCACGCGGTTGTAAGGTTATAGGTCAAGCACACGAAGGATAACAAGCATGAATTATCATAGATGAGTTCTGAATGGTTCACTATGTCCATTTTAGCCAACCCCCCCACCGTAATTTTTCCATTTAGTATAGAATCATTTTGCTGAGGTAAGCAAAAACATGAATATTCATGATTGTCATGGACTATTCGATTATTTACAGAGGGGTGCAATTTTGCACCACATTAAACTCCCCTACTTTAAGTCAAGTATTTCATTGTATTATGTAGTTTGGTAGGTTTATTTCACTAACTATTTAAATATCAGAAATTAATGATAGTTTAAAGATATGGAAAAGGTTCTTGTATTTTATATTTAGCAAAGCAATCTCACATACTAAATCGATATCAAGTGTCGTCTGATCCGCCGACTGCCGTCTGCTAAATAAGGCACATTTATCTGTGGACTGTGATGTAAATCGACAGTTTACTCGTCATTGTAGATTTATGAATAGCCATCTGTCATTATTAGTCTTTAATTGTTGACACACATACAATTACCACACACACGAACACTCTCACTTCCCCTCCCCAACACACCCTGCAACATAGTGGAACATTCTAGTTTGGTAGTGCCTTCGAACTAGCTACGTTTGTGCTGGCGAGCGAAAATGAGACAACCGGAGCAATATGAACATTGACTGCCACGTGTGACATCATTTTAATAAATATGACGTCCTTTAAAGGTACTATGTCCCTTTTGCAGCCAACGTCAAACTCTGTAGAACTTTGCAGGAATTATGAATATGTCACGTATGTCCTATCTGTGAAATGTAAACGTTAGCAGTGTCCTAATATTTAAATTATGCAAGGAAACCCGTTTACTTGCTAGACTTCACTGTCTTTTTTTCTTCTCTGATAATAACATACATAAACTGAGCTGTAAAGGGTACATGATCATTTGTCTACATCAATAACCCACTTCTTGTGATGGCCCAAATTAAACTGATCGAATCTATGCGCAGCATAAATCGTATGACCATTCGGTACAATGGTCTGAAAATCAAGACTATAACTTATTGGCTCTATAGCTCCAAAGTCAATTTGACAACTAAGAGTCATTATTTTCCCACATGAAGACATTTTCAAGCCCCACCTTTTTAAGGGAAGTTCTAAATTAGTATTATCTTTCAAATGCCGTTGGAATTTAACTTTTTCATTTTTTGGGTCTGCAAATGGGACATCAAATTACCTTTAAGGCACTGGCAGGGCCCGGCAGTACCCTAAAAGGACGTCACATAGCCTTGAAAGGATGTCACACATATCAGTCTACGTTCTCGTCGTGCAAATCTTAAAGTCCCTAATCTTACAACGAGTGCATGGCAAGGGAAAGTGGTGTGGAGTCAGTTTTGGAGTCGAGTTTGCAGTATGACTAAGGTACTGCAAGACAGTTCCAGGGCCCATATCTAGCATATTCATAAAATCTTCCTAAGCTATAGTTGTAGCTATAGTTGTCAACTAATTACTACATAGTTGAAAACTTGGCTTAGTAAGGTTTTATGAATATGGGCCCAGGTGCCCTTTTACCAAGCCTTACATGGTGCCCGAACGCTCTGAATGCGAAGGAAAAACATTGTTTCCCTTCATATTCCAACTTCAATAACTTCAAATATGCATATATTTTTGTAGGTTGCAATTTTTCGTCATATGAATAATTCATTAAATTGTAAAATTTAACCATTTTCGTAATGTAATCAAATTTAACGAACAAATCTTTGTTAAGTGCAATGTTAGAAATTATTGCATTCCCCTGTTATAAATAAACGTATTTCAACAGTCAGAATGCGAATTGTGTAGGCCTACATTAATATTTACTAGGTAGGACAAACACTGTCCTTGTCCTACCTAACCACACGTAAAGTATGCAATACGCATTTTGACTAATAAGATACCATTGTAACAGGTCAACTAAAATAATTTGTAACGTAACAGGTAAACGAAGTAATTTGTAACAAAACACTTAACAAAGACTTATGCATTACATGTGATAACATTACGAAAATGGGCTACTGCGCTGCTTTCTCAGTAGCCTAAAACATTGTCAGGATTATGCACACACATACAGAGGCACAAACACACACACATACATTGACTATCTCTACCTGTTTGACAAGAAATAATGAAAATCGTAATGTGACCAATTGAATGCATGCATTTACATTCACATGTCTGTGTGAAATGCCTTGATACGAATTATTCCATTCATCTGTTCCAATTAATTGTATTCCAATAATCAGAATGCAAATTGCATGTATTATTTGTTGCTACGTAGGACAGACTTTAGAACATGCCCTACCTAACAAAACGTAATATATGCAATTCGTATTATGGCTATTAAGTAAACGTATTCGTAACAGTTGAATGGAATAATTCGACAAAACTCACTTTACAAAGACGTATGCATTACATTTGATTACAGAGGTACCGCCCACACTCCTTTCATATCTGTGTTTTGATCTATGTTGCTGTACATGTATATAGGTTGGCTACGTACGAGAGGTAGAGGTTGCCCCTGGAAGAACCGTTCAGATGAAGACTGTAGCCACTAAGCCGCCAGCATTTGGTAAGTTTGAACCTATGAGTATTACAATCTAAAGATGCCTGAAATCATCAAATTCAGAGTGGAAAAATGTTGCATTTCACGTGAAACGGACAAACATACATACTCTCTGTCACGTATGTCCTATCTGTGAAATGTAAACGTTAGCAGTGTCTTAGTATCAAAATTATGCAAGGAAAACCGTTTACTTTCTAGACTTCACTGTAAGACACTATTGAGTGACTGACTGACTCCTTTTTTTCTTTGGTAATAACGTACACAAAATGAGCTGTAAAGGGTACATGAGCATTTGTCTACATCAATAACCCACTTCTTGTAATGGCCAAAATTGAACTGATTGCATATCTGCGCAGCACAACACGTACGACCACTCAGAACAAGGGTCTGAAAATCAGGCCTTTTAATTAAACGACTGCTATCATTAAATTCGATTCGAAAACTAACGGTCGTTATTTTCCCACAAAAAAAAAACAATTTCAAGCCTTTTTGTTTTGAGCAAAGTTCTGTTTCAGTATTATCTTTCAAATGCCGTTGTAATTCTGTTATATTATTTTGGCCTGCAAACGGGACATTTTACCTTTAAGTGAGAATATTCATTCCCATTATACAATAATCAATAAGATTATTAATAGAGGATCACAAAACATTTTTTTTTAACAAAGACATTTATCGATGGTAGTTAAGGATCATATTTCAATCATTAAGAAAAATTGATAGTATGTCACTATTTCATTATTAAGATAAATGCAAACAATTTTTGTTACTGGTGATAAGAAAATCATTTAAACATCATAAATTATCAAGGGCTGGTTACTTACACGAAGGTGTCGGTGTCAGGCAGTATTGTTCCAGACAATCTATGAATTGAGGAATTAATATGTGAATAAAATATATTACGGATTGTATTAGAAGCTAAATGATATCGCGATGACTCACACAATACAAATGGGTGATTTTGCCAAAAATGATTCCCGGAGGGGGAGGGGGGAGGGGGAACTTTTTGAAATAGGGGATGATTGAACCAGAGAACAAGTCCCCCCAAAACACCAACAGTCACACGCTCACATCTTTATATGAACCTGCAATTTCAACCTATAATATAATCACTCTATCTAAGCTTGATTAAGCATATTTCTGTTATATAATTGTTATCATCACCATTAACACAGTAAAACATAGTATTTAAACTGTTTACGCGAGTAAACAATTTTATAGTGTAGTTTCCGTTCATTCATTGGTACGAGATCCACGAGATCCGAATGTTTAGGTTGCCAGAGTATAAGGCCATGTATGTAATGTTATTGAGTTTATACGATATGCATATTTCAAAAGAGGTATATGAATGTCTATCAGGTGACCCAGGTTTGTAGTTTAAGTATGCCAAAGATAATTGTGATAAACATGTATTTTTTTTTTTTAAACAGAAATATTTAATCTGCTGACCCCTGATGAGTGCGATCATTTGATGAAGCTTGGTGAGGACCAGGGACTCCATCGCAGTCTGACCATCGCGTCCGTGTTCAATGTGAAGTATGGCCTCTACGCAGAGGATGGGTTAACGCTGGTATACAACGTAGCGGAATGGAACCAGACATTTAACACCTTCGATCTTAACGAGGATAGGACAATAGATTACAAGGAGTTGCACAGATGCCTGCCTGTACTGAAGGATCGCGACGTGGAGCTGAGCCTGGCTCAAGTTATAAGGTAATTGATATGTGTTTCACGAGAAACACGTAGCGGTGTTGTGGTCTAGTGGATAACTAACTCACCGGACAACGGATCACAAGGTGCAGGTCTCAAGCCCCTGTAACAGTGAATTGGAAAATAAATTGCAATACGAAATGAATGCAATAGGTACATGGATAAGCAACGACAGGTTGCATTTAAATACAGGTAAAACAAAGTTTATGATTATAGGGAGTAAACAAAAACTTAGTACCTGTAGTATTGACAGCATCCGCATCACTTACGATGGGGTTGAAATCAATCAATGTGCAAGTTTTAAATGTCTCGGGATAATAATAGATAAACATTTATTTTGGCATGAACAAGTTGATTCTGTATGTAAAAAAATATTTGCCGGTCTTGCGATGTTAAAAAGAATTCGACCTTTTGTAGAAAATGATACTCTAAAATTATTATATACATGCCTCATTCAATCACAGATAGATTACTGCTGTGAGATATGGGGAGATCGTTTTAATATACATGTCGATCGAATTACTAAACTACAAAAGAGAGCAGCCCGTCTGATCCTTCGGTGTAATATTTATAGCCCATCTAAGGAAATGTACTCAAGTCTGAATTGGATACCTTTCAGATATCGAATAACTTATTTCCGTTATATATTTGTTCATAAATGCTGTCAAGGCCTCTCTCCTGATTACTACTCAAATTATTTCCAAGAGTTAAGTAGAAAACATGATAAAAATACGAGGCAAGCCGCCAGACACGATCTTGTCGTTCCCAAATGCCGCACTGAGTACTGCAAACACTCTTTATATTACCTATGTCCAAATTTGTCGAATAATTTGCCGGTTATTATACGGGAGTTGCCCTCTTTAGTATCTTTCAAATTTAATCACAATATCTCAAGTCATTGGACGTATAAGGGATTTTATGGCACCTAGTTACTCCAGGCGCGGATCCAGGATTTCTTAAGGGGGTAGGCCCAAATTTGAAATTATGCGAGCCAAATATTAGTCCGTAATGGTGACCAGCAGTGACATAATTAGGGGTGGGTGGGTGCAGGGAGGGGCGAGTTTTCCCCCCTCCCTCCTCCGCGAAGCGTGGAAGCTTTGACATTTCAATAAATTATTAGAGAAAGAAGACGATTCGTTGTACCATTCCCAAAAATAATCCTCGTCTGAATTATGTTTCCCCCCATCCCGCGAGAAGCGCGAAAACTTTTACGTTTCATTAAATCGTTAGAGAAAGAAGACGATTCGTTGTACCGTTCTCGACTCTTAATCCTTGTCTAAATTTAGTTTCCCCCTCCCCACCCCCCTACCGCGCCAAGCGCGGAAGCTTCGACGTTTCATTAAATTATTAGAGGAAGAAGACGATTCGTTGTGTCGTTATCGACTCTTAATCTTCGTCTAAATTCAGTTTCCACCCAAGCTTTTACGTTTCATTTAATCATTAGAGAAAGAAGACGATTCGTTGTACCGTTCTCGACTCTTAATCCTTGTCTAAATTCAGTTTCCCCCCTCCCGACTCCCGCGCGAAGCGCGAAGGCTTTGACGTTTCATTAAAATATTAGAGAAAGAAGACGATTCGTTGTACCGTTCTCGACTCTTAATCCTTGTCTAAATTCAGTTTCCTCCTCCCGTGCGAAGCGCGGAAGCTTCGATATTTCATTAAATCATTAGAGAAAGAAGACGATTCGTTGAACCGTTATGACTTTTAATCCTCGTCTAAATTCAGTTCCCCCCCTCCCTCACCGCGCGAAGCTTTTACGTTTCATTAAATCATTAGCAAAATAGACGATTCGTTGTACCGTTATGACTTTTAATCCTCGTCTAATTTCAGTTCCCCCCCTACGTTTCATTTAATCATTAGAAAAAGAAGACGATTCGTTGTACCGTTCTCGACTTTTAATCCTGGTCTAAATTCAGTTCCCCCCTCCCGCGCGAAGCGCGGAAGCTTAGACGTTTCATTAAATTATTAGAGAAAGAAGAATATTTGTTGTACCGCTCTCGAAAATAATTAAGTTTCCCCCTCCCGCGCGAAGCGCGGAAGCTTTCACGTTTCATTAAATCATTAGAGAAAGAAGACGATTCGTTGTACCGTTCTCGACTCTTAATCCTTGTCTGAATTTCGAAAATGTTCTTTGTCTATTCCCTTTTCTTTCTCTTCCTTTTCACTCCTCTCTTTTTTTTGGCCGGCGCTAATGGGGGGACCACCCCACCGCCCCCAGGCTACGCGCCTGCGGTCAGATGAACATATGTTGATACCTTGTCCGCCCCGGAAGCTCAGGGGTTTAAGGTTTTGATTTACGGTCAGATTAGCATTTAGGGGTCCGCCTTAGGGCCATAGGCGGGGTCCAGGGAGCAGAGCCCCGGAAGTTCAGGAGTTTTAGGCATTTAATTACAGTTCAGGAGTTTTAGGCATTTAATTACGGTCAAATGAGCATTATTTTGATACCTAATTGTTACAGTGGCAGGTCACTAATTGGCTTGGGGTTTAGGGGGCGGAGCCCCGGAATCTCGAGGGTTTTAGACACTCAATTACGGTCAGATAAGTATCAAGGTGCCCGCCTAAGGGCTCTTGGTTGGGTCCAGGGGGCAGAGCCCCTGGTAGCTCAGGGGTTTTAGGCGTTTAATTACGGTCAGATGAGCATTTTTTGTTACCTTATTATTTGTGACACTGGCAGGACACTATTTGACGTGGGGTCCAGGGGGCAAAGCCCCCTGAAATCAGGGGCATTAAATGACCGTCAGATGAGCATCTAAGGGCCCGCCTTAGGGCCCTAGGTGGAATCCAGGGGGCAGAGCCCTTCGGGTTTTAGGAATTTAATCATGGTCAGATGGCATATTTTGATACCCCATTATAATGTGACACTGGCAGTTAACTATTTTTTCCTTCTCGCTCTATTTCTTTCTATTTCTCTTTAATATACTTTTTCAAAGAATGTGTGTGTGTGTGTGGGGGGGGGGGGGGGGGGCTCGAGGATCCCCGCCGTTCCACGGGCCCTGATATGTAGGCATTTTTTTGCTTGGCTGTAAATTTAGGAATTTGTCATTTTCCAACAAACGCATAAAGTGAGGAAAAATCTCGGAAAATTATCTCATTTCAGCATTATTTGTAAACCACCGTTATGGAATTAGAAATGAACCACGTTTGAATTCTATTTCTCCAAAGCCTCCCCCCTCCCCTATCAGTACGCCAGTGCCCCCCCTCCGATTTACACCTTGTTGGCGGGAAAATTGCAACTGATATCCTTACCTTTCTTCATTCTCTTTTTTCTTCTTTCCCTTTCTCTCCTCTTTCCTTTTCACTTCCCTTCCTTATCTCTATTTTAGATTTGCTGGGGGGAGTTGGGGGGGGGGGGGGGGGGAGGAAAAGGGGTAAGGTCGTTTTGGTTCCCACCCCGCTTCACACATTGTTGGCGGGATTAACCGCAACTGATCTCCGCTTCTTTTCTCTCTTTTCTTTTCTTCTTCCTCTTTTTGTTCCCTTTTAGCTCTCCTCTTTTCCTTTTCATTCCTTCTTTCTTTTTTTAGCGGGGATGGGGGGGGGGGGGGGGGGGGAGGCTAGGACCTTTTGCCCCCCCCCCCGATCCACAACTTGGCGGGAAAATTGCAACTGATATCCCCCTTCTTTTCTTTTCTTCTTCCTATTTTGTCCCTCCCTTTATCTCCTCTTTTTCTTTTTTCTTTCCCTTTCCTTCCTTCTCTTTTATTTTTTGATTGGGGGGGGGGGGGGGTGGGGGAAGGAGGGGGAGGCAACAGCCTGGGAGGCAAGTCCTTTCGCCCCCCGATCTCCTTCCCTCTTTTCTTTTATTCTTCCTCTTCTTTTTCCCCCTTTCTCTCCTCTTTCCCTTTCCCTTCTTTTCCTTCTCTCTCTCTCTCTCCTTTTTTTTTTTTTTTTGCGGGGGGGGGGGGGGGGCAAGGCCCGCTCGGCCCCCTGGATCCGCGCCTGAGTTACTCACCAATAGTCTGTTTCTTATTTGTTTAAATATCTTTATTTTCTGTTACTCGGTATTGTACTTTAAATATTTGATTATTCTATATTGCAAACATTCACCTTGATATATTTCAATGTTTTTACATTCTCTTTTTAAACTATTTACTTGGCACTATTGTGTATGTACTTTGAATGATTTTATTTGAACATATTGTGTTGCATACATGTATGTATGTTTTTAGGGGCTCCATGGGAGACCAACCGATGTTGAATGGGCTACCCCGTACGAATAAATAAATAAAAATAAATAATAAAAAAAAACAGTGTGCTTTGGCAAGAATTGATCTACATTTGCCACACTCGATGTTAATGAGAACCTGGCAGGAACTAATTCCCGTCCCGGTTGTGATCTCATCTAGGTTGAGATCGAATTATTTTTTTATTATCATCATAATCATTATTTATTTTATTATTATTATTATAATCAGTAAGTAGTGCGAAATTTCTAGACAATGAATATTAAAAAAAAACAAAAAAAAAAACAGAAACGTGTAAATTTGATGCGTTTGATTATTAATTGATGGCAACAAGAATCATTTAGTTGGAATCTTTGCGTTCGACCTTTCGATTGACATACGTCATGTTCGCATTGCATACCCAAATGTGCATCAATTTTTTTTTGTCAAAATGATATCATGGTTTATTTAATTAATTTAATTTATTGTCTATATCTAGTCCAAAGATTTTATATTTGTGTCTATTGGAGAGGTGTGAGATAAATTTTGAATCTTCAATCTCGATTTCGAAGGCTTTTGATGGATCTTGATCTGGATTCAGACTCTAATGGCGTCCTCGACTTGAACGAGTTCTGGGCGATGATGACCCGGAGCTTGGATGACCAGGTCGATCAGTGGCTGGGGAGACTGCAAGCTGGCGAAATTATCACTGATGATAAAGTCAAAGGTCAACATAGAATAAGCGAGCAAGCTTGGCTTCCTTTTATCACGTCAGATGACCAGCTTTTGAGAGAGCTACCATACAGGTAAGATGAAAAGATTTGAATTAGGAGGTCACAAACTCTGGTCATTAAGATGTGGCAAGTTTTACAACCCCTTCCTATATTGATGATTTTAGTCATTGGCCATATCGAGCTGACGAATTACGTGGAGGATTCGTGGTATTAATGTGGTTCATTCATTTTCAATCCCGAGGTTGAGGGTTCCAATCCCAGCCCGACACTAATGTCATTTGACAAGAAAGATGCAGATGAAGCTTTTCTGTTGCTAGACTCTGATGGCTAGCCATACAGTACCGAATATTTAGATCAGGAACGTGACGTCATCATTTTTTCATTGTCTATTTATAATTATTATCATTATAAATAGTATTATTATTTTGTTATAATTATTATTATCAATTTTTTAAATTGTAGTTATTAGTATTGTTATTGTTATCATTATCAGCATCATCATTATTATTACTTTTATAGAATTTCAGCATTAACAGGTCTCCATTCAGACATTGTGCGGTCCAGTGAAAGCATGCAGGTAAAAGTTGCTTACATTTCTCAAAATGATTATCTCCCGAAAGAAAATACTTAAATCATTGAATTCAAATCAAATGTACTACCAAATATTGTAGCTCCTTTTGCCGACATACCAAGTTATGTCATAAAATAGCCCAAATTAATGTGAAATATTGGACCCAATTATACTCACTTACACTGTTCATAATAAGTAAACATATCGGATTAAATACTCTCTTCGAAGATGAACTTATATACAAATATGTCTAGTAACTATGAAGTTGATGGTAGAACGTTAAGTATCAATATTTTTGATAGGGTACTATGGCTACATGCACGATAAGTGTTGCTGAGGTTGATTATTACATATATTTTACATTAGTTTTTTTAAACAAAATGTACCTCACAACGAAAAAAGAAGATAACTCAAAATTCGTATTTTATAAGCATCGGAATTTGATGCCTAATTAAGTTACGGCATGCTGTTATTCAGATTCTTTATCAATGAATAAATGATTCCTCATACGGTTTCTTTCTCACAATTTATATATCACAGCCAAAAACATGGAAGGATATATACTATTTTGATTGGTCAAGAAGAGATTGAATATTCTATTACCCTGTTTTTTGTATGGTATGGTATTTATTAAATCATGCATTGCAGTCAACATACTGAATTGCACATGGATATACATTGCATTTTAAAAATGAGTGTACAATTTAAAACAGTATCATTTACATTATGTACACGTATATTTCACGAAGTCATGTTCATTCTAAATGTTGTAGCAAATGTAAAACAAAAGCAAAGATACGAACAAGAAGGAAAATGGGAATATGTACCTAAACAAAATGTGAATTCAAATTGTTAATTCCCCCATTCTGATAGGTAAGAGCGTATACATATTATATACCTCATAAATAGATTCATATTCACTGATGGGTCAAAACTATATCACATGACAATGTACATCTCGATCTATCATTGATTCAGAGGGTTTTAGTGTTCTATCAATTGACCTAAGGTAAAAAAAAAAAAAAACCTGTGATAGAACGCGTAATCCCTCCGCGACTTTTGCACATACAGCGCGTACGGGATATCAAATGCCTCCAGCGGGCAACTCCCTAGGAGTCACGGCGCTCACGCCGTGCAATTTACGCTGAGCAGCAGTCACTGCACTACCCTATTGCAGTACTTGTATAGATTGGATTTCCGTATGTTGGATTTCTTTTAGCGTTGGATATTTGAAACATTTGAACTTCGAAAGACTGTAAATATGTTACATAGACTAGTTGGATTTCCTTTCATTTCCGAATGAACGAAAAGGATGAGGTGTATCAAACAAATCTGGACTGCTCTGTAATCGGATGGTGGTGGAAATTATCACTCCCTCGGTGGTGTTCGTACCGGCCCTTCTATCACCCCTCGGCTCCTCGAGGGTGATAGAAGGGCCGTATGAACACCACCTTGGGAATGATAATTTTCACCAAAGCATCCTCATGAGCAGTCAATATTTGTATACTGTTACCCTTTAAAGCCACTGTTCTGATTAATCAAGAGCAGGTTGCACGCTATTACCCTGGTGGATATTACCACGCCCACTACGACTCCGTGGAAATCGACCCTAGGACGAGCTGCATCCAGAGCATGATGACCTTACAGAACGTCAGTCATACCCATCCTAAAGGAAGGATATGCAGGTACAAACCACATACCACTACCACCCCCAAGTAAAAAAAACACCCTACTTTGATTGTTTCTCATCAATGTTTATCTTTCTCGCCACGACCGTTTCACCCATCCCCTTTCCCTTAATCCACCTATAGTATTTTAAGATAGATTACTCTATTAATAGGGTGATCACACTGACTGTGCAAACAGTCTGCCCCGCGAACACCCACACACACAACAGCAGTCAGTTGGTAGCAATTTTTGTAAATGTATTAAAACAAAAACTAAACAATATTTTTGAATTTTTATTTCACATATATTTCAAGCATACCTTTAACTACAATTCTGTGTAGTTTCATTGTTATAGGCATGTGGGAAATATGTTAATTATTGAATTAGAATATTGTCTTTTCAGCCATGTGTGACATGGCCCGCTGATCGCCCATTGACTCGCACTGCTATTCCGCGTGGTGAAAAAAATGCACCTCAATGTATAAAACTCCCCTACAAAAATGCAATATCCTCATGTGTTTCACTCATTGAATTAATTTATTATTTACACTCAAGGTAGCCACAACTGTACTGGGGTCACTGAAGTTTCTGCCACTCTAAAATTCAGTCCCTGTGGAATGTTATGGCCTGTTAAATGGCAACTCGGAAAATCGTCATAAATCCTCAAATCTGACATCTTTGAAAAAGGCAGATATACTGTGATGTAGCTGAAAGTCTACAAATTCTTATCATTTGATCGGTTTTTCTGAATTATTTGTGAAACATATGAGGAAATAGCTGTGACGGTGATCCAGTAATTTCCATCGCCATATTGTATTGGCATTGCAAAAATATTAGGAGTTTAAGGTCAATATTTGGTGTAAATGATCCATGAAAGATTTAAACAATGCCCTCAAAATGAACAGTTTGACTTTCCTAATTTGCATAATGAGTGCGCGAATATATAATTAGCTGAAATGACCTAATTTGCATATTTGATGAATATTCATGATTTTATTTTATTACAAATACCTGTCTGATATACATAGGTTTCACTGATGTATCATGTTCGGTTTTGATTTGATTACATATGCGCATTTCAATTAGGCGGACTTAGTTATTTTCACAACTGTTTTATATCTGCAGATTCGCAAAAATGGCAAAAATTACATATTTTGTTGGCTTCTGTTTTCAAAACGGTAATAGATATATGAATTTTCTTTTTTGTATTTTTTACCACAAAGATGATATTTTAGTGTCTGATAATTTAATTTATTATTTGTGTCCAAGAAAGTGATAAATTAAGTTGTCAACTTTGTCGAATTATGCCATTTTTGACAATTTGACCATTTCTGGCAGGTTTTTTGGTAATTTTCAATATCAAAAAATGGTATAAAATCACAACGCATCGACCGATTTCAATTCTGTTTTTTGTTTTTTGAAGCTTTCATAAAGCTTGATCATTTGCAACCATCAAATAACATGTGTTTGTTGCAATTATTTTTGGTGTGCTATACCTACTGTTAACCTTCAAAAGACACTCATCTGTCACAGTCGTACAGGGGCTCGTGTATGGCAGTTTGTCATCACTGTCTGCCAAGTTGAAAATGAATTTTACAGTGTGCTCCTTTGTGTTGCCTAATGTACTTCACATGTAAAACACACCACGGTATGCTTGTTTACAAACATATCGTGGAAACACTCATCACTGATATGATTACAAATACTTCATCCTTGCCAAAACTGAAGTCAGTTTAAATGTCAGTTGTAGTGTAAATATGTAAATGTGACCTCTGGTGGTATCGCTTGCTGGAAAAGGTGTCAGTCAAACGCTTTTTTCAATGTACAATGCTAATATAGTTTGCAAATGAGATAAATTTAAGTTAAATATTGGAAAATCAGAGGAACATACATGATGACGATGGAATATTTAAATATGGTAGCTACTCTTAGTAGAACAGATAACAGTTTAATAATTAGTTTTCTAATATGACCAAAATGAGAGTGCTTAAGATTAGTATATATACGATATGTCTTGTCATAGGTATTTGGTCCTAGATTGAATTTGAACTAACTTCAATACCTTATTTGTAGGTACATCACCATCATGACATATTTGAATGACGTCGAGGAAGGGGGTGAGACAGCATTTCCATATGCTGATAATGCAACATACAGCGCTGAGGTAAAGACCTGGGCCCGTCTTTAATATAAAGAGTTGCGATTGATCCGAATCAATCCGAATCAATCCGAATCAATCGCAAGTTTGCAGTCTCCTATCTCTTTTGTGCATATTTGCAATTGATATCAACTAAATAATTGATATCTACTGTTAATGAGACGGGGCTAAGGGTCCTGTGTCATAAAACTTAACTATTAATATCAACTGCCACAAATCTATTAAACATTTTTCTGAAAGAAAATTTAACGCAACTCCTTTAGTAGTTCAGATCATTGTGAAATTGGAATTAGCTACAAGTTTATAACGAAACAAAACCCATGAACATCAAATCCGAAACTTCACACCATGCTCTGATGTTCATGCATTAAGAACTTGCATCTGCAATTATGTAGAGGCTAGATGCTTTTTCTAGACCACTCTTGTGCATCATAATGTGCCCAGTTGCTCTTGATTAGAGTTGCGGAATTGAAGCATCGTGATCGTGAAGCCGTTAGAGTGATACGTAGTTTTTTTAAAATCAGGATAAGCCTCTCTTCGGCTTTGGATAAACCCCTGCAACTCCTGAAATCTTTCATTTTATTGACTGAAGACAGCTTTTTACATATTAACTAGCAAGTATTTTTGCAACCACTTAAGGCTGAAGTATACCCTTTTTCTTGTACATTCCTCTTTTGGGTTTTATATTAGTTTTGATTTGTAGCAGAGTTAAATCCCTGAAAACATATAAGAACATTTATTCTACTCATGATGAGACACGTCAGAAAGTGCGTGACATGTACTCTGATGCAATTGACAATAATGATTCAGTAGTGAAAATTTCTAACGTTTTTAATTCATTCAGGTTGCCGCTGAAAATGAGCCAACCACGACAGATCTGAAGAACCACTGCCATGATGCCAATATGGTAATACACCCTGCCAAGGGCAAGACTGTCATGTGGTATAATCACCTAGTCGATCCGGAAACAGGTATTTCCAGTGGCGAAATGAGCGAAAAATTTGTTGGGGTCAGAACTCATCAAATCCGCATCACCACCAATTAGCATAATGCAGGGGCGGCGGAGCGTCTTCGTCATGATTGTGATTACACCAGGGGCGGCGATCCCGGGGGGGGGGGGGGGTAACACGTCCCCTCGCAATTTTTTTTAGGGGGGAGGGGATCATCCCCCCTCAAAATTTGAAAAAGTGCCCCCCAAAATTGTATAGCAAATACTGACTAAAGACTGCAACACACTTTTAGGCTCTGGAGGGCCCAAGAGTGCAGCTTTTAGACTCATAAAAATGTAAAAAATCTTCTCACTCGGTAGCTACGCTCCCTTGCATAATATCCTTAAAAATTTACAAGTAAATACCGAGAAAATTAAAGTGTGACAAAAGTATATTGCTTGTTTTAAAACTATAGTTTTGCTAAGGAATGTCATTTTTTAATACAACAAAACTTACTACAACAATACTTCAAAAACCTGTGAGGGGGTAGTCACTTCCGTCACCTTCACCCCTCTCATTCATTATGCTCCCTCGCACTTGCGTACTGGTGGGGGTGGGGGGGGGGCTTTGGGGCCAATTCCCCCTAAATGAAATTCAAACGTGGTTTATTTCTAATTCGATACCAGTTCGATTCGATTTGATTTACAAATGTTCTTGAAATGGAATGATTTTTTCCTGAGCTTCCGGGGCTCTGCCCCTTGGACCCCACCACGGGCCTTAAGGCCGCGGCCCCTGGTTGCTCCTCTGACCGTTAATAAACGCCTAAAACGCCTGAGCTTCCAGGAGCTCTGTCCCCTGTACCCCACTAAAGGCCCGGAGGCGGCCCCTGGAGGCTCATCTGATCGTAATTTAATGCCTAAAACCCCCGAGCTTCTGGGGGCTCCGCCCCCTGGACTCCACTCCAATAAGTGACCTGCATGCCAGTGCCACAAATAAGGTATCTAAATATACTCATCTGACCGTAATTAAATGCCTAAAAAGCACCTGAGCTTCCGGGGGCTTCGGGGCTCCGCCCCCAGGATGCTTATCTGACCTTAATAAATGCCCAAAACCGCTGAGCTTCATGAGGCTCCGCCCCTTGACAGCCGCCGGGGCTTTGCCTCTCAACCCCAAGCCAATTTAAGCTCCACTTTGCTCTGCTTTGCTCTACTTTATCGTAAATACTTTAGCGCCCCCCCCACTTTGAAAAAAGTTCTCAGGGCCTGCGTAACATGTAAGAGTGGCGGTGATGCCGATTTTTTCTGCCCCCCCCCCCCCACGATTTTGCTCATTTCGCCACTACTCCCTCGTCCCTCGCATTTCGTCCCCCCCCCGGTCATGAAAAGAAATCGCCGCCCCTGGATTACACGAGCAGTATTGATATCAATATTTGTTTTTCTTTACGTGGTATAAGATACTGCTTAATTAAGGAACATACTTTGCAGTTGGGTGTTATGGTCTTTATATTAATTTTCGAGTGAGCGAGCAAACATTTTAAGATTTGTGAGGTCCCAGTGCGAAAAATTACATCTTATAAAGAAGACAAAAAACAAACCCTGATTAGTATTAAGCACAATATAAAGAAGAAAGACTGAAAAGTTCTTTATAAGTAACAAAATTACAACATCTGTAAATGCGAGCTCTAGAAAGAATTAAAGAAACAGCGGCTCTAAATCGTCTTAAATTAAGAGTGCGTGTTATGGGGAAAGGAAGGAAAGTAGGCATTTATCAAAAGGGAAAAGGACAGTTATTAGAAAAGAGTAGGTGCTCGTATCAAAGTAAAAAGGCAACGAATTATCAGAGATAAAATTGGCCCTTCTTGCACCTTAAAGGGAACAGAGATGGAAAAAGGCACATGTGAGAATGGAAATGGGGAATCTGTTGAAGGGAAAGGATAGCTATCAAATTTTAATAGGTGCATTTATCCGATGTTAAAAGGGGCATTTTGAAAAGAGGGATGGGCTCATATGAAAAAGGAAAAGGGGCACTTATCCGAAGGAAATATGGCACTTATTAGAAAGAAAAGGGCATGTGTCAAAATGAAAGAGGCTCTTTAAGAGAAAGGGAAGGGGGTTATTATTAGGAAGGAAAAAGTACACTAATTAAAAAGGAAAAGAGGTACGAGTCAATTAAAAAAGGGAAAAAATATCAGAGGTAAAAAGGGGAATTTCTCGCACCTGAAAAGACGTAGTCATCAGAGATGAAAAGAGAGGGAGATGACAGTTATTAGAAAAGAAAAGGGGCACTTGTCCTATGTATGTTTTTTTTAGGTACAATTGGAGGCACAGTTCCCCCCCCTCCTAAATTTATTTGGGGGTCGACTACCCCCCAGCCCCCATCAGTACGCCAGTGGATATTTCTGTCGTACAAATTTAGGAAGGGAACTGCTAAATTTTCATGTAGTTACACATATTTGGAACATGGCTCTAAGTGCTCTAGGAAGCATTTTGACATTGAAGGGAGTGGTGAACCCTTTCGTCAGTACAGCTGATTGTATGGGAAGCCGTTAGGCGCAAATTTCCCACTGCTTCAATCCCGACTACGGTTGCAAAAGTAGCACATTTTGAAAACGATATTCCTCACAAAAATGGCAAAAGAATCAAAACCCCTCGAGAAAGAATTTCCTACCTAATAAATTAATGGCCAATTGGAGAAACATTGCTTGACTAAAACGTGTGAACGGAATTCTAAATTCTGTCTTGTGCATCACTTCCTGGAAATCTTCTCCCGTCGCACAGCATCATATAACTTCTCTTATTTTATGTATATGATATTTTCAGGTTGGCTAGGGGCACAGGATAAATATTCTCTACATGGTGGATGTAAAGTAATGCGTGGAGTCAAGTGGATAGCGAACAACTGGATAGCTGTAGATGACGTATACAGTCAGTGAGTATTCCAATTCATTCCCTTACCTTGCGCGTCTGGTATATCAACGATGATCCCCCTATATAATTATTGTTCAGGTTTCCAACAAATCGATGTGCATGAGGTGTGCGCGCGCGTGTGTGTGCGCGTGTGTGTGTCTGTGCGTGCGTGCGTGTGGGTTTGTGCAAAATGTCATATTTCGAGTTTTTGTGCGAAATTCAGGGAGGACATCTAGTGTAGTCCCACCTGTTTACTTTCGATATCTTAAATCGTGACCCGGTATGTCAAAACGATTGCGGAGAAATCCACGTTATTGCCATTTTGATTGAACACGCTTCTTGTTTTGTCCCAAAACGCCTAAATTCGAAACATAAACCCTAATAAAGAACTTTAGGTTTTTCGAAAAACATAACCATTGTTTTTAGACGTCAGCACCTATTGTATGAATATATTTGGAAAAATGACCCAAAAATCTATGTTATTGCCATTTTTCTGAAAAATCGAGGGCACTTTTGGGATGCCTGAAATCATCAAGACCCCGAACGGGAACCCTATCAAAGAATATGAGGTTTTTTTGCCAGAAATAACAACCATAATCCTTGCACATTTTGAAAGAAGTTAACCTTTCCCCCTAATTTTCACGAATTTTTGGGAGGATAACTTTTATTGACTTTAATTTGCATTCTATTTTTTGCAGTCGTCAGCACCTACTGTATTCTTTTTATTTGAGAGGGTTAGGTTCTTCCATTAAGTTTTTACACATACCTCGGTCAAAATAATGGGAGGTAGAGCTCGAAGATTTTTTTTTTCGGGGGGGGGGGGGGGGGGGTTAAAGCTTCCTCTCACACCCAAAAAAACTCGAGAATCGCCACTGGAAGCAGGTACAGTAATTGACTTGAAATTACACTACCTCGTCTTAATGTAACTGCAATATATTAATCATCGTCATCATCATCATCATCATCATCATCATCAAATGTTATTAATCACAGCAAACTATATCGTATTTATTAAATTTGCGTTTGCAGGCAAATGGAGTTTCATCAGATTTTTTTCGCGAAGCACGCAGTAGAAAGCGATAAGATGAAAAGAGACGCATCCACTGTGGATTTTTCGACCGGCACACACTCATCCAGTGATGATATCAATATTGCTTCTTCAGAGACGTCAAACGCAGATTCAGAAAAAGCCAAAGCACAACGGGAGGTCGCTGTTCAAGATGGAGAGCCATCAGACGGTCTTGTGGATGGGTCACATGATACAGCTACAGGACCTGGCGGACGGAAGGGGGAACTCTGATCCCCGTCCCCCATCTATTCGTTTTTGAGGGATTTTTGATTATTTGTTTGTTTATTTTACCTGATGGCTAAGAAATCATATGTATGCTTGTAAGTAAGCAACTAGGGGAAAGACGGCTTTTAGAAGAGAATTGATGTCTTACCGAAGGGCACTATAGCGCATCGTTAGGTTCTTCCGGTTTTTTTTTACTCAAACCTCGGGGAAAATTTAGGAGGTAGAGCACGAATCATTATTGTTATTGTTATTATTATTATTGTTATTATTATTATTATTATTATTATTATTTTTAAATTATTTTTCTTAGGGGGGGGGGGGGGGGTCTCAAGCTCCCTCTCATCCCGAACAGCTCGCCATCATCGACTTGGTTTCAAACCCGGGCATGCAGGGAACTCCCGGTTAAGAGAATACTGTCCTACCACTGAGCCAACGCGCAACCCCAGATTAGATTACAGGGCAATACAACCCTCGTATTAAATAAGTTGATTTGTATGAAAGCAATCAGATAACAGAAACAGAATGGCAAAATGAATCGGACCAACAGTATGGAAGTTATAAATGTTTGAAATATGAAATCACTCAAATTGGTAGTTCGGTCAGTGGATAAATTATCATCAATTTCTGTTTTTCTTGTAATTACCTTCTCCTTTGGGGCACTACTCAAAAAATATTTTAGATAGCATATTACTATAGGTCCTCTAAAAAGAATGAAATCTCCTGAGCAATGAATTTTTAAACAATTTAAATTTTAGTCATATTATATGTTGGAACAGATGTGAAAGCAGTCTGACACTACACCACATTGACATTGCCGCTTCTGCCAATTTGAAAGTGCCCCTACGTAGAGTAATTAGAACTTTCAAAATTCATAACTTTCTTATATTTAGTCAGATTTAATTTAAACTTTCATCAGTTTGTTTCTCTGATTGTTCTGCTTTATTTTAGAGTAGTTGTCTATTTGGGTTGGATTCCCCTTTAATCATTGCGTGCAATAGTGACAAGTTGAACCATGGGCGGCGATTTCTTTTCATGATCGGGGGGGGGGGGAGGGGACGAAATGCGAGGGAAAAATCTGTATCCCGTTGGGAGGGAGGGAGGGGGTGGGAACACTCTAAGGCCATGTTTATCAACTTTTAACGACTTTGAACATGCTGGATACAACACTATAAAGGCAGAATCTAGCGTGTAACAAGTTTTAATCTGACATTTTGAAAAACTGGTTACTCCTCTTCCCTTTTAAACGGTAATTTAAATGTTGTAGTTCCTAGAATGTAGTCGGGTTTAGTTTGGATGGGAGTACGTGGCATTGATCTCCAAAACCCCTACTTATCTTTACGGGTCATTTGGCAGAAAAAAGTACACATCATAATGACTAAGGATAAAATACGAAATAATGTGAAGTAATGTTTGCATATTGGAATTGTATAATATGGTTGAGGTATAATTCTGAAGAAAATAATATGAAAAGTATATGAACTAAATCTATTTCCTTGGTGAAATCTCAGAATCCTTAGGGCTAAATAAATTTATTGATAAAAAAGGTATTTTACGATTTTTATTAGGTTTATCTTTTTGTTATGTTTGAGTTTTAGAATGTTGGTAAGTGTACAATCCAAACCGATTTATTAATTGATACATTTTGCGTTCCACACTATATTCGGACATGTAATGTTTCGTTTTCGCTGCTGTAGTCTATTTGATATGAAACATTTTAAGTTGTAGGCCACTATTTGATTAACTTGATATTTCTTTTGAAGTGCAGTGTTTCAGAAACAAAACAGTTTTTTATTGGATAAACATATTTTGCGTTTTATTCGATTCACCTGCTTCACAGTTTTTTCAAAGAGTTCCCCAAATTTTCGCGTCACTCTATTTTGTCGTCGATTAAATTTGTTTAGTGCTTCGTTATAAATAATGTAATGATATATTTTATTTCATTTTAGCGTTTAATCTAATACTTCGTTTTATTATGTTTTTTGTTTTTCTTTCTTCTTCTTCTATTTTTTCATTGGGGAAAGTTTAGCATTATATCGCGTTCAAGGTTTTATGTTGCTTCTCTTGTTTATAGCCACTTTTGAGAAGTCAGTAAATTTTATTATACTTATTTATGTTAATATTTTTCTCAGTTCTTTAGTTAGTTTAGTTTGTAGGCATTTTCATGTATGCAGTATTCTTATCTGACGAGTTTGTTAATTAAGGACAAACTCATAAGCTACTCATGAGGGACCTTAAATCCACAAGCCTTGCTTTCAACCAAGGTCACCTCATCTTTCTATTTTAACGCCATATTCTGTTAACTTGTTACATTCATGTCATATGTGTAGTGTTTTATGAAAGAAAGATGACTAAAAACTTGAACTTGAACTTGAACTTGATGTTGCTAAAGGTTGTGTGAAACCCCCCTCCATAGTAAATGAAATTCATCTGCCTTCTATAATTAAAAAAAAATATTCGCCTTAGTGGGCAACGTAGGCTCTAGTAATCTTTTAAGCCTTGCAATTTTATTTGTTAAAAAAATGCATGTTCACACACCTGTTAAATATCATTTTTAAATATTTCATGTAAATTACGATTTTATCGCGATCTTCTCAATCATTAACAAATCATTACATTGATTTTAATCATTGTTTTCTCATTCATTTTTGCCTTTGAATTTTAATAGTAGGATTTGGAGCCTATAATTTGTACAATTGTTTTCTAGTGTTTGCTACAGGGTTGTAAAATAAAGTCTTTTATATATATATTTATTTATATATATGTGTTTTTTGTTAAATGTCTCTGTTGCCCTTTTAGTCGATGATACGAAATGTATTTTAATTACTAAGAAGATTTGGATAGTCTCCTTCTCATGTCATGAAAATGATTAGTGCCTCGATTTTAAGGATGTCTAGCTACTACTACAGTTGGTTGCAGAGTCTGTGTGTCCTATGATGGCTAAAAATCTCAATTTTGGACTGGCAGAGAGGTCCACAGGTTAGGCAGGCAAAGTTTGGGGTTTGTGCTGCTGTTGTTCCTCTGGGCTTATTTCTCGTTTGACATCTCGAGCTTGCATGGTGCATCTTGGATTCGAAGCTGGCTGTACCCTTTATCGTGGCTTGTCTCCCTCCATTGGGATCTGTCAGCCGAGTCACATCACAAGTCTGGGAATTGATGTTGTAGTTACTAAGACTTCTTTTCAGAGTGTCATTGTAACGTTTGCATTGACCTTATCTGTTTCTCTTTATTATACAGTGGTTTAGTTCTCCAAAGAGGGGTTGCTCTGGTATGCGGGTGTAATACGCACGCCAAGTAATTTTATTGAACTTGGTTATTTTGACTGATTGAGGCACATATATATAATCAATGGTTATTCATTTAATAGTGCTTAGAACGCGTTTATAAAATGACGTTTCCTGGATGTCGGTCGGCCTTACTTGAAAACCCAAAATTAAAAAATGAATTGAAATCAGCGTGTCGACAAGATATAAAGTGTATTTGACCTATCAGGGTGAAGTTTTCGTATAACCAACATGGGACTCTTTCTTTTTCAAGTACCTTTTGGTCTGATGGATTAAAAGATGTTATTTACAGCAAGGCATGTTTACTATAATTGGCTAGATTGAATAAAATTTAAAAGGTTCAAATACATAAACAGCACCATTTGGTATCAGTGAATGTCTTCCATTGCGTGTTAAAGTGACTAATATTGATGTTAATGTGAAGAACAATGTACGTCGTAGAAGAATGCCATTCCTATTTATTAAAAAAGGGTTATGAATTCGTCCACTAGCTCATGAAGGAGTTATGAATATACTTGAGTTGATAATTAATAATAAAGATAAAATAGTGGACTCTACTGCGTTAGCAAGAATAATGGTATCTAATTACATTAATTTTTTGTATTTATTTATTTATTTATTTATTTATTTATTTTATTTTTATTTTTTTAATTTTTTTTTGAGAGGGGGGGGGGGGGGGGGTATACCTATGCGCCTATAGCTACAAACACCTGCACATAATTATTCACAACTGAGCGTTTTAAAGGGGCGCACTGCTTTAAAACAACATTCCTACTTTACTATACAGAGATGGTAAGGAAAAGGATATGACTCAACCCCCCCCCCTCCCTCCCCGGGTCGACTTCCCCCGCAAACGCAACGGTTTTGTAATGGTGCTATTGGACACATGAAAACACAATTCACTGCTGGAAACTGTATGGGCTTTTCAATGGATGTAATGACGCCCCCCTCAAACAAGAACACACGCACACCCTCACTCGGTGGAGTGTCGATCTTTCTGCCTTCTTCCCTGTGCCGACATAAATAGGAAAATTAGGAGAAAGGAGAGAAGGAGTGGGATAGATAGAGAGAGAGAGATAGAACGAGAGAGAGAGAGAGAGAGAGAGAGGGGGGGGGGGAGATAGAACGAGAGAGAGAGAGAGAGAGAGAGAGAGAGAGAGAGAAGAGAGAGATAGAGAAGAGCCTAATGAGGGAGAAACTTGGGCAACATGGAAATAAATTGTCACGATCGACTCATGTACTCCCCTATCATCTCCCTAATAATCTTTTTGAATTGCATACTCAGATTTCATCTGGTAAGATCAAAACTCATCATATCTCCTATAAGCTTACCAGTGGTGTGTCTGGGATCGGAGGACCCCCCTCATCCATCCAACAGATCCAAACACCCCCCTTTTTTGTCGTTCACTTTCCCGTTTCGTACATTGTCGCATCCTGAAAATTCAACTCGTGCCGATGTCACAGCGGGAAATTGAAGAGCGCTATCTAAAGGTCCGAATCGAATAGGAAGTTCTGATCTGGGAAATCAATGTTCTTCTTCTTCTTCTTCTTCAGTTGCAGTGTACACAGGCGCGTACGCAGGGGGGGGGGGGGGGTTAAACCCCCCCTTGAGTTTTGTGTGTGTGTATGTTTGTTTGTTTTTTGTTGTTGTTGAACCCCCCCCCCTTTTGAGTTTTTATGCCAATGGCTGCCAATGGCTGACCTAAAAAAAGGTGACCTTACCCCCCCCCCCCAACGGAACAAAATGTCAAATTTTTAAATTTCTAGACCAAAAAAAAAAAAATAGTGTCCTCTCACCCCTCTTACAAAATCCTGCGTACGCCACTGAGTGTACAGGCCATCGCCATGTATATTGCCGTACGGTTGAGGTGCACTGCAGATGTGTCTACAATGTATGATAAAAGTTACAGTTAACTGAGTGCGAGTAAAAACAACTTCCGTTTTAGCGGAGCTGGGTCTTTTATACCTCTTTCTTGAAGCTAATAACATTAAAGGGATAGTTGAGTTCTGTTTTCAGACCGCAAATGCCTTCAAAGTGTATGGTTATTGCTCTTATTCTTATCTATGACATTTCTAGCGCCCTTTTAGAACCTAAAATTGCTTTGAAGGTAATTTTAGACCCCAAAATGTGTAAAATTTAGCCAATACGAGCATACCAATTCAGCTCCACTGTAAAAAAAGTCATGGTGACCGTTAATTGATTATTTAATTAAAAATAACAATACATGGGCCAGCTGGTTGTGCGTAATATAAACAACACGAAAATTGCAACAACAAAAAATAACATCGGCATTGGCTGAAATACGATGTAAAAGGCGTTAATTACGTTTTTTTTTTAACGGGTTTTTCAAATTTTTGAAAATATCTAATATTTGTTGTGGTACACAAGTATTAGAAATCGTTATATTTCAGCCGTCTCTGAACCGATTTTGATCAAACAAAGATGATTTTGTCATTTGAATATTATGTTCTTTCAAATTTGACACTCAATTTTTCATTATCTCACAAAAAAATATTTTGTTGAGCGCCCTCTGCAACAGAACTCTACTATCCCTTTAACTGTGTTCTGAGGGAGGGGGTTACAGAGTCTTATTGTATCCGTCAGTACAGTCAAAGAGGTTTTGCATCTCCATAAACTTTTCGAATTGAGTAATCAAATCATATTGCTAATCAATATGCCCAAAATAGTTTATTATTGATTGAACTGATTTGTTTTTATTCATGTATACACTGCAGTTGAATATTCGCGCTAACGAACAGATTGATGTGAAATGAAAACATCAAAAATGAACGAAAAAATTAAGGGCTGATCTTCTCGATGAATGAAAGCAAATAAAATACCAACCTACCATTTAAGAGGAGCTCGGGAAATTCAAGCAAATGCTTTAAAGAAAAGAAAGCAAATTCTTTCAACAGGCCAATTTCGTAATCTAATCACATTTAAGGCATACATCTTTGTAAAGGTCCTCGTACCAAAATTATTTCATTCACCTAGCTGTTTCGAATAATTGTATTTCAATAGTCAGTTGCTAATACTTTTCAATCCATAATACGGGTCGAACAGTGGCCCGGAACAGTGGTTTTCAGTATTGAAACTTATGCATATCATCTGCTTAAATATGATAAGGTATATTTTATTACAACAAACATAGCGAGCCTTTGTCATAATCCTCGGGGAGGGGGGGGGGGGGACAAAACGCAAATGTCACAGTTCTCATAATGTTTGTCATCTATTTAGATTGAAATTCGCTCTATTGCTTTTGCCCTTCATTCTGAACCGCAATTAAAACACACTGAAAACTGCGCCCGTGTGTGCATGTGCACTTCAGAGTTCGCTCCTGTAATTGTGAGACCACATTAAGTGCCTTACTGTTGGGGGGAAACATCTGCAAAATGGCTTGCAACAACGTTGTAATTAAGACACCGCTGGTGCTCTGTTTCATAGCGATTATTTTCATGGTTGCTGCGTCGTCTGACGATGTCACCCTCGATTTCATTGACGTCGGCGCGGTGACGGAAGATGTAAGAATTGACGGGGACAACGTCGCAGTCAAAGAGGATGCTTTACGTGACTCGGTGGTCGAGGAGGAGGAGGAGGGGGAAGAGAGGTTGGCCTTACATCAGTTGGATCCTGTCGAGGTTGGTTTTAATATGTTTTAATATGTTTTCTTCTACAAGTACGCCGTAAAATGGGGGTGAAAAACAACTTCAGAGACATCACATGGTTAAAGATACTTTTTCACCACTCAGTGGGAGGGCCGGAGGGAGGGTGGTGGGGGGGGGGGGGGGGTGGTGATGGGGGCGGTTCCCATCGTGTTCCCCGTAATTACGCTATTCTAACAACGAGTGCATGACAAAGAATATGGTGGCGTGGAGTCAGTTTTGGAGTCGAGTTTGCAGTATGACTAAGGTACTGCAAGACAGTTCCAGGGCCCATATTCATAAAATCTTCCTAAGCTGTATTAGTCAACTAATTACATAGGCTATAGTACATAGTAAGTTGACAAATAGGCTTAGTAAGTTTTTTTTTAAATATGGGCCCAGGTGCCCTTTGACCAAGCCTTGCATGGTGCACCAAACGCTCTGGATGTAAAGGAAAAACATTGTTTTCCCTTCATATTCCAATTTCAATAACTTAGAAGCGTTTAATTCAGTTCCGTTCAAATATGCATAGTGCTCTTTTGAGTAGTATAATTTCCGTACGTTTCAATAGACCCGTTTACTAACTCATTCAAATGTATGGATGTCTCTTTTCTAGGGACCTCGTGAAGAGTTATTAATGAATGAAATTCAATTCTTGCAATCCAGTCTGTATACATTACTTGTTGCTATGTCGGGCAAGCATTTGGCCATCTTTCAGTTCGTCAAGAACGACCTTTGTTCAACAAGTATATACATAAAATATGACTATGTTAGTAAACCTGTCTATTATTGGCGTATCATAATATGAATAAGTTATTACATTGTGAAAATTGCAATGCGTTCTCAACAGTAAGCTTGAAATATTGTCGGGATTATGCACCCACACATACATTGATTATCTCTACCTCTCTGATAATAATAATATAAAGATTTCTAGGTATCTCTACTTGGCAATCATGCTGAAATTTACCGGTCATCTCTGTTAATAAGCCATTTTCGTAATGTAACAATGCATAGGCCTACGTCTTTTATGTAGTGCCTCGATTCGAATTATTTCATTCACCTGTTACGAATAATTATTGTATCTTAATGATCAGAATGCGAATTGCATGCATTATTCTTTTCCACGTAGTACAAACTTTATGGCTGTTCTACCTAATTACACGCAGGCGAGGATCCAGGATTTCTTAGGGGGGGGGGGGGGCCCAAATTTGAAATTATGCGAGCCAAATATTGGTACATAATGGTGACCAGCAGTGATGTAATTAGGGGGGGGGTGGGTGCAGGGAGGGGCGTGTTTCCACCCACCCTCCTCCGCGAAGTGCGGAAGCTTTGACATTGCAATAAATTATTAGAGAAAGAAGATGATTCGTTTTACCGTTCCCAAAAATAATCCTCGTCTGAATTATGTTCCCCCCTCGCGCGGAAGCTTTAACGTTTCATTCAATCATTAGAGTAAGAAGACAATTCGTTGTGTCGTGTTATCGACTCCTAATCTTCGTCTAAATTCAGTTTTCCCCCTCCCGCGCGAAGCGCGAAAGATTTTTTAGAGAAAGAATACCAATCGTTGTAACGTTCTCGACTCTTAATCCTTGTCTGAATATCAAAAATGTTCTTTGTCTACACCCTTTTCTTCATATGTCCTCTTCCTTTTCACTCCTCTATTTTTTTGGCCGGCCGTTTTTGGGGGACCATACTGCCCCCCTGGCTACGCGCCTGCGGTCAGATGAACATATTATGTTGATACCTTGTCCGCCCCCGGAAGGTCAGGGGTTTAAGGCAATAATTTACGGTCAGATTAGCACTCAGGGGTCCGCCTTAGGGCCCTAGGCGGGGTCCAGAGGGCAGAGCCCCGGAAGTTCAGGGGTTTTAGGCATTTAATTACGGTCAGATGAGCATTATTTTGATACCTAATTGTGACACTGGCAGGTCCCTAATTGGCGTGGGGTTCAGGGGTCGGAGCCCTTGGAAGCCCAAGGGTTTTAGGCACTCAATTACTCTACCTCATCGTATGGGAAATGTTGTTTCCACAGAGTTTTTGGATAATCTAATTACAAAAATAATGATAGCATTCAAGAGAGTGCGTTTCTATCTACTAGTGGGTGTTTTTAAAGTTTTTAATTTAGGCACAGGCTTTGGAGTTATAGTTTAATGGATTTTGTCTGACATTTTCTTGGGTTATGTAAAATGGATTTCAAGTTTAAAGATAATAGTCACGTTTGTATAGAGCTCCTATGTGTCTAAACGCCTTACATATTACCCCGGTCATTAGATTCCATTGCTAACAAAAAGTCGTGTATAGGTTTACTAGGAGATCCTCTCCGAAGCCGCTATCAATGTTATTGGAGACAGTCGAGTTATGGTACGTTGTTCCTTAATCATGGTCTATATAGCTTTTTGAGCAAATGCTGAACCGTGTATAATATTTTGATTATGATCTACGCGTAAAAACACATACACATATCAACATATAATTTAACTCGTGATTAAAAATGTGGATTTTCTATACCTTCACATTTTGTCTCATTTACATATAGATAGAACTTTTCTTGGCCACAGAAACCAACTCTCCTTTAAACACAAGTGCCATATGGTATTACTTTATCTCCCATGTAAATGAGACAAAATGTGAAGGTATAGAAAATCCACATTTTTAATCACGAGTTAAATTATATACACATATCAACATATAATTTAACTCGTGATTAAAAATGTGGATTTTCTATACCTTCACATTTTGTCTCATTTACATATAGATAGAACGTTTCTTGGCCACGGAAACCAACTCTCCTTTAAACCCTCGGCGGGGTCCAGGGGCAGAGCCCCCGAAGTTCAGGGGTTTTAGACATTTAATTACGGTCAGATAAGCATTATTTTAATACCTAATTGTGACACTGGCAGGTTACTAATTGGCGTGGGGTTCAGGGGTCGGAGCCCCCGAAAGCCCAAGGGTTTTAGGCACTCAATTACGGTCAGATGAGTATCAAGGGGCCCGCCTTAGGGCTCTTTGTCGGGTTCAGGGGGCAGAGCCCCCGGAAGTTCAGGGGTTTTAGGCGTTTAATTACGGTCAGATGAGCATTTTTTGATACCTTATTATTTTGTGACACCGGCAGGAAACTATTTGGCGTGGGGTCCAGGCGGCAAAGCCCACAGAAATCAGGGGTTTTAGGCATTAAATTACCAACAGATGAGCATCTAAGGGCCCGCCTTACGGCCCTAGGTGGAATCCAGGGGGCAGAGCCCTCGGGGTTTTAGGCATTTAATCATGGTCAGATGAGCATATTTTGATACCTCATTATAATGTGACACTGGCAGTTAACTATTTTTTTTCTTTCTTGCTCTCTTTCTTTTTTTCTTCTCTTTAATATACTTTTTCAAAAAAGTGGGTAGTGGGGGGGGGGGGGAGGGGGGTGGGGGTTCGAGGATCCCGATCTCCGCCGTTCCGCGAGCCCTGACATGTAGGCATCTCAAGAAGCATTTCCTTGCCTGGCTGTAAATTTAGGAGTTTGTCATTTTCCAACAAACGCATAAAAAAGTATAATATACTTAAAATTATGTCATTTCAGCATTATTTGTAAATCACCGTTATGGAATTAGAAATAAACCACGTTTGAATTTTATTTCCCCAAAGCCCCCCCCCCTATCAGTACGCCAGTGGCCCCCCCCCCGATCTACACCTTGTTGGCGGGAAAATTGCAACTGATATCCCTTACCTTTCTTCATTCTCTTTCTTTTTCTTTCCCTTTCTCTCCTCTTTTCCTTTCCCTTCCCTTCCTTCTTTCTTTTTTATGTTTGCTGGAGGAGGGCAAGTTCATTTTGGCCCCATCCCGCTCCACACATTGTTGGCGGGATTAACCGCAACTGATCTCCCTTTCTTTTCTACTTTTTCTTTCTTCTTCCTCTTTTTTGTTCCCTTTTAGCTCTCCTCTTTTAAGGCAAGGGCCTTTTGTCCCCCCCCCCGATCCACAATCTGTTGGCGGGAAAATTGCAACTGATATCCCCCTTCTTCTTCCTCTTTTTTCCTTCCCTTTATCTCCTCTTCTTCTTTTATCTTTCCCTTTCCTTCCTTCTATTTTATTTATTGATTGGGGGGGGGGGGGGAGGCAACAGCCTGGGAGGCAATTCCTTTTGCCCCACCTCCCCGATCTCCTTCATCCCTCTTTTCCTTTCTTCTTCGTCTTCTTTTTTCCCCTTTCTCTCCTCTTTCCCTTTCCCTTCTTTTCCCTCTCTCTGTCTCCTTTTTTTTTGCGGGGGGGGGGGGGGGGGCAAGGCCCGCTCGGCCCTCCCCCTGGATCCGCGCCTGATTACACGATTATATGCAATTCATATTGTGGCTATTGAAATACATTTCTTCGTTAACAGGCGAATGGAATCATTCGAAAAGACGCACTTCACAAAGAAGTATGCATTAGATTTGATAGCAGAGATACCGTCCATATTCATTATGTTTTATCTATGTTGCTGTACATGCATATACATGTAGGTTGGGTATGTACGAGAGGTAGAAGTTGCCCCTGGTAGAACCGTTCAGCTAAAGACTGTAGCCACAAAACCGCCAGCATTTGGTAAGTTTGAACCTATAATGATTACAATCTAAAGATGTCTGAAATCATCCTGTTTCTAAATGTTGCGAGTGAGTGAAGCGAGCGAGAAAGAAAGACTAGTGTTTCTTGGTTAAATGTATAATCAAATTTCTCTCATGGCACTTCTCGACATGTCTTGTGGCACCCCAAGGGTTCTACTGCACCCTGGTTGAAAATTACAGTCCTAGATGGTCAACATTTTGTGGGGGCAGATTGACCAAGCCAGGAGGGGGTATACCCCTTGCCCCTTCAGAGTGGAAAAAATGTTGCATTTCACATGAAACGGACAAACATACATACTGTACTCTCTGTCACGTATGTCCTATCTGTGAAATTTAAACGTTAGCAGTGTCCTAGTATTAAAATTATGCAAGGAAACCCGTTAATTTTCTAAACTTCACTGTAAGACACTATAATTGAGTTACTGACTGACTTCCTTTTTTCTTTTGGTCATAACATACATAAAACGAGCTGTAACGGGCACATGCGCATTTGTCTACATCAATAACCCACTTTTGTAATGGCCACAATTAAACTGATGTAATATTTTGCGCAGCACAAAACGTACGAACACTAGGAATAAGGGTCTGAAAATCAGACTTTTTAATTAAACGACCGCTATCGCTTAATTTGATCCAAATACTAACACTCATTATTTTTCTACAAATAAATATTTTCAAGCCCTTTTGTTTTGAGCGAAGTTCTATTTCAGTATAACCTATCAAATGCCGTTCGAATTTAACCTTTTCACTTTTTGGGCCTGCAAACAGGACGTTGCATTATACAATAGTGAATAACATTATTAATAGAGGATCATTGAACAAAATCAAATGGTAACAAAGAAATCCATCGATGATAGTTAAGCATCATATCATTTCAATCATAACAATTTTGTAGAATTTAGTTTAAAAAAGGAGCTCTGAACCAGCGCAGCTGAATATTTTTTATATAAAAGCTGCGCTATATAACTGTATTATTATTATTATTATTATTATTATTATTATTATTATTATTATTATAAAAACAAATTTGATAGTATGTCACTATATCAATTTCAGCGATAAATGCAAACAATTCTTTTACTGGTGAAAATAAAATCATTAAAACATCATAAAGTATCAAGGGTTGGTTAGTTACACGAAGGTGTCAGGCACTATTATAAATGAAACAATGTATGAACAGAGGACTCAATATGTGAATAAAATATGACGGATTGTTATAGAAGCTAAATGATAACACCATGACTCACACCAGACCTGACTCACACATAACTCAAAATGGGCGATTTTGCCAAAAAGGATTCGCGGAGGGGAGAGGGGGGGGGGGGGGATGTTTGAAAAACTGGATGATTGAACATGTGTACAAATCCCCCAAAACACCAACAAATACACACTCACACCTTTATATAAACCTGCAATTTCAACCTATAATATGATCGCTCTATACAAGCTTGATTAAGCATATTTCTGTCATTGTTATCATCATTATTACCAGTCAAAAAAATTATGATGTTTAAACTATTTGCATGAGTTTACATGTTGTAGTGTAGTTTGTGTCCATTGTTTGGCAAAAGATTCACGATAATCGGTATTATTTTCGACCTAACGTTATCGCTTCCCTGAACACATGACAATACATGACTTTTGCCACGTGGCTGTTTGGACTTGGCAATGGCTTTTGATTCATAGCATGTAGGCAGTGTGATGAAACTAAATAAATATTACACTGGCTACGTGTTCGATTGTTCTTTGAATAAAGGAAACAAATATTTAGACAAACGAGATATGAAACTTCTGTTTGCTGTTCATGACAAATTAGTAATCGCAATGAGAAAGATACAAACAAATGCACATCGATCTGGGTTTAAAAAAAAAATCTGCTGCCATAATAATTATGATGTGTGAAGGGTGACACAAAGATGAACAGTGATCATGTATAGATGAAATTTTGCCCTTTTCTGTTAAATTTAATTTTTGAAATTATTATAAGATTAACTGGTTACTGGTAATGGGTTAATGTTATTTATTTTCAAGATTTTCAAGTTTTCAAGAGCAGAAACAAAAAATAATGCTCACTACCCCCCCCCCCCCCCCTCGGGACCCCTTATTTGGCCCCCTCTCCTGCCGCCGGCTGGATCCGCCCCTACCTTGAGGTACTCCGCTTTTATTCAACTGTTATTAAATCACTGATACATCCATTTATTGATCCATTTTGTCAATTAAGCAAATATTCAAAAAATCATCTAAATTCTACTGAAGAGACCCCGAAATATCTTAGTTTTGTAATAATTATATGAGGAATAAGGTCAAATTCCCTCCGTAAATACCCGAACTTAATATTCGCTTTAACAAAATACGCTTTATGAATGAGTTTATCTTCGTTGTGTCTTTAGACTCATAGTAATAATATTATACATTTATAAATCCCTAAAGCGCAGAAATTGTACAATAACTATACTCTGCTGAGCTTCAAGAGCTTTTGTTGTGCTTGCAACTGCAATTGCAGTTAAATGAAAAGAGGTGATTTTTAATTCTACGGAGAGTCATTCAACAAGACGGGGGTTGCAAATGCCGATAACCCTTGTTCTGTCCGATGGGGTCCGCAGTAATAAGATACATAATAACCCCAATCATGCACATAAATATGATAAATATATACTAATTCATTTACGTAAATGAATGAATAGAAATTAAATTCAGCAAGGATGAATCGGCAGAATTCATAGACCCACGAAGGCTAGATTTATGATTGAGTTAAAAGCGTCATCTAAAATGCTTAATAGGAACTGAGAATGAAACAAATCTTGCAAATAGGTTCATGTTTAATGGAATTACACTTGTTTCAGGAATTTAATAAGTGTTTGAATATTCTCTTGAACGAAGCAAGTAAGAGGGAGTCTTCAATGCAGTCTGGTGCCTTGTGTTATTGCTGAGTTAACTGGAATTCAGAGTAAACAGATTGTTGTTGGAAGTTTCTAGGCGGAAAACATGGACACAAATGACCATGCATGTTGGTAGTTCGAGTATGTCACAGATGGTTAAAATATTTTATTAACAGAAATATTTAATCTGCTGACCCCTGATGAGTGCGATCATTTGATGAAGCTTGGTGAGGACCAGGGACTCCATCGCAGTCGGACCATCGCATCCGTGTTCAATGTGAAGTACGGCCTCTACGCAGAGGATGGGGTAACGCTGGTATACAACGTAGCGGAATGGAACCAGACGTTTAACACCTTCGATCTCAACGAGGATGGGACGATAGATTACAAGGAGCTGCACAGATGCCTGCCTGTACTGAAGGATCGCGACGTGGAGCTGAGCCTGGCTCAAGTTATAACGTAAGTTGTGTTTCACGAAAAACACGTAGCGGTGTTGTGGTCTAGTGGATAACTAACTCACCGGACAACGGATCACAAGGTGCAGGTCTCGAGCCCCTGCAACAGTGTGCTTTGGCAAGAATTGATCTACATTTGCCACACTCGATGTTAATGAGAACCTGGCAGGAACTAATTCCCGTCCCGGTTGAGATCTCATGTAGGTTGAGATCGAATTGTTTTTTAAAATTAATGTTAGTATTATTATTATCAATAGTAGTGCGAAATTTCTAGACAATAAATTAAAAAAACAAAAAAACAAAACAAAACAGAAACGTGTTAATTTGATGCGTTCGATTATTACTTGATGGCAACAAGAATCATTTAGTTGGAATCTTTGCGATCGACCTTTCGATTGACAAACGTCATGTTCGCATTGCATACCCAAATGTGCATCAATTTTTTTTGTCAAAATGATATCATGGTTTATTTAATTTATTTAATTTATTTTCTATATCTTATAATCTAGTCCAAAGATTTTATATTTGTGTCTATTGAAGAGGTGTGAGATAAACTTTGAATCTTCAATCTCGATTTCGAAGGCTTTTGACGGATCTTGATCTGGATGCAGACTCTAACGGCGTCCTCGACTTGAACGAGTTCTGGGCGATGATGACCCGGGGCTTGGATGACCAGGTCGATCAGTGGCTGGGGAGACTGCAAGCTGGCGAAATTATCACCGATGATAAAGTCAAAGGTCAACATAGAATAAGCGAGCAAGCTTGGCTCCATTTTATCACATCAAATGACCAGCTTTTGAGAGAGCTTCCATACAGGTGAGTTGAAAAGATTTGAATTAGGAGGTCACAAACTCTGGCCATTAAGATGTGGCAAGTTCTACACCCCCTTCCTGTACCGATGACTTTAGTCATTAGTCATATCGAGCTGACTAATTACGTGAAGGTGTCGTGGTATTAATGTGGTTCATTCATTTTCAATCCCGAGGCTGAGGGTTCGAATCCCAGCCCGGCAGCGATATTTTTTTCCCAAACAGGTTTGCCAATGCTAATATATCCGGTCATCTGATTGGCTGATATGTTACGTCATTAGCAATGACGTAACCGTTAGGGTGACAGATAGGGTTATAGAAATCATGCAGAATCACTTTTCATCAACCCATCGTTGGCTCAATCGGTAAGGACAGCATGTTACTAATAGCACTCTGAAGTTGACTTGAGAGTTCATATCTCAGTTTATTCAGTTTTGTTTTGCCTTTATAAATAGTGAGGCAAAGCAATAAATAATCAAAGTCTAATTGTTTGTGATCTCTTTCTAAGCTTCTAATGACGTAGAACATATCAGCCAATTAGAAGAACGGAAATATAAGAAATTGCAAACCTGTTTGGGAATACAAATTTCGCAGCCCGGCACTAACGTTATTTGACAGGAAAGATGCCGCAGATGAGGCTTTTATATATGGTGCTAGAACCTGATTGCTAGCAATACAGTACACATTATTTAGATCAGGAACGTCTATTTACAATTATTATCTTGATGAATAGTATTATTATGTTATAATTATTATCATCAATTTTTTAAATTGTAGTTATTAGTATTGTTATTATTATCATTATCATTATCACCATCATCATTATTATTACTGTTATAGAATTTCAGCATTAACAGGTCTCCATCCCGACATTGTGCGGTCCAGTGAAAGCATGCAGGTAAAAGTTGCTTACATTTCTCAAAATGAATATCTCCCGAAAGAAAATACTTGAGTCATTGAATTCAAATCAAATGTACTACCAAATATTGTAGCTCCATTTGCCGACATGCCAAGTTATGTCATACATAGCCCAAATTAATGTGAAATATTGGACCCAGTTATACTCACTTACACTGTTCATAATAACTAAACATATCGGATTAAATACTCTCTTCGAAGATGAACTTATATACAAATATGTCTAGTAACTATGAAGTTGATGGTAGAACGTTAAGTATCAATATTTTTGATAGGGTACTATGGCGACATGCACGATAAGTGTTGCTGAGGTTGATTATTACATATATTTTACATTAATTTTTTAAACAAAATGTACCTCACAACGGAAAAAGAAGATAACTCAATATTCATAGTTTATAACCATCCGAATTTGAAGTCTAATGAAGTTACGGCATGCTGTTATTCAGATTCTTTATCAATGAATAAATGATTCCTTATACGGTTTCTTTCTCACAATTTATTCATCACAGCCCAAAACATGGTAGGATACATACCTCATTTTTATTGGTCAAGAAGAGATTGACTATTCTATTACCCTGCTTTTGGGGTATGGTGTGGTATTTATTGAATCATGCATTGCACATGGATATCCATTGCACATTAAAAACGAGTGTACAATTTAAAACATCATTAAAGTATCATTTACATAATTATAAGTACACGTATATTTCAAATGTTTATTCTGAATTTTGTACCAAATGTAAAACAAAAGCAAAGATACGAGCAAGAAGGAAAATGGGAATATGTACCTTAACAAAACATGAATTCAAATTATTTATTTCCCCATTCTGATAGGTAAAAGCGTATACATATTATATACCTCATGAATAGATTCATATTCACTGATTGGTCAAAACTATATCACATGGGAAGGCACATCTCGATCTATCATTGCTTCAGAGGGTTGACCCAAGGTTAAAAAAAACCTGTGATAGAACGCGTAATCCCTCCGCGACTTTTGCACACACAACGCGTACGGGATTTCAAATGCCTCCAGCGGGCAACTCCCTCTGTGTCACGGCGCTCACGCCGTGCAATTTACGCTGGGTAGCAGTAACTGCACTACTTTACTGCAGTACTTGTTTAGATTGGATTTCCGTATGTTGGATTTCTTTTAGCGTTGGACATTTGAAACTTTTGAACTTCGAAAGACTGTAAATATGTTAAATAGACTAGTTGGATTTCCTTTCTTAAACTATATATTCATGAATCGACGAAAAGTATGAGGTATAATTTATAAAACAAATATGGACTGCTCTGTAATCGGATAGTGGTGAAAATTATCACTCCCTCGGTGGTGTTCATACCGGCCCTTCTATCACCCCCTAGGCTCCTCCTCAAAGGTGATAGAAGGGCCGTATGAACACCACCTTGGGAATGATAATGTTCACCATAGCATCCTCATGAGCAGTCAATATTTGTATACTGTTACCCTTTAAAGCCACTGTTCTGATTGATCAAGAGCAGGTTGCACGCTATTACCCTGGTGGATACTACCATGCCCACTACGACTCCGTGGAAATCAACCCTAGGACGAGCTGCATCCAGAGCATGATGACCTTACAGAACGTTAGTAATCTCCACCCTAAAGGAAGGATATGCAGGTACAAACCACATACCACTACCCCCCCCCAAGTAAAAAAAAAAACACCCTACTTTGATTGTTTCTCATCAATGAATATCTGCCCTGCCACGACCGTATCACCCATCCCCTTTCTCTTAATCCGCCTATAGTATTTTAAGATAGATTACTGTATTAACCTTCAAAAGACACTGTATGGCAGTTTGCCATCACTGTCTGCCAAGTTGGAAATAAATTGTACAGTGTGTTCCCTTGTGTTGCCTAATGTACTACACATGTAAAACACACCACGGTATGCTTGTTTGCAAACATATCGTGGAAACACTCCGATTACTGATATGATTACAAATACTTCATCCTTGCCAAAACTGAAGTCAGTTTAAATGTCAATTGTAGTGTAAACATGTAAATGTGACCTCTGGTGGTATCGCTTGCTGGAAAAGGTGTCAGTCAAACGCTTTTTTCAATGTACAATACTAATATAATTTTCAAGTTATGATGAATTCAAGTTAAATATCTAAAGATCAGATGAACATAGACATAATGATGATGGAATATTTAAATATCGTTCTGTTAGAAGAACAGATAACAGTATAATTATATTAGTTTTCTAAACTTAATATGACCTAAATGAGAGTGCTTAAGATTATTATATATATACGATATGTCTTCTCACAGGTATTTGGTCCTAGATTGAATTTGAACTAACTTCAATACCTTATTTGTAGGTACATCACCATCATGACATATTTGAATGACGTCGAGGAAGGAGGTGAGACAGCATTTCCATATGCTGATAATGCAACATACAGCGCTGAGGTAAAGACCTGGGTCCCGTTTTATGAAGAGTTACGATTGATCCGAATAAACCGCAAGTCTTCCAATCAATCGCAAGTTTGCAGTCTCCAATCTCTTTTGTGCATATTTGCAATTGATATCAACTGTTTATGAGACGGGGCTAAGGGGCCTGTGTCATAAAACTTAACTATCGATATCAACTGCCACAAATCTATTACACATTTACTGACAGAAAATTTAATGCAACTCCTTTAGAAGTTCAGATCATTGTGAATTACAAGTTTATAACAAACAAAACCCATGAACATCAAATCCGAAACTTCACACCATGCCCTGGTTTTCATGCATCAAGAACTTGCATCTGCAATAATGTAGAGGCTAGATGCTGTTTCTAGTCCACTATTGTGCATTATAATTTGCCCAGTTGCCCTTGATTAGAGTTGCGGAATTGAAGCATCGTGATCAGTCCTTATAATAAAGCCGTTAGCGTGATACGTAGTTTTTTTCAGCATAAGCCTCTCTTCAGTTTTGGAAAAAAACCCTGCAGCTCCTGAAATCTTTCATTTTATTGACTGAAGACAGCTTTACATATTAACTAGCATGTATTTTTGCAACCACTCAAGGCTGAGGTATTCCCTTTTTCTTGTTCATTCCACTTTTGGGTTTTATATTAGTTTCGATTTGTAGCAGAGTTAAATTCCCGAAAACATATAAGAACATAAAGTGCTTGACATGTACTTTGATGCAATTGACAATAATGATTCACTAGTAAAACTTTCTAACGTTTATAATTCATTCAGGTTGCTATTGAAAATGAGCCAACCACGACAGATCTGAAGAACCATTGTCATGATGCCAATATGGTAATACACCCTGCCAAGGGCAAGACTGTCATGTGGTATAATCACCTAGTCGACCCGGAAACAGGTATTTCCAGTGGCTTAATGACTTTGTTGGGGTCAGAACTCATCAAATCTGCATCACCACCAATTAGTAGAATGCAGGGGCGGCGGAGCGTCTTCTTAAATAGGGAGACATTGGTATATATACCCCTACATCGTCATGATGGTGATTACATTACCAGTATTGATATCAATATTTGTTTCTTTACCTGGTACAAGATACTGCTTAATTAAGCAAAACAATTTGCATTTGGGTGTAATGGTCTGAATATTAATTTTCGATCGAGCGAAGCGGCCGAGCAAACAATTTAAGATTTGTGAGGTCCCAGTGCGAAAAATTACATCTTATAAAGAATACAAAAAACAAACCCTGATGAGTATTTAGCACAATATAATGAAGAAAGACTAAAAAGCTCTTTTATAAGTAACAAAATTACAACATTTGTAAATGCGAGCGAGCGTAGCGAGTGAGCTCTAGGTAGAAAAGGGGCTCTAAATCGTCTTTAATTAGGAGTGCGTGTTGTGGGGAAAAGAAAGTAGGCACTTATCAAAAGGGAAAAGGACGGTTATTAGAAAAGAGTAGGTGCTCGTATCGAAGTAAAAAGGCAATTATCAGAGATAAAATTGGCTCTTCTTGCACCTTAAAGGGAACAGAGATGAAAAAAGGCACATGTGAGAATGGAAATGGGGAATATCATAATGTTGAAGGGAAGGGGTAGCTATCAGATTTTAATAGGTGCATTTATCCGATATTAAAAAAGGGCATTTTGAAAAGAGGGAGGGGCTCATATGAAAAAGGAAAAGGGGCACTTATCCGGAGGAAATATGGCACTTATTAGAAAGGAAAAGGGGCACGTGTCAAAATAAAAGAGGCTCTTATCAAAGTTGGAAAGTAGCATTTAAGATAAAGGGAAGAGGGTTATTATTAAGAAGGAAAAAGTACACTAATTAAAAAGGAAAAGAGGTACGTGTCAAATTAAAAAAGGGCCAAAATATCAGAGGTTAAAAAGGAAATTTCTCGCACCTGAAAAGACGTAGTCACCAGAAATGAAAAGAGAGGGAGCGGACAATTATTAGAAAAGAAAAGGGGCACTTGTCCTATGTAATAATGGGCTTTTTGGAGGCACTGTTCCCCCTCCCCCTCCTAAATCTATTTGGGGGTCGACTGCCCCCCCCCCATCAGTACGCCAGTGGGTATATCTGTTGTACAATTTTAGGAAGGGAACTGCTAGATTTTCATGTCATTACACATTTTGAAAACGATATTCCTTACAAAAATGGCAATAAAATCAAAAGCCCTCAGAAAAGACTTTCCTACCCAATAAAACAATAGCCAATAGGCGAAATCTCGTTTGACTATAGCGTCTGAACAGAATTCTTTTTTATTCTGTCTTGTGTCACTTTCATCTTCTCCGTAGCATAACATCCTAACTTCTCTTTATATATTAAAAAAAATATATATCTGACATTTTCAGGTTGGCTAGGGGCACAGGATAAATATTCTCTACATGGTGGATGTAAAGTAAAGCGTGGAGTCAAGTGGATAGCAAACAACTGGATAGCTGTAGATGACATATACAGTCAGTGAGTATTCCAATGTATTCCCTTATCTTGCGCGTGTGGTATATCAACGATGATCCCCGATATACTTATTTTTCAGGTTTCCAACAAATCCGAATACATGAGGTGGGTAAGCGCGCGCGCGCGCGCGTGTGTGTATGTATGTATGCGTGTGTGCGTGTGCGTGCGTGCGTGTGGGTTTGTGCAAAATGTCATATTTCGAGTTTTCGCGAAATTCTTGGAGGACCTTTGGTAGGTGCAGCCTAACCTTTTCACTTTTGATATCTTAATTCGCGATCGGGTATGTCAAAACAATTTTTGAGAAATTCATTTTATTGCCATTTTTATTGAACACATTCTTGTTTTGTCCAAAAACGCCTGAATCCGAAACATAAACCTTAGTAAAGAACTTTCGTTCGATGACATGACAAATGTTTTCAGACGTCAGCATATTTCGAATAATGACCCCAAAATCAAATTCATTGCCATTTTTCTGAAACATCGAGGTCACCTTTAGGATGCCTGAAAACCTCAAGACACCAAAGAGGAACCCAATCAGAGAATATGAGTATTTTTGCCAAAAATATTGGGGCTCAAGCTCCCTCTTTCCCCCAAAAACCTCGATAATTGCCAGGTTCAGCAATTAACTTGAAATGAGACTGCTGCAATAGTCATCATCATCATTATCAATAATATTGTTATTATTCACAGCAAACTATAACGTATTTATTAAATTTGCGTTTGCAGACAAATGGAGTTTCATAAGAAATATTTTGCGAAGCACGCAGTTCCAGGATCCAAGCCAGCATTGACAGTACAAAGCGATAGGATGGAAACAGACGCATACACTGTGGATTCTTCGACCGGCACAAAATCATCCAGTGAAGACATCGATATTGGTTCTTCAGAGACGACAAACGCAGCTTCAGAAAAAGCCAAGGCACAACGGGAGGGCGCTGGTCAAGATGGAGAGCCGCAAGACGGTCTTGTTGATGGGTCACGTGATACAGCTGCAGAACCTGGCGGGTTAAAGGGAGAACTCTGATCTCCGTGTCTCACCCACCCCGTCCCCCACCCCGTCCCCCACCCCGTCCCCCACCCCACCCCACCCCACCCCACCCTCTATTCGTTTTTGAGGGATTTTAATTGTTTATATTTTATTAGATTATTTTACCTGACGGCTAAGAAAGCATGTGTATGCTCTTAGGTAAGGAACCAGGGGACCGACGGCTTTAAGTCCTCTCCGAGGACTTGGTAATGAGGATTCATGTCTTACCAAAGGGCACCACAGCACATCGACTTGGGTTTCGAACCCGGGACATCCCGGTAACAAGATCTTTGCTCTACCATTGAGCCAACTGTGCTTATATTTATTATTTTCAACGTTAATGGGTACGCATAATGTCAAAGAAATGTTAAGTATACAGTCAGCTTCCAATTTCAGAAACCCTAGGGCCAAAGCAATTTAGTGATAAAAAGATAAAAATATTTTGCGCTTTATATAAGGTTCATATTTTTTTTTAATGAGTTGTAGAATCTTGGTCAGTGTACACTCCAAACCGATTTTTCTATTTGATACAAACATTTTGCGTTGCATGAAATCTCTGTTGTATGCAGTGTTTCGTTTTCGCTACAGGGTCTCAGAAACTTTCGCACCAATGATGTTTTGACTTTATATTCGATTTATCTGCTATTTCATTTAGTTGTGTATGTTCTCATGAAACTCATGCGCAGAGTAAATTATCTATTTAATAAATAGGTCAATAGCATTTAATCTAATATTTCTTTTTTTTCTTCAATATTCTTTTTTTCTTCTTCTCCTGCTTCTCCTCCTCGTTTTTCATTGGGAAAGGTTAGCAGGATATCGCGTCTAAGGTTTTATGTTGCTCAAGGCTGGGTCAGATTTTTCCCTATAACCAATGAAATTCATCTGAAATTTATATTTAAACAAAAATATATGCCTCCGCGGTAAACGAAGATTCGAGTTATTTCATAGGTATGGTAGTTTTATTTATTAATAAAAAGATGTTAACGTACTTGTTAAATTTTATTTTTAAAAACATTGTGTAAATTACGATTTTATCGCGACCTTCTCAATAATATAAAATTGTAGAATTGATTTTAATAATTGTATTCACATTGATTTTCTGCTTTTGAATTTAATGTTACTTTAGTAAGATTTAGAGCCTATAAATTGTACAATACTAAGTATTGATTAAGATTCATTGTGTTTGTTAAGATTGTATTTTAACAAAAAATAATTTGAAACAAAATTGTTAAAGAAGTATGACATGTTTTAAATTGCAAATTATCATGCAATTCAGCCGAGGCTGCAAAATGATGCTATTAATAAACTGAACTGAACTGACATTTGTGCAATCGTTTTGTAGTGGTTGCTACAGTTTTATAAAATGCAGTACAACAGGGGCGGCCGAGCGACTTTCAAAGTGGGGGGGGGGGGGCACCAACAAAAAAGGGCACTTTCTGGAAAAAAGGGCACCTACAGTGGGAAATCTCAAAGCGAAAATATACAATTTTTAGACATTGGTATATACCCCTACATTGTGATTACATTATCGGGGATGATTTCAATATTTGTTTCTCTTCATACATCATACAAGATATCGCTTAAGCATCAAACTTTACAGTTGGGTGTGATGTCTGAATATGCATTTACGAGCGAGCGAAGCGAGCGAGAAAATTTTTAAAGATCTGTGAGGTCGCAGTGCGAAAAATTACATCTTTTAAAGAGGAAAAAAGCCAATCGTGATGGGGTTATAAGCACATTCTCATAACGGAAGACTGAAAAGACCTTTGATAAGTAACATAATTATATAATCTTTAAATGCGAGCGAGCGCAGCGAGCGAACTTTGGGGGAAACTGCTCTTAGTCGCTTTAAATAAGGGGCACGTTTAATGATTACATGAAAAGGGGACAATTATCGAAAGGGATAAGACACTTATTAGAAAAGAAAAGGAGCACGTGTATAAGTACAAAGGATAATTATAAGAGGTGAAAATGAGGCATTTTTTCACTTGCAAAGAGGCACTCACCAGTGATGAAAAGGAGGCGTTTACGAAAATGGGAAATAGGCATTTGTTGACGGAAAAGGGGCACCCATCAGATTTTAATAGGGTCATTTATAAGAGGTGAAAAGGGGATAGGTCCCTTATTAGAAAGGAAAAGGGGCACGTATCATTATTAAAAGGGGAATTATCAGAGTTGCAAAGGGGCACTGACCAGATATGAAAAGGGGCACTTATGAAAATGTAAAAGGGGCACTTATAATAAAGGAAAATGTGCATTTGTTGAATGAAAAGGGGGCACCGTTCAGATGTTTAAAAGGGGCAGTTATGAGAAGGGGAAGGGGAAGTTATGAGAAGGGGAAGGAGCTCTCTCTTTTTAATGGGGGCACTTATCATAAGGAAAAGGGGCACTTATTAGAAAGGGAAAGGGGAAGTTATGAGAAGGGGAAGGAGCTCTCTCTTTTTAATGGGGGCACTTATCATAAGGAAAAGGGGCACTTATTAGAAAATAAGAGGGGCACATGTTAAAATGAAAGGTGCGCTCATCCGAGTTAAATAAGGGGTAGTTATTAAAAGGAGAAGGGACACTTCTTACAAAGGAAAAAAGGAGAAGTTGTCAAAGTAAAAAGAGCACCTCTCAGTTTTGAATAGGGCAATCATCAGAGGTGAAGGAAGCACTTATTAAAAGTGAAAAGGGGCACTTCTCGTACCTGAAAAGAGGCACTTACTAGAGATTAAAAAGGGCACTTATTCAAGATAATTTCAAGATTCATGAGAATGGAAAATGAACATTTATTGCAAAGGAAAATGGGAACATGTCGAAGGAAAAGGGGCACGTGTCAAAAATAAAAAGGGCACTCGTCAGAGGTGAAAAGGGGAAAGGGGCACTTTTACTAAGTAATAGGGGCACTTGTCAAAGTAAAAGGGGCACCTTTCCTATGTAAAAGGGGCACTTCTTACAAAATAAAAGGGTCACTTTTCCTATGTAAAAAGGGGCATTTTGGGGGTATCTGAAAAAGTGGGGGCCGCCTCTGCAGTACAATATATTTGTTTAGCTCTATGTTGCCGTTTTTGTCGATGATACAATATGCATTTTAATTACTAAGAAGATTTGGATACTTTCCTTTATGCCGTGAAGATGATTGACGCCTCGATGTTGAGTGTTGAGCTACTTGGTTGCGGAGTCTCCTGTGTATCGTCAGAAAGTTTAACGTTCGTCCTGAAAAGTGCTGTCGTGCCCTTGGTCTTTCTTACTGCTCGTTTGACATCTTTTAAAGCTTGTCTACACTCTGTTTGCAGCAGTCACATCCCAAGTCTGGGAAGTGATGCTGAAGTAAATCAAATTTCTTTTAAGACTGTCCTTGTCACGTTTGCACCTGTGGCGGATCCAGGGGGGGGGGGCCAAAAAAGGGGGAAAGATTATTATTTTTTGCTAATGAAAGCAAAAAAAAAAAAAATGTTCCTTCCCCGTCCCCCAAGCCACTGGACGAAATATCTGACGACGTAATTTTTCCAAAATCCGGGGCAAAAGACAATAAGACCCCTGAGCTTCTGACCCCACACCAATTTGTGTCCTGCCAGTGTCACAAATTAATAAGGTATCAAAATATGCTCATCGGACAGTAATTCAATGCCTATACTCCTCGAGCTTCTGGGGGCTCCAACCCTTGACCCCTTCCGAGAAACGTTTAGCGGGGTCTGCATGTAAGAGTGGGGTCTTCATGGGGATTTTTTTTGTTTGCCCCCTCTTAAAAAATCCTGGGTTCGCGCCTGGTTTGCACCAACCTCCTCTGTTTCTCTTTCCAGTGATTAGTTCTCCATGCACACACTGACCGGCGTAGACAAATAGGCATTTTAGGCATTTTTTTTGACAGATTGAAGTATATATATATATATATATATATATATATGTATGATAAACATAAATAATTATATTTATTCAATAGTGTTTAGAACATGTTTATAAAAGTGACATTTCCACAATACCATTCTGCCTTACCATGAAGGGAACTTAGAAAATGAAGAAATAAATGAAATTCAGCGAGACAAGTTTGAAGCAATATGACATGATAAAGGTTGAAAGATGTGCAGTTTTCTTGAAACCAAAAAAGCACTACATTTCTCCCCAGGAATTTTGTTTTCTTCTGGTGGACCAAAGACGTTATTTACAGCAAGGTATGTCTGCTATATAGTTGGCTAGATGCATACCATATGAAAGATTCAATTACATACTAATTATCATTATTTGCTATCAGTAAATGTTTCCCTCTGCGTGTTTTGTGACTACTCTTGATCCCCCCCCCCCCCACTCCGGGAGGGGCCGCATTCATGTTCCCAAAATGTCCGGTAAAGGGGTACTTTTCACGCAACAAAGTCCGGCTCGTAACATGCACGCAACAAAATCGGTCCGTATTGACTTTACACACTGGACTTAGGGGGTGTTTACAAAGGGAGTGAACATGCTTACGCGTACCCTAAATAACATTGAGTGGGGGGGGGGGGGCTATTGATGTTCATAATAACATTAAAAAAAAGTGGTATCTCTATGGTATTTCATTACAATTTATTATATTGGGAGGGGGGAGTATTTATTCGCCTTTAGCTATAAACACATGCACACCTTCACAACTGAGCATTTTAAAGCATTTTAAAGGTCCCCTAGTGTCCAGGGGGCGGAGCCCCCGGAAGCTCAGGGCTCATAGGCATTTAACTACGGTCGGATGAGTATATTTTGAAACCTCCGATTTGCCGACACTCGAGCCCCCCCCCCACGAGCCCTGCGGTTTCTCTTTCTTAGGCCCTGACATGTAGGCTTCCAATGTTTTGCCTGACTGTAAATTTGGGAATTTGATATTTTCCAAGAAACGCATGAAAAGTATTATTTACAAAAAACTGTGAGGAAAAATCATATCATAAGTTCAGCAACATTTGTAAATCACGTTTGAACTTTATTGGGAGGGTGAACTGACCTCCCCCAGCCTCCCTCCTCAGTACGCCAGTGCCCCCACCGCAGACTGCCCCACATTTGCCACACCAGCCAACAGAACCAAACACACCACCCCCCCCCCCCCCCTTTCCCGTTTCGTACATTGTAGCATCCAAAAAATTAAACCCATGTCGATGTCACAGAGAAATTAAAGAGCGCCATCTCAAGGTCCGACTCAGAAAGGAACATTTTCGGGCTCGGGAAACAGGAAGGTCAATAATATCGTTCATGAAGTGTCTTTAGTTTTAAAGCCTAGTCTACTCCTGTAAATCACACTAATTAGACGGGTGCGGTTACAATTTCTGTTGTTATCGTCATTCATATAAAGAAAGCATGACTACTATTACACGAGTCGTTTCTGGGGAGGCAAGCGAATCAGATTCGGACGACGAACTGACTGCAGCAGCCCAGCTTGTAGCGGGCCGCAGCCAGTCGTCCATCGGGGAGGAGCTGCGGCAAGCAGGTGTCGTGGTCCAGGGCGAGGCTTCGGAAACGGATATCGAGGAAGATGAAGAAATGCATCTAGCTAGGGCAGAACAACAGCAATTTCCTTCACAGTCAAACATTCCGCCGCTGAAAGGTTTGTATGAAAATGAAAACCAAATTAAACTGAACAAGTTAGCTGGAATTGAAAATGTGTTGCATGTCATGTCACTTGACGAGTCTGGGCTGAGTGAGTGAGTGTAAAACCAAGATGAGAGTTGTGGAGAGGAGAGGGAGCTCGGAGCCCTATGGCTATGTCTACACATCTAACATTTTACGGCGCTAGTGTACTTTTGTATCCATGTTTTTACCATTTTCATATTGATCATTCTTAGCAAAGGAATTGAGCCCAATTTTTTACTAATTTTAATCATAACCATATCCATATTCCACCTGAATTTGGATCACATCCGACATTGGGAAGCCTCCGGTTAGGGCTTCAATGTTGACGTTGTCGCTCAGTACCGTCTCTACGCTATAGCTCTGCACATCAAACTGAAGCTATCAGTCAAAAATTGTGCAAGCTTCTTGTATGGTTTATGGTATTGTGCATGCGCTTCCCACAATACATCACGGCTAATTGACTAAATCAAAGTCTAAAATGAGCGTTTGTCAACCCTTTTTATGTTCCTTGTCAATGTTATTTACGCAAAGTGTGGAAAGTAATGCATTCCTCGTGCAAAGTTCTCATTTTTTAATGACAAGCCCTAACTCCAAATAACCTCAGGAATTTCTCCCAAAGGTTGCTTGTACATTACAGTACTTTTCAGAATGTGAGTGAAACATTAAAGTGCTAAAAATTAGGCATGTAATGACTAATGTTTTAAAAAGATGTACACCATTTCCCCTTAGGGGACAACATTTTAATAACCAGGCAGGAAGGGACTGTCCTTTCCCACTTATTCAATTATTTAATTTAAAATGACAAGGATAATGTATAACAACAGAAGAAGACATCTACTATCGATGAACTTATGTATAGTATTAAAAAGTAAAGTATATTATACCATATTAGCCAGTGATAGGTGGCTATTAAATTTAGACACAATACGTTTTTAGAAATCTTTTCTCCAGAATTATTTAAAACTTCTAAACTAAGATTGTGAAAGTCCTTAAATATTGTTACTGTTTGAACTAAAAAGAGAACAATCCTGAAAAAAAGGAGTTGCCATGGCAGTTTGAATTTGAAATTTCTTTTCCTCTAATCCTACGTAAGGATATTGCACCACATCCCCTTGATTTATATAATTCTATAATCCTCTTATTCCTACACTGACGTTTGCCTTTGTTTTAGTGCTGTAGCCGAACCGAATGGAAGTTCGCCGAACATGGCACTTCCGAACCGAACCGAACCGAACGCAAAGGCCTGGTTCGGATGTTCGGCAGAAAAATGTTAACGTTTTTGCAAGCTAATAAACTTGTCATTTTGTACCTTTTGTTGCTATTCAAGATGGCACCTTTCATGACTCTAACATTAGACAACAACCGTCTCGGAAAATCTTGAAAAAATATCATTTACTGACAAATTGAAAACATGATTCTTTTAAATTGAAAATAAAACACAATTCAAGATGGAAATACGAATGTAAGTAGTACTTTTCTTCACAAATAATTACATTTAGAGCAGTTTTTTAGCGTGAAATTTGTGCTGGTCGGAAGCACTGTTTTTTCAGCAGGAGTGGGCAGAAGTCCTTCGTGCTGGTCGGGCCTGGCCGGCCGGCCCGCCAAGTGCCGACCGCCGTGGCTATAACGCTGCTTGCTATTATATTACCGAACCCCGAACCGAACCAAGTTCGGGTGAAAATTGCCGAACTCTGCCGAACCGAACCGAACACGAACATAGCGTCTGACTTACAGCACTACTTTGTTTCCCTCTCCCAGTTAACCGAGCATCTCGTTCTCCATCCATCGGCAGCCAGTCATCCATCAAGTCAGTCACCTCGGCCTCGCAGGTCAAGGTGTCGCCGCTGGACCCGCCCCGTTACGACACCCTCCTCCACAGGAAGCTACGAGAGCGCAACATCAGTCTTCAGGTCAGTCTCCAGGAGGCCGTAGCTCAGGCCATACAGGCCAAGCACAAGGAGTTCAGCAACACCAACCAGATGCTCACCAAGTCACAGATGGTCATCCAGGTAAAAAATAATAATAATAGCTAGTTCTTATATAGTGCTTTTCAGGACCAAAGGCCCTCTCAAGGCGCTTTACATTATTACCCCGGTCATTGGATTCAGGCTTACCCGCACACAATGTACATGTATGTAGGGGATCAAATTGACATTGTGACAATAGTAACAATAGGGCAATTCCACGGTAACGGAAGGACACTCAGACAAGATTTTTGAACTTCAGGTTCATACTAAAAGAACTGTTTTATTAGTATAAGATGTGAAACAGTACAGATATAATACCTATATAAGTGCCTTTAATTCTCCCAAAAAAAATTGTCATTATAGTTAAGTAGTTTAAGAATGTGCATATTAATTATCTCGGTAACGGAAGGACATAAAAATGGACATGGTTTTTCCAGTTAATTAGTGTTTATCCAAACTTTGTGAAGTTGATGAAGCTTTCCACTTGACTGAAACACATTTTGTTCCCCATAGTTTAATACATACTAATAAAACATTTCTTTTAGTATGAACCTGAAGTTCAAAAATCTTGTCTGAGTGTCCTTCCGTTACCGTGGAATTGCCCAATAGCTTCTAATGCATTCAAATACGTCATCAAAATAGTCTGTAAATAACTTCTGATTTACAGACAATTTCATCAATTGTTGATGTTCAACAGTTTTAATATCTTCAGGTAGGCAGGCAAGTTCAAAGTTCATTGTGTATTTTATTGTGTACTTTATTGTAACAGACTTCAGATATTTTAAAATTCCTGATGATTGTGCGCTTATTAATTTGAAAGCCCTACTGTAACTTGGATCAGAGGAAAATTAAAGTTTTGTTTTGGTATTCCAAGAAGAACGTAACGTAACATATATGTATGGGACCCTCAAAACACTCCCCCCCCCCCCCCCCCCCCCCCCCCCCCGTGAATACCAATTCTGCCTAGAAAATTAACGGGTCATCAAAAATGTAAGCTACAGTGGCATTTGCCCTGATTGTTGTTTAGCTTAGGTTTAGGGTTGACGCGAAAGTATTATGTCCAGGATTGAACTTAAGAATTTGATTGGTTTTCAAAATTGAGTTCCGAGCCACTGTCATAGGAGCATGTGTCATAGAACCAATTAATTACATCATTGTCGTTGAATGCTTCATATTGATGCTCTTGCACAAGCAAACAATTAGATGTACATGTAAATGTCCTACAAAATGAGTAGAAGAAATAAGTAGACCAAAGCTCAGCATAACATAGCTAGGGCATTGTTTTAATAGAAAGGAAATGTACAAGACTATCACAGATGTAGGATTAAAGAAGTATAACTTACTTTGAGTTGAGTTAATATTTTGCAACGTCCAAATTCAACATGCATCATGGTTTGCATTTTTTTATTGCAGGATGTATGCTACAGTATGCGACATTTCTCAGACGACATCAAGCGCACCAATGAAAAACTGGACATCATCAGTACAAGTGGATATTTGCCAGAATTTAACTTTCCATCCAATGGATCATGATGAGGCACAGCTCCCAGATGGTTTTTGGTTGTTTATGTACATTTATTTGTACATTTATACACGTTGATGGCGATCAGTGATACAAGTACTTACCTGCAGAATGTCTTGACGGAAGTGAGACAATTCAGTAAACTGATGACAGACTAAATCATAATAATAATATTGATAGTTACATTTATGTTGCACACATATTCTATTGCTCACACATCCATTGCAGGGTTCGAGGTGCCTTCAAAGTACTAGGTTACCCTGGCTTTAGGCCCACTGCCTAAAGGCTCTCTAAGCATTCATGGAATAATTTCCTACCAGGTACGGTAACTATTTACCACACCTGGGTGGAGAGTGGTTAGTGTAGATTAATGTCTTGCCAAAGGACATTAGTGCAGTGCAGTGCAGTGACGGGACTTTAATCGCGAACCAAGCGATTCATGGTCTGGTGACGTATCTGTTAGACCATGACACCTCCATGCCAAAGAGAATAGAGAAATCACTCTATCATGCAGAGTTCTAAAGGAAGGCAGGTGCATTCTTCAGTCTGAATTTCAACAGTTTCCAGATTTCGTGGTCATTAATCTATTTACGGACAAAAATAAATGTAAAAATAAACATAAATCACGTCTTTCACTGTAAGACGTTTTATTTCCAGTTTCAACTCGTAATCCAATTTGAGTGAGAAGTTTTATCGCAGGGAACTTCAGCTGAGGATACAAGTTTGTAGAGTAGATGGAAACAAAATGTGTTATATATGTACATGTACGTGTTAATCAATATTTCAAAAAATAATTTACCTGGACAGAAAGCAAGAAGTTAATGTAAATTGTCTTTTTTTCAAACACAATTTCTCCTAAAAAGTGTGTTCAGAAGTACTTTTTTGTCTATCCTATTTGTTTACTTCCAAATCGAGGCAGAAACCACTTGAGCAAAATAAACAACTTTAAGGGGTTGGCGATAGATAATGTTACAAGTAAACGAAAAAGACAGCTTGGCACAACTCCTACGCATTTCAACTTTTTGGTGAGCCTTGTTTTATTTTTTTGTATACAGATTCTAATTGATAAAGGACAATATACTAGCTTTAACATTACTTGCTTAGAGTCTTTTGCTTAGAGCTGTAATCAGTAAATTAAACAAATGAGAGGCAAAGCATAATTGTTATGGATGTAATTTGGCAGGGATCACAGACTCTTGTAAAACCTTAGATCAGCTACGTTTGCATGATACATTGTACTTGCAAACAGGCGCGTACGCAGGATTTTTTCAAGGGGGGGGTTTTAACATTTATAAATCGGTCCGAAAATTTCGCAACGACTCAGCCAGCCGCTGAATAAGCGGGGGGGGGGGGGGAAGAGGACACATTTTTTTTTTTTTTGGTCCCAAAAAAAATCGCAACGACTCAGCCGACCGCTGAATAAGCGGGGGGGGGGGGGGGGGGGGGGGGGTAAGAGGACACTTTTTTTTTTTTTTTTTGGTCTCGAAATTTGGAAATTTGACATTTTGCTCCGTTGGGGGGGGGGGGTAAGGTCACCTTTTTTAGGTCGGCCATGGGAATAATTTTTTTTTTTTTTTTTTTTTTTAATAATTAAAAAAAAAAAAAAAAAAAAAAAAAAAAAAAATCCAAAAGGGGGGGGGGGTTTTAGGTTTTTTTTAGGGGGGTTTACACAGAAAAAATTTCCAAAGGGGGGGGTTTAACCCCCCAAACCCCCCCCCCCTGCGTACGCGCCTGCTTGCAAACCTCCGGCATCGGTGTGCAAATGACCAACAAAGGATCCTAGCATCTATATAGCATGGCTGCTGCATTTCTTTCCAAAGATGTTGACTAAAACATTCACACAGAAGAGGTTTTCTTACATGTAGAAGGTTCACTAAAATTCATCAGAAATTAAAGATAAAGTTCCGGTCAGGCGATTGCATTGAGAAAGAAACCGTGTGGAATCGATCAGAAAAGGTTGATCATGTAGCATGTAAGTATTGGTGTGTACTGCAAGGTTCTGGAGTCATCAAAATGATGAGAAAATTGGCCAAGTCTTGGCAAAGTAACAAGCAGTGTACACAGAAAAATGTATATGGGACTACACAAACATTTGGCATAAAAACAGGGCCTCATTTTTAAACTGTGACTATTCATATTTAGAATATGAAGATATTTGAAGAGCCATGCTTATCAGGGGATATTTTGACTCTGATGTTTTTCCACACTTGCGAAATTATTTTTCACCTCTCCCCAGAACTCGACTTTCTCTTTAGAGATGTAACATTCAGATATTTTGCAAGTTTATAAAAAAATGGTAGAACAATATGAGACTGTATATTCACCATTTTTCATTTCCTTTGGCTACCATTAATGTTTATCATCTATTGAGGGACGAACTTCTTGAAGTCTTCTCAAATATGTAGCAAATGCAGCATATTATCTTGTTACCCTATGCTCATTACCAGTCTGCCTCTAGTCCTTAATTCTTATTGTTTTTTCTGTTATGTCTACCGGTATGTTCTGTGAAACAAAATTCAGAAATTTATGCATGTACATTTATGAGAATAGAATGCATACAATGTTAGCACATTGCATGATGGGGCAAGATCAGCAAAAATGTTCATGATTGAAAAATAGTTGAATCAGAGTTAAAGATAAAGGCCAGTTATGGTCATGTGATTGCATTGTGAAATAAACGTTTTGGAATCACTCAGAAAAGGTTGATCATCTAACATATAGGTATTGGTGTGTACTGTAATGTTCTGGAATCATCAAAATGATAAGAAATTTGGCCCAGTCTTGTTTAAGTTACAAGCACTGTACACAAAAAGATGTAAATTGGACTACGCAACACGTGCTCGACACGTGCACAATATCTATCATGTCCAAATGGATATAATAATATACCAAATATATCAATTAGTAGGCCGTTTCTCTGCAAAAAATTTGTATCATCACATATTAGTCGAAACATATTCTTTCACATACTTAAGAGCTTCCATTTCATTTTTTGAGAGGGGGGCGTTTCCAAAACTGGACTGTATCTTTAAAAACAAGCGTAATACCCAATTTTGCAAATTTCCTTTAAATAACTTGTGTTTACAGTATGTAGTTCTTTTTGTCATTGCTATGTGTTTTTTCACTTTCCTTTTCTCTCTATGAGTACATGTATTGTATTTGTATTTGTATTTGTATAATGTATAAGAAGTGCAATTAAATATTAATGCTATGCTAAGATATTATAGAAACTTATCAGTGCAATGAAAAAGAATGAACCTTTATGAATTAAATGCATGATCAATTGATGAAAAGACTAATCATAATGTATCAGAATTCTCATTCCCATTAATTTTGAGGGCTCAAATATTTGGCTGGAAAAGTGTTTCGGAAATTGAGACAAAATATGTTGAATGAGATAGTGATACCTTGAAGATGAACTTTGTTTCTTAATGAATGCAATTTGATTTCATTTCTCACCTGCAACTCTTGATAGATGCACAAATACACATGAACATGGAAGCGTAATACAGGGGTCAAAGACATCTTCCACAGATGAAAATTGGCCTTTTTGAAATTCATAATTTTGGCTAAAATTGGTGGGCTAACCCCTTGCAATTTTTTTCAAAAGGGGACATTTTTCGACTTTTCATGAAATTATCTGAAATAACATGTTTTGAATGAACAGGGGGCATAATCACCTCCTACAGATAAAAAGGTTCATAATTTTTGTCAAAAAGGGGCATTTTTTAACATTTCACTTAATGATCTGCGATAACATATTTTGAATAGACAAGGGTCAAAGAGCGAATAAGCCTTTTTGAAAAACGAAATTTTGCCATTTTTCTCAAAAAGTGTAATTTTTATACGTTTCATGAAAAAAAATCTGCAATGACATATTTTGAATGGACAGGGTCAAAGAGATGAAAAGATATGAAAATAAGCCTTAGTTTTTGAAAATTCATGAATTTTGGGTCAAAAATTATGGGCTAACCCCTTGCCATATTTGTCATTAAGTATCATTGTTCCAATTTTCATGAAATGATGTGCAATAACATGTTGAATAGACAGTGGTCAAAGAGATGAAATGATATGAAAATAAACCTTTTTGAAAATTCATCAATTTTGGCCAAAAAGATGGGCTAACCCCTTGCCATTTTTGTCAAAAAGTATCATTTTTCAACATTTCATGAAATGATCTCCAATAACATATTTTGAGTGGACAGGGGTCGAAGACATGAACAGATATGAAAATGAGACTTTTTGAAAATTCATGAATTTTGGCCAAAAAAGATGGCCATTTTTGCCATTTTTGTCAAAAAGGGTCATTTTTTCTTATTTAATGACATGATCTGCAATAACATATTTTGAATAGACAGGGGTCGAAGACATGAAAAGATATGAAAATAAGCCTTTTTGAAAATTCATGAATTTTGGCCAAATTGGTAGGGCGATTTAGTCGATTTTGTCAAAAAGTATCACTTTTTCATATTTTATGAAATGATCTGCAATAACATATTTTAAACAGACAGAGGTCGAAGACATGAAAATAAGCCTTTTTGAAAATTCATGAATTTTGGCCCCCAAAATAGGCTAATCCCTTGCCATATTTGTCAAAAAGAATAAATTTTCAACATTTCATGAAATGATCTGCAATAACATATTATGAGTATACAGGGGTCGAAGACATGAAAAGATATGAAAATGAGATTTTTCGAAAATTCATGAATTTTGGCCAAAAAAGATGCCATTTTTGTCAAAAAGGGTCATTTTTTCATATTTTATGAAATGATCTGCAATAGCATATTTTGAATAGACAGGGTTCTAAGAGATGAAAAAATTTAAAAATAAGCCTTTTTGAAAATTCATGAATTTCGCCAAAGATAATGGGCTAACCCCTTGCCATTTTTGTCAAAAAGTATCAGTTTTCTACATTCCATGAAATGATCTGAAATAACATAGTTTGAATAGACAGGGGTCAAAAAGATGAAAAGATATGAAAATATATGAAAATAAGCCTTTCTGAAAATTCATGAATTTTGGCCAAAATGGTAGGCTAACCCCTTGCCATTTTTGTCAAAAAGGGTCATTTTTTCATATTTTATGAAATGATCTGCAATAGCATATGTTGTATAGACGAGGGTCTAAGAGATGAAAAAATTTAAAAATAAGCCTTTCTGAAAATTCATGAATTTTGGCCAAAATGGTAGGCTAACCCCTTGCCATTTTTGTCAAAAAGGGTCATTTTTTCATATTTTATGAAATGATCTGAAATAACATATTTTAAATAGACAGGGGTCAAAGAGATGAAAATAAGCCTCTTTGAAAATTCATGAATTTTGGCCAAAAATTATGGGCTTACCCCCATGCCATTTTTGTCAAAAAGTGACATTTCTCTGAATTTCATTAAATGATCTGCAGTAGCATATTTTGAATAGACAGGGGTCATAGAATTAACCGATTTGAACAGATTGAATATTGAACAGAGTCTTAAATTTAATTTAAAAAATATTTGTTTCATGGAAACATCTTCTGATAATCAAATTCAAGGAATCAGTTTAAGAACTATTTTTATATGGGGAGAGTTTTTGAAACCCGTCTTCATATAAAAGGCCTTATCATTAAAAGAAAGACATTATATACGCCATCTTAAAATATATTGGTGGGTGACGGCTCTTGGCTCTTAAATGAGAGATCCTGAGTTCTGAGTTCTGCCGAAAAGTGCGTTACAGGGAAAAAATAATATTTTAAGGAGCTTCATGGCATAGTAAAGTTCTTTAATTTTAATTTAGGTTTGTATTAACCAAAATCAAAGAAAAATCACAGTAAACAAGATATAAACAAGATATTCGGGGTATGTGGCAATGGAGAAATAAATATGTAAACAAACAGAAAAGTGGTTCTGATAATCATGTCTTTTGATAGATCATCCATCGGTCAAACAATAGGTGTATAGTATCGAGTCATCATCCGATCAATCAACCATAATCATGATAAACTTGTCGATTTTGAAGTTTTGTTAGGATCGGTTTCACGTCAAGATGGATATGAAAGGGGAATAATTGTTTGCTCGTTGAACACGCTCAGTGAGCACTTGTGCTGTTTGTCACTTGAAATGAAAACAAAAATGTTGAGGAAAAACCAAAACAGTTCTTAATCTTTGACGATACTCATTTTGTAAAATTATATCAATATCTTCATTCAATCCTACAGGTGATTTAATAGTTGTGACCAGTGGCAGTGGGTGAGTTCCCTTATTGAATGGTCCTGGAACGAAGGGGGGGGGGCGCATGGAACTGATCTTACTGGGAAATAAAATGCAAGTTTACAAAGCTGTTTATTGGGGGTTGTGAGGGGGTAATAATGTATTTTTGGGGGCTTAACAGTTTAGATTCATGAAGAATGTAAATGTTATATAACTACCCTTCAAAATTATATAAATTGCTCTAAACTGTTTTGTTGTTTCACGTGTGTAAAAAAAGACCACACCCCAAAAAGGGAATATAGAAGGAAGAAAAGTTTGAAAGAAAATTATAAAAGAGGTTAAAAGAGGTTAAGAGGTGTTTTACTCTACATGTTATTGAAATGAACTGTACTATATTTATCATGCACATAATGATTAAACGGTATCATAAAACGCAAGTTTGATATTTACGATTTGTTGTAAAATTAAGGGTATATCAATCTGATTACATCATCATCTCAGAAAAAATATAAAAATTGTACAATATCTATTTACTGAAATTCAGGAACAGTTTAACAAAGTAAAAGGATTTTTTTTGTCTTTCCAGAAATCTTTCCAGAATATTTTAATCACTTTCTGTGAGTGATTTAATGAATGTTTTGGTATATGTGTGTATTTCTTTCGGTGGGATCCTTTTTAAGGTAAATCTTATAGTGTATATAAACTTGTTTAAGAAAATTTGTATATAATGTCATTTTACTTTAAATATTGCAAAGTCAAGATAATTCCCTGATAAAGATTTGTTCTTTTGAAAGAAGAAGCGAACAAGCTTATCCAAAAGTTTATTATGCAGAAAATATAATTTTGTTATCGCGACGTCAGTATTTAATTGCTTATAAATATCAATCGATTCACATACATGAAAATAAACTTTCCTATCACCAATTTACAGTGTCTTGCGGTGTCTTACGAGTGACCTCACCGATGTTTAAATGGCTTGTATTAGGCTAAAAAAAATTGTTTGGTTGTCCTCGATTGCTCTCCTGGAGTAGGGGCGGGCGGGCGGATTTTTGTTTTTTTTTTTGTTTTTTTTGTTAAGACTTCATTTTTGTGTCTTCTTTTTTTTTTCCCCCATTTTTTTTTAAAAATATTTTTTTTTCCATAAAAAGAATAAATAATTGTGATTGTCAAGCATTTAAACAAACAAAGTCTATAAAACACTTTATATTTAATATGGTAAAAGACTAGTTTCATGTACAATGAATATCAAGACCAACCCAGAAAGTATTTTGGGCTTTGAAATACAGCACCTTTTAAATCTCCATTGTACTACTTATAGCTACTTGCGCCCTCTATGTAGCAAACAATGCCTAATCGGTGACCATTGGTCCGCCATGATCCTCTTTATCTTATATTAACTGAGAGCTGATTTAATGAGATAACCACCTGTCCAGTGACCTTGCAGGGTGGTCTAATCCCTCCTGTAAACTAGTACAGATGGGCTTTAAAATGAGTTAAGAATTTTCAGAACCTGATATGAATGAACAACATTTTGACATAGAAAAATAAAAAAGGCAAGTTTAATAAATACCTAATTGCGTACTGAAAAGACAAAACTGGCAACGGGACGCATTTTGATCCTTGCAAATGCATAAAATGGTATGTTTGGCAGTTTAGATTGCTCCCCCCCCAAAAAAAAAAAAAAAATAATAATAATAAATAAAAAATAAAAAATAAAAAATAAAATAAATAAATAAATAAATAAATAAATACAAAATTAAAAAAAAAAAAAAAAAAAAAAAAAAAACATACGAGCGGCCCGAAAATGACGAGCGGGCGGTCGAGGACAACCAAATAATTTTTTTTTTTTTTTTTTTTTTTTTTGGGGGGGGGCTTATGTGGACCTATTATTTGTTATTCGCAATGCAATACCCATGTATCATTATATTGTACAATGTGTTTCGATTAAAATTTAATACGAAAAATCAGGCGCGTACGCAGACGGGCGGGAGGGGGGGGGGGAGGGCGGGGCGTATCAGGACCATTACCCCCTGGGCAATCACCCCCGGAAAATTACCCCCCGGAGAATTACCCCCCCGGCGAATTACCCCCCGGAGGACAATTACCCCCCAAAGACAATTACCCCCCCCCCGGAAAATTACCCCCCGGAGAATTACCCCCCGAGGACAACTACACCCGGGGACAAATACCCCCCGAGGACAACTACCCCCGAGGACAATTACCCCCCCCCCCCTAGGACAATTACCCCCAAGGACAACTACCCCCCCGAGGACAAGTACCCCCGAGGACAATTCCCCCCGAGGACAACTACTGGGCATGGTGGCTCAGTGGTTAGAGCGCCCGCCTCATGAACGGGAGGTCGTGGGTTCGAATGGGACCTTCTGCCTTCTAGCTAGACGCTCAGCATATAAGATTGGAGAAGGGCAGTAAAAACATATTATGTTATGTAGGGCCCACTGGAAGAGCAGTTTCATAACTGAAGCGGCTACCCTGGGGAAATAAAACGTTATTATTATTATTATTACCCTCGAGGACAACTACCCCCGAGGACAACTACCCCCGAGGACAACTACCCCCAATGACAATCATCCCCGAGTAATTTATAACACTGTGACGTATAACGCATGCTTCTCTCCAAATTGCTATTTACAGATTGTATATTGCAAATTGTAAATTGCATAAACCTTCATTTTCCTTGTTATTACGCGTTACGGCCTCTCTCACCATCAATGGCACAACAAAGAAATTAGGATGTAAGATTTCCTTTATGCATCCTCTGTAATTTTTTTAATTAGCTGATCGTGTATTTGTCTTTGTATGTATAATTGACCCTCATCCATGCCATGATCCGTTATTAAGGTTTTCTTCACGTTATCTATTTATTTCTGTTGTCATGCTGAAGTATGATATGTTTTCGTGTACGTTAAATTATTTTGAAATAGAAATTGCCTTCAAGTTATATGTATGGTGCCATGTCAAAAGAGAATATAAATATCCGCTCTCTGGTAATTCATCTCATTTGATTTTGTAACTCCAGCACAGTGTTTTTCAACCGGGGTGCCGCAAGAGAATGATTTGGAAAACGTTGATTTTGTAAAAAAAAAAAAATCAAATACCAGAAACGGTTAAAATATGTAATTACATGAGAAAATAAAATTTTAAAGATACTAAAGTTTCTTCCTTCCTCGCTCGCTGAAAATATTTTGACAGCAAGGCAAATAAGGGCAACGAGAGGCCCGAATATCCTCATATTCGTGTATCAAGGTCATGACCGAATATATCCCGCATATCCAGCATATAGTACTTTAAATAGTTTCTAGTGTGTGGATTACAAACTAATTTTTTACCAGTTTGAAAATGTCTTCTCTTTTTTATTTTTAGATGTGCCCATACGTGTGTGCATAGCACTTGACGAGAGCCAGAGTCATGCAAAATTATTAGTCTGTAAAGACTTTGGGATTTGGGAGAAACTTTTCATTTCTTTAGAGGGTACCGTGACTAACAAAAGTTAAAATAACGCTGCTCCAGAGAAATGTAATTCTATGCATTTTGAAAAACGCTGGACAATTACCTAAAAATAACATCCTTCGTAGAAATTAGCAACCGCACTGGCGTTGCATAAATTATAATAAAAGGAAAATTTGTAGTAATGAGGCAGACAACGTGCTATAGTATTTTGAAAGAATATGGGTTCATGCAGGGGGTATAGGAGGATAACCTCTCTCAATAAATAATAATATAACAAACACAAAACTGTGTGTGCTAAAAGGTAGATAAAATAGACCTAACGTCCCCCCCCCACCCCCACTGAACGAAATATCGGTAGGCCTAATTTTCCAAATTTCCAAAAAACTAAAATATGTGCTCTTGAGGCGGTGCAGCAAACCAGATGAAGAAAGGACACTTCTCTCACAGAAGGGTACTGATTCCTTGTCACTTCATCACTTTAGCCTAGTGAAATGAATAAAGGACGAGAAAATAAGATGGTAAGACCCAAACCCACACCCCTCCTAAAATCAGAGGCTCTGTAATTATGTAAATTAGCGTAAAAGTATTTTCCGAGAGAGACAGGTGCCCCTAAGGATGCAAGTGCCCCTGCAATGACCTAACTGCTAATACCCTTCCTCCATTTTGAATTAAATAGATGAATTAAACGGTATTTCAAGTGATAAGATATACACATCAACTTTTTTTCATTAGGTTTTGAGAAGAATGTTGACCAGAAATTAAAAGCTTTTACAAATGAGATTGAGAGTTTGTTTCTTAAGCTCACCACTAGAATCCCTCGAAAGAGTATTTGAAAAATGCAATGGCATGAAGCAATTAAGAAGATTCATCAAGTCCTTTTTTTAACCTTACCCCCCCCCCCCTCGAGAATCACAAAGCCCCTTAGAAATAATTCTTTTATAAACATTATCGATTTTTAACGGGGACAAATTATAGAGCACTTAGGCTTGTAAAAACCCACTTAAAGATACCATGTCCCTTTTGCAGCTAGCATCAATTTCTGTAGAACTTTGCAGGAATTATGCATATGTCATAATTATATGTCCGATCTGTAAAATTTAAACATTAACAGTGTCTTAGTATTCAAACTATGCAAAGAAACCCGTTTACATTATAAACTTCACTGTCAGACACTTTGAGTGACTGACTGACAATTTTTTTTCTTTAGTAATAACATACATAAAATGAGCTACAACAGGTACATGTGCATATGTCTACATCAATAACCCACTAATTATAATAGCAAAAATTAAACTGATTGAATCTGTGTGCAGCACAAAACGTACAATCATTATCGACTATTACTTAGGTAATTGGAATCCCTTAAGTCGATTCGACAACTAATGGCCTTTATTTCCCACTAAAAGCCATTTTCAAGCCCTTTCGTTTTGAGGAAAGTTCTAAATTAGTATTGTCTTTCAAATGCCGTAGGATTTTTTTTCTTTTCATGTTTATGGCCTGGCAAATGGGACATAGTACAATCTAAGGTATGTGATCATTTCATTATCATAATGATAATGTAGATGATGATGATGACGATAATGATGCATAATTTATGATGATACCTTTTAACAGTATTTTTCAATGATTTTCTATCAATGACCTAATCCAATCCAATACAACATTCAATGAAATACATACAATTCAAAATTTGGCGCCTTACAAACCTCAATTGTTATTATTACTCTCAATATCATAATGATAATTATTATCATTATTATCATTATTATCATCATCATTATTATTGTTATTATTATAATTATTATTATCATAATTATTATAATACAATACGATTCAATATGATACAGTTATAGCAGTACATGTACTTCAAAGGCGCCTTTTAGTTTTCGTGGGATGTATAATCTATACGTTGTACCCATTAATATCCTTCATGGTCATTTGGCTCTCGCGCACTGTTCCAATACTTGACAGTTTTCTCCAATATATACATTAAAATGGATTGAAAACGGCTTCGCGTGTTGGATGCTTCGCAAAAGCTCCATTAAACGGGCCCTTCTTTTACTTTTGCAATGCATATTGACACGAACTTAGATCAAGATCTATCGGCAGATGTTGTTTTTTTGTTTTTGGAAGTTTATTTTCGTCTTCATGTCAACAATGCAAGATAAAATTGTCGGTAAGATCGATCGAGATTCAATTGTATTGAAATTACCGACCAATTCTTCGCACACGTACGGTATCCTCGATCGCTCAGACCATTTTTTAACATGTAAACCTATGGGGTAACCATGGAGACTGAACTATTTTCCCGGTAACCATGGTTACTGGGAATTTTACAGAAATAGTTAAAGTTTATGAATGCAATTTCGACCAATCAGATGGCTGGATTTCTTAAGTGAGGTATATAATCTATGATAAGATTTCTTATCGTGCACAAAATGGAATAGCTTTTTAGATTAATAGGAGGGGAATTCATGCGTTATGATTTCCCGTTAATAATTGCCGCTTTAATAACTAAAGCCTGAACTGTTGTGGGGGGGGGGGGGGGAGGGGGTGATGGATAGAGATATGATATGATATTGATATGTGGTATTGTGGTATTATAGATATATCGACTGCTATGAGAGGCCTGGCTGTTTGCGTAGGCTGAAGGGGTCATGGCAGGATGCAACTTCCCTGAGAGCCAGTATAGAAACAACCAGGCATCGAATATTAAAGCAGTCGGTATATCTTATCTTTACCGAATTTACACAAAAATATACCAATAATTCTTACCTTATCCTTTTCTTGAGTAAAGATTGGTTAAAACATCACAGAAAATCTGAGACACTGTAAATCTTCGCTGGACAGATGACTAAATGTTACAATCATCCGGGAATCGCACACAAAAAGCACTGTATGGTATCTGTGCTCGAACAAAGAAAATTTTAACACGTAAACCAATGGGGATCTCATCAAAATTTAAGTATTTTCCCGGTACCCAGAATCTTTCGGGAATCTCACTCATGAACTATTGACCGTTTCTGGCACTGTTTGTTTCTTTATGGGAATGGCTAAAATTAATTTCGACCAATCAGATGGCTATATTTCTAAAGAGAGATATATAATTAGATATACAACTTAACATTACTGGAAACAGAAAGAACATGCAATGATATTGATATTTCTCTACGATTTCTGTATAAAAAGTTTCAGGCTTTAATTGTCGAAATAACAAAAGAATGAGCGACTTGGGAGTAGATTAGTAGGCCTTTCATGCTAGCGCACGGAAGTATATTCCCCTTTGTATTCTTTAATACATAACCATTAGAATATCTCATATGGTTTTGCGTGTGATTTTATTACTTGTTAATGTTTCTCCAAAAAAAGGAAATATGACTTTCGGTTGCGTCTGAAAACATATATAATTGTCTCTTGAACTTATATTTTGGTTTTGATTACTAATTTGAAAGAAGATAACCACAATTTGTTAAGGGAACAAAAATATCCGACCGCCTTTTTACAGCTCATATTGAGGCTAACCGTCTGCAGCAAAGGATACGCATTTGTTAATGCTTCTATGAGCTTGTGTTAGCATATATTCAAGAGCGATACATTATTATCCGACAAAGGTGTATCTTTCCCTTTCCAGAGGTGATATATTGACGTCATGGCGAACGGCTCAATCTGGTTCCCATTTATCTTCGCTTATATCCTAGTCAGCCCATCCTTTCAATCTTTACATCAAGACGATGGAGATTCGGCGGTGCCATTCTTAACACTTGACATGGAAAAATATTTCCATAGATGTGATCAGAACCTTGAACGGAAAATAGCTTCTTGCCACGATAAAGGCCTGGACACGGTTCCCCAAAATCTTTCTGAGGATACCGAGGTGCTTGACTTGTCTCAGAACAATGTCACTAAACTCTTGAACTCCTCGTTTGAAGTATACCCTCTAATCAACTCCTTGGATATTTCTTCTAACGATGTAAGAGCAATAGAATCCGCCGCTTTTTACCCCCTCAAGGACCTAAGGTCCCTGTCTCTATTATCTAACCCGCATCTTGTGCTTCCAGCAACAGGCATCTTTATGATGTCTCCAAAGCTCTCCTTTCTCGACTTAACAGGATCAAACTTGAAGTCGCTCCCAATTGACATTCTAAAATGGAGTCCACATCTTGATACTGCATATCTATCCGTCAACAAGCTCTCCTTCATCAAGATAAGTTCGTGTGGCATGGTCGACACTGTAGACATGACTGGTAATCAACTACAACAACTTACGGCAGGAGATTTCACATTTGTGTGCCATACTAATACTCTAGATCTTAGAAAAAACCCTATCCAATTAGTAGACCCTGATGTGATCTCATCACTACATGTTCGCTCTTTGACGTTAGGTGGCTACCGCTATAGTGACGAGGTGTTAACGAACATCATGCTTGGAAACTCAAAATCAGACATCGAACAGCTTACAATCCTGGGAGGCATTGTTGATGCGTTTCCTAAAGGTTTCTTTGACCCAATGCGCGATTCTTCTCTCTCTGTTCTGGACATTAACAGTAACGACTTGAATAGCCTCCTTCCTTTGGTCTTCTCAAATTTAACAAAACTCAAACGATTCGGTCTCAGTTATAACATCTCCCCATATACGAAATTCAACCTGACTTTTTCTACGGCTTGAAGGCATTAAAGGTACTGGTAATGAAATACAACCAAGTAAGACAAATAAATCCTCACGATCAGACTTGGACACTGGACTTATCGGAGTTTTGCTTATCCGGTAATCTGTTTAGAGAAATATCTGGATCTGTATTTCGTGGATTAGGGAATTTAACTTTCTTAGACATGAGCTCGAACGAAGACCTTTCTGTCTTTGAGACGGCGGCCTTTTCAGGACTTGACAATATTTAAATCATTGATTTGGCCGGAAGTAGTATAAGTGTTCTGGAATTGAATACCCCAATATTAAGATCACTTTTCCTAAACTCTGTTGATTCATACGAACTTGTTTTTCAACCAGGAGAATCGTTTCAACACTTACAATCCCTTATTAATTTAGATATGAAATACTCTAAACTTTACCTATGGAACCTATGGAATGTCATTACAAACGCTTCTCTGTTTGATGGTTTATTGGATCTTACTCATTTGAACTTGAGCAGTAACCCTTTGCTGAGTTCGGAAAGTGATTTACCGCCAGGCATATTCCAGCAACTCTCTCTTTTACAAGAACTAAATCTAGACTCCTGTGATATAACAAATCTACATCCTCTTGTCTTCTCGGGGTTGGATTCGCTTCAGAAATTGGGTTTGAAAGGAAACAACATCCATCATATTCATGATGATGTATTGTCGGGGTTGCGTCAAATACAAAGTATCAACTTTGAAGGAAATCGTATCGCATACTTGGAGGAGCTAATGTTTTCAAATAACTGGAAACTTACAAATCTTTCCTTGGCCGACAACAGGTTAACGCGCCTAAATCAAAGCCCTTTCAAGCCGATCTATTCCTCCATTTCATCACTTGATCTATCAATGAACTTGATCTATCAATGAACCCAATCAACTGTAACTGTGATCTAAAGTGGCTCATTGATTGGTTGAATAAACCTATAAGCCTGCTCGAAAAGGAAAAGACTATCTGTTCGTCAGCATCTCTGGAGCCTCTTCGTGAGAAACCCCTGTTTAATTTTGATCGAAATGAGCTTTGCATAATGAACAATGGTCTATTCTCTCTGATTCCCCTCGCCTCCATTAGCTTGGTTGTAATCAGCGTGCTGTTGTATCACTACCGATGGCAGTTGAGGTACAAACTCTTTCTTTTCAAACTGGCCGTACTGGGCTATAAAGAGATGCGAGACGCTCGAGACCACAATGACTACGAATTTGACGTGAACATCATTTTCTACGACGATGACGAAGATGACGAAGAATGGATTCGCGAACACCTTCGACCGGCTCTCGAAGAGCGACTTCCTCAGTTTCATAGGAACGTCTTTGGTGACGAAGATCTTGTGCTGGGTATGCATTACTTAGATTCTGTCGATTACGTGGTGAGCCATAGTTACAAGACAATCATAGTGCTTAGCAGAGCTGCTGTGCACGACCACTGGTTCATACTCAAGTTCTGGACGGCCGTGGACCACGTGAGTGACACTCTGGCGGAATTCGTAGTCGTGCTTTTCCTCGAAGACATCCCAGATGATGAAATGCCATTCTTGGCGAGGTTGTATCTCAGTGATGGCAGACCCTATATCCACTGGACTGAGAACGTGAGAGGACAACAATATTTCTGGGATGAATTGATCAAAAATTTTACTATTAATCTAAGGACGAATGACTTGATCCCAAACGAGTAGCAGTATTGTAGGAATCTAGAAATACATGTATTGGTTATCAGTTTGAAAGTAGTAGTAGTATTAGTAGAAGTAGCAGTAGTAGCAGCCAGGGGCAGATAAGGGACGCTGGGGCCCGGGCCCCCTCCTCTGACAAAAATAATATTTACATAAAGATGAAAACGTTAATTTTATCTTTAAAAAAGGAAAGAAGACGCCACCCCCTTTGTTATTGTTGCTCGAGGGGGGGGGGGGGGGGTGAGTAAAACAAACAAAATAAAGCTTCATACCCGATAATGATAAAGGAAACTGAAAACTATAATTGCACGAACCATCACCCAATTAAATACATTTTTCCTTTCTCTCAATTGTTTCTGTGAGTGTTTGGTGATATATCGTATTGGATTGTGTATATCCATAATGACAAAGTGCGTTCTAAATCTATTTCATTAATCGCTTGTACTTGTTATAGTGACAGACGAAACCGTTTGAAGGACTTGTGCACAACCTAAAGCACTATGTAGGAAGCTGTTCATGACTTCAAGATATAAAAGTGGTATTTTTAAAACGATCCGATACTCTCCTTAAACCTGTCATTGATCGCGATAGTTTATTACACTTAACCTGCATGTGACCTTATCCACGGACGATATATTTTAAGGGTTACTACGATAGGGCGGACATATATTTATCTTCCCATTGGTTCATATTCCATTGAGCAGTGTAGACAGGAAAACAAAACATTGATTACAATACGCACCGCTATACGAAAGATAGAAACGTTGTATCGCTCCTTGAATCACCAACCCAGCAATTTTCTACCAATCGTGTTTCGCTCTCTTCAAAATGTATTGCAACGCATTAATTCTTTACATCTTCGACAGTGAGAACGGATGGTGAAAGAGACAAACATACCAGTACAGACATGCCTATATACATTTTTGTTCACTTCTTTCATTATAAACATACATCAAGTTTACTTTCGCCCATCACATGCCGATAACTTTGAGATGACTGGTGTCGAGAATGGTCCGACCCAGCAGGTGTTATTTCGTGAAAGAGATGTAGATCAACACGACGGTTAGACAGACCGATTCTCTGAAACAACGTGTCTGTGAACTAATCACAATGTATCGACAGTGCACCTTCAACTTCGGGTGGAGAACATTGTTCTTTGCTCTTGTGATTCACAACTTTTACCAACTTACCTTATCGGCTAGTAGTATCCGTAAAAACCAAAATATAGCGGTAAGTGTTGTAGAAGGTCAAAATGTTTCAATTGATTTTCATCTGGAACGTCCACTTCTCAAAAACCAATTTCTAGTGTGGAGAAAACAGACGAAAACTTGGAAACTTAATTGCACACATATTATGCTGTGTTCTGGGTTGAATCATGAACGTTATAACCGACATGAACCAAAAAACAAAGAAGTCAATCTCCAGGTCAGTCCCGCTCGAGTCTGGTCGATTAGAAATGACCACTCCGGACCTTGACTAGGATGATGTTAGGAATCCGATGGATATCGTTATCAAAAGTGCCATTGCAAATACAACTCGAAAGAGTGAGCCCATTTATGAATCCTGTGACTGAATTGGGAGGATTTGATAGCCTGTGAAATGCAATTTTGTTTTCCATGATAATCTCACCTTTTACAAACTTGTATAAAAGTAGCATGTTGAAATGGCTTTGAAATTGATAGGCTCACCCTGTCCAAAATTCAATGATTCACTCATTCTTAAGATAATAATGTTGAGGGATTTAATTTTGTGATGATGCATGTAATTTTTTAAACCACCCAAATAAATACCCATTATGTCTGGCCAAAAGATACCAAATATGACGAACTCCAAAGGTATCGAATCATTGTGTTGAATGTTTCAATGCCAATAATGAATCAACCGATTTGAACATATTGAATATTGAACATATTCTTTAATTTTGTTAATCGAATTTTGTATTCCATTGAAAGATCCATTGCTAATCAAATGAAAATCCAAGAATGGTCATTTTTCCAGAACTATTCTTATTTGGGGAGAGTTCTTGGAATCCGTCTTCATATAACAGACCTTAAGAAAGAAAACATTGATGCGCCACCGTAAAATATATTGGTGGTTGACGACTTTTGGCTCCCATTTGAGAGATCCTTAGTTCCATCCTTGCCTGATGCTTCCATCCTTGAACAGGATGTTTAATCCACACTTGTCCCTCTGAACCCAAGAGTATTTAATGAGTAAAATTGGCGATGCTGGGGTAATGATAATTTCTTATCTTTTTGGGAGAGCAGTGTTATAACAGTTCAGTCACTGGCCTCCTCGGGAAAAGAGTGTTTATTGTGATGAGGCTGTACACAGAGCGAATAAAACTTATTATAATTGTAGTTGTCTTAATCAATCACCATAAATTGAGATGTCCTGATGTTTTATTACATCTTGTTTATGGTGCAAATCTCAAATCTTATCACACCAGTGGCGGATCTAGGAGGGGGGGGGGGGGCGAGGACCGGGGGCCGACCCCCCTCCCCACCTTGAAGAAAAAAAAACTTGTAAAAACACGTTAATTAACCTTTTTTTGGAAATGCCATTTTTTGCAATTTCTGCACTTTATAACTATCTTTGTCTGCCGAAAATTGTGTGGCAGTGATAAATATTACTTTTAAGAGCTTCATGGCACAGTAAAGCCTTTCAAATTTAATTTTTGTAATAACCAAAATCAAAGAACAATCACAATGAAACAAGATATAAACAAGATAATCAAAGCAGGTGGCAGGTGACATGTAAACAGACAGTAAAGTGGTTCTGATAATCATGCATTGTGATAGAAGGAAGTATATAACATGATCCATTATTCATCGGGCTGACATTATTATTATAGTATCGAGTCATCATCAATCAGCCATAACCTTGACAAACTTGTCGATTTTGAAGTTTTGTTAGGATCGGTTTCACGTCAAGGTGGATATGAAAGGGGATTAATTGTTTGCTCGTTAAACACGTTCAGTGAGCACTGGTGTTGCTTGTCACTTGAAATTAAAACAAAAATGTTGAGGAAAAACAATACTCATTTTGTAAACTTACAGCAAGGTCTTCATTCAATATTACAGGTGATTGAATAGTTGTGACCAGTGGTGAAGGGTTGGTTCACCTATAAAGTGGTTCTTGAACAAAGGGTGTGGGTGGGAAGGGGGGGGGGATGGCGGGGGGCGAACTTACTTGGGCAATGCAAAGCAAAATTTACAAAGCTGTTGGTTGGGGATGAGGAGGTGAAACAGTTTAGATTCATGAAGATTTTTGATGTAAATGCTATAACAACCCTTCAAATTTCTATAAAATACTGTATACCATTTGATTATATCATGTGTGTGTAAAAAGACCATCCCCCAAAAAGAAACAAATATAACGGAAAAAAGTATGAAAGAAAATCAGAATAGAGGTTCTAAGATATATTTTTGTAAATATAATTGAATGAACTGGATTATACATTTATTTATCATGCACATAATGAATCGGTATCACAATACGCAATTTTTATATTTACGATTTATAAAATTTATGGAATATCAATCTGAACATGGATCAACAGAAAGTAACAATTGTAAAATATTGATTGAATGAGATTCAGAACTACTATTTTAGACATTTTTTGTGTGAGTGATTTAATGGATTTGGTATGTATTTTTTTTTTCTCTCTAAGTGGAGTTCCTTTTAAGGTAAAGCTAATAGGATATATACACTCATTTATAACAATGTGTTTGTATATGTTAATCTATTTTATGTATTGCAAAGTCATGAGCAATCCCTGATAAAGATTTGTTCTTTTGAAAAAAGAAGCATGCAAGAAAGCTTATGAGGCTAGGTTGGTAAAATCCAAAAGTTAATTATTCAGAAACGGATACATTTAAGCTTGTAAATACCGTTTTGTTATGATGACGTCAATTTGTGATTACTTATAAATATCAGTCCATTCACAATATCAGACTTTACCACTGCTAATACCCTTCCTCCAGATGAATTTAATACATGATTTAAAAGATATAATAATTATGAAATATGAATGTAAATGTATTGATTCCTGTTATTTTCTGTAAATCCAAAACCATCTGTGGATCGGTAGCTAGCGGATGGGGGGGGGGGGGGGGGAGCTGACGAGAAATACTATATTATATTATTATGAGACATTTTAATTTATGACGCATGTTAAATGTAGGCAATAAAAAATTGAGGGGCACATGCACACTATAAATAAGTATCCATATTTATGTACATAGTTTTCTATTGTTAAATGTTATATTGTATTTTCTATCATTTGTATTTTCACTGTAAAAAAGCCATTGGAAGCGAAATTTCTAGGTAATATTTGCATGCATGGACCAATAAAATAATCTTGAATCTTGAATCTTGAATCTTTTAAGTGAAATAAATATAGCCTACACATCAATAATTTTGTATTTGTTTATTAGGTTTTGAGAAGAATGTTATTCCGAAATTGAAAGCTTAACAAAATGGGAGTCAGAGTTTCTTAAGCTCGCCACAAGAATCTCTCGAGAAAGTATTTGAAAAATGCAATCGCATGAAGCAATTAAGAAGATTCAGCAAGTCCGCAGGACCTCTCAGGAGGGGGGGGGGGGGGGTAGGGTTAAAAAAGATTAAAACAAAAACGTCATTGGTAATGATTTAGAGAATCACAAAGCCACTTACAAGGCTAATTAAAAAAAAATGTTATCGATTTTTAACGGGATCAAAACTGATTAAATCTGTGTGCGGCACAAAACGTACGACCATTACCGACTATTACTTACATAATTGCAATCCCTTAAATCGATTCGACAACTAATGCTCATTATTTTTTAACTAAAAGCCATTTTCATGCCCTTTCGTTTTGAGGGAAGTTCTAAATAAGTATTGTCTTTCAAATGCCGTTGGAATTTATCCTTTTCATTTTTATGGCCTGCAAATGGGACATGAAACAATTCAAGGTTAGTGATCATTTCATTTCATTATCATAATGACGTTGAACATAATGATAATGGTGATCATGATGCATATAATTATACCTTTTAACAGTATTTTTCAATGATTTTCTATCAATGAACTAATCCAATCCAATACAATATACAATACAAGGCAAAATTGTTATTATTACTCTTAATATCATTATAATTATTATTGTCAATGTTATTATAATTCTTATTATTATCATTATCATTGTCATCCAATACAATACAATTCAATATGATACAATTATAGCAATACATGTACTTCATAGGCGCCGTTTAGTTTTCGTGGGATGTATAATCTATAGGCTGTACCTATTAATATCCTTCGTCGTCATTCGGCTCTCACACCGAATCTTAGTCGGTGAATGACTTTCACCCTAGGGCGGCGATCCCGGGGGACGGGGGGGGGGGGGGGAACCGTACCCCCATTAGAATTGCAGAAAAGTGCAGACAACAAGTGTATAGCAAATACTGACGAAAGACTGCAACAAACTTTATGCTCTGGAGGGCCCAAGTGCAGCGTTTAGACAAATAAAATGCACAAATCTTCTCGCTCGGAAGCTACGCTCTCCCGCATAATATCCTTCAAAGTGCAAAAGTGAAGTCTGTTCAAACTAATATACTATACAACAAAACTTCAAAAACATGTGAGGGGGTTATCACTTTCGTCACCCCCACCCCTCTCGTCCACTATGCTCCCTCGCACTGACGTAATAATGGGGGGGGGGGAGGGGCTTAGGGGCAGTTGTTCCTCAAATCAAATTCATACGTGGTTTATTTCTGATTCGATACCAGTGATTTTCCCCTGAGCTCTGCCCCTGGACTCCACCTAGGGCCCTAAATCGGGCCCATGGTTACTCATCTGACCGTAATTAAATGTCTAAAAACCCTTAACATCCGGGGGTTCTGCCCCCTGGACTCCATCAAGAGCCCTAAGTCCATGTATAAGTAAAAGACCGGTATTATATTCTATTCGTTATGCTTTAAACAGTCCATTATTCATTCCAAAATGTAAAACAAATTTTAAAACGAAAACCTTAGCGGTTTCAGGAGCTAAAATATACAATAAATTACCCTATCATATTAAAAATTGTAAGTCGCTGCAAAGTTTTAAAAAGAATTTCAAAACCTTTCAGTTTCCCTTGTAAACATATTTTCACGTTAATTTGACCTTTATTTATTACATTTCATTCATCCAGTTTTCTCAATTTGATAATTGTATTTTATTTTCCTTATAATTGTTAATGCGTGTTTTTCGTTACCTATGTTTAATTATTGTATATACCATGTATATTTTACCTTTGTATGTATGTTTTGAATTCATGTTATTATTGTACATGTTTTTATGTGATGCAGGGCTCTCTGGGAGAGCAGGTTCAGAAATGAACTTGAATGAGACCATCCTGTTAAAATAAAACTATTAAAAAAAAAATTAAAATGACTTTTGGTTTCGTCTGAAAACATACACAATTGTCGATTGAACCTATACTTTAGTTTAGATTACTAATTTAAAACAAGATAACCACAAGTTGTTAAGGGAACAAAAATATCCGACCGCCTTTTTACAGCTCATATTGAGGCTAACCGTCTGCAGCAAAGGATACAAATTTGTTTATGCTTCTATGAGCTTGTGTTAGCATATATTCAAGAGCGATATATTATTATCCGACAAAGGTGTATCTTTCCCTTTTCAGAGGTGATATATTGACGTCATGGCGAACGGCTCAATCTGGTACCCATTTCTCGTCGCTTATATCCTCGTCAGCTCATCCTTTCAATCTTTAAATCGAGACGATGGAGATCCGGCGATGCCATTCTTAACACTTGACATGGATAAATCTTTCCATGGATGTGATCAGAACCTTGAACTGAAAAAAGCTTCTTGCAGCAATAAAGGCCTGGACACGATTCCCAAGAATCTTTCTAAGGATACCGAGGTGCTTGACTTGTCTGATAACAATGTCACTAAACTCTTGAACTCCTCGTTTGGATTTTACCCTCTAATCAACTCCTTGGATATTTCTTCTAACGATGTAAGAGCAATCGAATCCGCCGCGTTTTACCCCCTCAAGGACCTAAGGTCCCTGTCTCTATTATCTAACCCGCATCTTGTGCTTCCAGCAACAGGCGTCTTTATGATGTCTACACAGCTTTCCTTTCTCGATTTAACAGCATCGAACTTGAAGTTACTCCCCAATGACATTCTAAAATGGAGTCCACATCTTAAAACTGTATATTTGTCCATCAACAAGCTCTCCTTCATCAATATAAGTTCTTGTGGTATGATGAACAATGTAGACTTGACTGGTAATCGACTAGAACAACTTACGGCAGGAGATTTCACCTTTGTGTGCTACACTGATACTCTAAATCTTTTTGAAAACCCTATCCAATCAGTAGACCCTGATGTGATCGCATCACTACATGTTCGGTCTTTGGTGCTAGGTGGCTACCCTTTGAGTGATGAGGTGTTGGCGAACATCGTCCTTGGAATCTCAAAATCAGACATCGAACGGCTTACAATCGAGAAAGGTTCTATTGGTGCATTTCCGATAGGTTTCTTTGATCCTCTGCGCGATTCTTCGCTCTCTGATCTGGCCTTCATCCGCAACGACCTGAATAGCCTCTATCCTTTAGTCTTCTCAAATTTGACAAAACTCAAACAATTGAGTTTCAATTTCAACCAACTCCCCATAGACGAAATTCAACCAGACTTTTTCGACGGCATGAACAAATTAAAGGTACTGGTTATCAAATACAACCAAGTAAGACAAATAAATCCTCACAATCAGACTTGGACAGTGGACTTATCGGAGTTTGACTTATCCTATAATCTGTTTACAAACATATCTGCATTTGTATTTCGCGGTTTAAGAAATTTAAATTTCTTAGACATGAGCTCGAACAAATACCTTTCTGTCTTTGAGCTGACGGCCTTTTCCGGACTTGACAATATTCAAACCATTGATTTGGCCGGAAGTCGTATACGTGTTCTTGAATTGAACACCCCAATATTAAGATCACTTTTCCTAAACTCTCTTGAATCAAACTTCCTTGCTTTTCAACCAGGAGAATCGTTTCAACACTTACAATCCCTTGTTAATTTAGACATGAAAGACTCTAAACTTTACCTATTGAACCTATGGAATATCATTACAAAGGCCTCTCTTTTCGATGGATTATTTAATCTTAAATATTTGGGCTTGAGTAGCAACCCTTATCTGAGTTGGGAAAGTTATTTACCGCCAGGGATATTCCAACAACTCTCTGTTTTACAAGAGCTAAGTCTAGACTACTGCGATATAACAAATTTACATCCTCTTGTCTTCTCGGGGTTAGAATCGCTTCAGAAATTGAGTTTAAAAGGAAACAAAATCCATCATATTCATGATGATGTATTGTCAGGGTTGGGTCAAATATTAAGTATCAACTTTGAAGGAAATCGTATCGCATACTTGGAAGAGCTAATGTTTTCAAATAACTGGAAACTTACAAATCTTTCCTTGGCCGACAACAGATTAACGCGCCTAAATCAAAGCTCTTTCAAGCCGATCTATTCCTCCATTTCATCACTTGATCTATCAATGAACCCAATAAACTGTAACTGTGATCTAAAGTGGCTCACCTCTAAGCCTGCTCGAAAAGGAAAAGACTATCTGTTCGTCAGCATCTCTGGAGCCTCTTCGTGAGAAACCCCTGCTTAATTTTGATCCAAATGAGCTTTGCATAATGAACAATGGCCTGTTCTCTCTGATTCCCCTCGCCTCCATTAGCTTGGTTGTAATCAGCGTGCTGTTGTATCACTACCGATGGCAGTTGAGGTACAAACTCTTTCTTTTCAAACTGGCCGTACTGGGCTATAAAGAGATGCGAGACGCTCGAGACCACAATGACTACGAATTTGACGTGAACATCATTTTCTACGACGATGACGAAGATGACGAAGAATGGATTCGCGAACACCTTCGACCGGCTCTCGAAGAGCGACTTCCTCAGTTTCATAGGAACGTCTTTGGTGACGAAGATCTTGTGCTGGGTATGCATTACTTAGATTCCGTCGACTACGTGGTGAGCCATAGTTACAAGACAATCATAGTGCTTAGCAGAGCTGCTGTGCACGACCACTGGTTTATACTCAAGTTCCGGACGGCCATGGACCACGTGAGTGACACTCTGACGGAATTCGTAGTCGTGCTTTTCCTCGAAGACATCCCAGATGATGAAATGCCATTCTTGGCGAGGTTGTATCTCAGTGATGGCAGACCCTATATCCACTGGACTGAGAACGTGAGAGGACAACAATATTTCTGGGATGAATTGACCAAAAATCTTACTATTAATCTAAGGACGAATGACTTGATCCCAAACGAGTAGCAGTATTGTAGGAATCTAAAAATACATGTATTGTTTATCAGTATTGAAAGTGATAGTAGTAGTTGTAGTAGAAGTAGTAGCAGCCAGGTGCAGATAAGGGACGCGGGGCCCGGGCCCCCTCCTCTGACAAAAAATGTTTACATAAAGATGAAAACGTTAATTTTATCTTTAAAAAAAGAAAGAAGACGCCAACCCCTTTGTTGTTGTTGCTCAATGGGGGGGGGGGGGGGGGGGGGTGTTGAGTTTAACAAACAAAACAAAGCTTCATACCCGATATAATGATGAAGGAAACTGAAAACAATAATTGCACGAACCATAATACCCATTTAATCATATTTTTCCTTTCTCTCAAATGCAAGTGTTTGGTGATATATCGTATTGGATTGTGCATATCCAAATGACAAAATGCGTTCTAAATCTATTTCATTCATCGCTTGTACCTGTTACAGTGAAAGACGAAACCGTTGTGAAGGACTTGTGCACAACCTAAAGCACTATGTAGGAAGCTGTTCAAGACTTCAAGATATAAAAGTGATATGTTTAAAACGATCCGATACTCTACTTAAACCTGTTATTGATCATGATTTGTTCTTACACTTAACCTGCATGTGACCCTATCCACGGACGATATATAATAAAGGTTACTACGAAAGGGCGTACATATATTTATCTTCCCATTGATTCATATTCCATTGAGCAGTATAGACAGGAAGAAAAAAACATTGATTACAACACGCACAGCTATACGGAAGATAGAAACGTTGTACCGCTCCTTGAATCACCAACCCAGTAATTTTCTACTAATCGTGTTTCGCTCTCTTCAAAATGTATTGCGACGCATTAATTATTTACATCTTCGACAGTGAAAACGGATGGTGAAAGAGACAAACATACCAGTACAGACATGCCTTTATATATTTTTGTTCACTTCTTTCATTATAAACATACATCAAGACCACTCCGGACCTGGACTCTGATGATGTTAGGAATCCGATGGATAGCGTTATTGAAAGTGTCATTGCAAATACATCTCGAAAGAGTGAGCCCATTTATGAATCCTGTGACTGAACTGGGAGGATTTGATAGCCTGTGAAATGCAATTTTGTTTTCCATGATAATCTCACCTTTTACAAACTTGTACAAAAGTAGCATGTTGAACTGGCTTTGAAATTGATAGGCTCACCCTTAAAATTCGATGATGCACTCATTCGTAAGATAATAATGTTGAGGGATTGATTTTGTGATTATGCATGTAATTTTTCAAACCACCCAAATAGATGCCCATAATGACTGGCCAAAAGATACCAAATATGACGAAATCCAAAGGTATCGAATCATTGTGTTGAATGTTTCAATGCCAATAATGAACCAACCGATTGGAACAGATTGAATATTGAACATATTTTTTAATTTTGTTAATCTAATTTTGTATTACATTGAAAGATCCATTGCTAATCAAATGAAAATCCAAGAATGGTCAGTTTTCCAGAACTATTCTTATTTGAGCAGAGTTCTTGGAATCCGTCTTCATATAACAGACCTTAAGAAAGAAAACATTGATGCGCCACTGTAAAATATATTGGTGGTTGACGACTTTTGGCTCCCATTTGAGAGATCCTTAGTTCCATCCTTGCCTGATGCTTCCATCCTTGAACAAGTTGTTTAATCCACACTTTTCCCTCTTAACCCAAGAGTATTTAATGAGTAAAATTGGCGATGCTGGGGTAATGATAATTTCTTATCTCTTTGAGGGAGCAGAGTTATTGGCAGTTACTGGCCTCCTCGGGAGAGGAGTGTTTATTGTAATGAGGCTGTACACAGAACGAATAAGACTTATTGTAATTGTAGTTGTCTTAATCAATCACCATAAATTGAGATGTCCTGATGTTTTATTACATCTTGTTTATGGTGCAAATCTCAAATCTTATCACACCAGTGGCGGATCTAGCAGGGGGGGGGGGGGCGGGGACCGGGGGCCGACCCCCCTCCCCACCTTGAAGAAAAACAAAACGTGTAAAAAACACGTTAATCAACCTTTTTTGGAGATGCCATTTTTTGCAATTTCTGCACTTTATTACTATCATTGTCTGCCGAAAATTGTGTGACAGTGATAAATATTACTTTTAAGAGCTTCATGGCACAGTAAAGCTTTTTTATGTTTAATTTTTGTAATAACCAAAATCAAAGAACAATCTCAATGAAACAAGATATAAACAAGATAATCAAGGCAGGTGACAGGTGACATGTAAACAAACAGTAAAGTGGTTCTGATAATCATGCATTGTGATAGAATGAAGTATATAACAGGATGCATTATTCCATCGGTCGAACAAGCTAGTGTATAGTATCGATTCATCATCAATCAACCATGGTCATGATAAACTTGTCGATTTTGAAGTTATGTTAGGATCGGTTTCATGTCAAGATGGACATAAAGGGAATGAATTGCTTGCTCGTTGACACGTTCAAGGAGCACTGGTGTTGCTTACATGTCACCTGAAATTAAAGCAAAAATCAACAATATTCATTTTTTAAACTTAAAGCAAGATCTTCATTCAATCTTACAGGTGATTGAATAGTTGTGACCAGTGGTGTAGTTTGAGTTCACCTATTGAATGCACTGATCTAACTGTGAAAACGAAATGAACATTTACAAAGCTGTTGATTGGGGATGACGAGGTGAGGGAACGATGTATTTTGGGTCTTAATAGTTTAGATATATGAAGAATGTTTATATAAATGCTATGAATACCCCTCGAATTTCTATAAAATTAATACTCAGTAAACTTTTTTTCTATCACGTGTGTAAAAAGACCATCACCAAAACAATGACAATTTAAAGGAAATAAGTATGACAGAAACCAGAATAGAGGTTGCAAGTATTTTATTGCACATGTAATTGAATAAACTGTATTATATTTGTCATGCACATACTGATGAATCGGTATGATAATACGCAATTTAGATATTTACGATTTGTTCGATTTTGGGTTTATCGATTTGATCATCATCATCATCATCATCAGAAAGAAAATAACAATTGTAAAACATTGATTTAATGAGCTTCATGAACAGTTTTACAAAGTAAAATTATTTTGTTTTGTCTTTCTAGAAACTTTTCCAGAAAATTGTAATAATTTTTGCGAGTGATTTAATGAATGATTTAGTATGTTTTTTTCTTCCAGTGGGATTCTTTTAAAGGTAACGCTTATAGTGTATACAAACTTGGTTATAAAAACGTGTATGTGTATGTCATTTTATTTTGTGGATTGCAAAGTCATGAGCAGTACCTGATAATTTTTTATTTTTTTTTGAAAGAAGAAGAAAAACAAAACTCATGTGTTCGGATTTTATAAAAACCCATAAGTTTATCTTGCACAAGCGGATAACCTTTAAGCTTGTAAATACCGTTTTGTTATTGTAACGTCAATTTTTAATTGCTTATAAATATCAGTCCATTCACATACAGGAGATTAAACTCTCCTATCACCAATGTACAGTGTCTTGCGATGTCTTACGGGTGACCTCACTGATGTATAAATTGCTTGTATTATGTGGACGTATTATTTGGTACTCGCTTTTCGCAATGTAATACCCATGTATCATGCATCATTATATTGTACAATGTGTTTCGATTAAAATTTAATACGAAAAATTGTTTGATGGATTCGTTAATATGTGTCTCAAGGGAAGGGGATGAGAATGATAACTGTGGGATTTAATCAGAAAAAAGTGTGACCGTTTGCTTTCCCGGAGTGATTTCGAGAGACCTACCTACACACAAGTTTACAAAGCTATCTTTTGTGTCTTAGTAAGAATCCATAATTACTCATTCCCACTGGGTCTAAGTATTAATAATTCGTAATTAGAAATATATTTTGTACTATTATGTATTTTATCCTGCATCAAATATTTATTGGCTTTTGATTGGTTGACAGCTCGTCACATGACCAGACCATTTTTAGAAAGTACTATATGAGAGTACTATTTGGGAGAAGAAGTACTATTTGGGAGTAGAAGTACTATTTGGGAGTTGACATTTAAAAAAAAAAAAATTAAATTAAATAAAATCTTATTTTAATAATTTGTTTTCATTTGTAATTCTTTTTTTTAATAAAAACTGTGATTTTTAAAATGTAAAATGTTCTAATTTTCAATAAAAAAAAAAAAATCCCCAATAAACAACAAACAAACAAACAAATATACCATGCCTTCTTTTCGAGTTACTGGTTAAAAATATGGGCCTCGGTGACTCCAAACGTACCATTACTCTAATCGAATCTAAGAGATAAATGAAAAAAGGAAAAGATATAAACATCAATCATTATTTAGAGGTTCTGGGAAAAACGTTATCCCGCAACTGAAAGCTTTAAATCAAATGAAATTGAGAGCCTCTTTTTTTTTTTTTTTTAATTTTTTTTTTAATAGTTTTATTTTAACAGGGTGGTCTCATTCAAGTTCATTTCTGAGCCTGCTCTCCCAGAGAGCCCTGTATTCACATAAAAACATGTACAATAATAACATGAATTCAAAACATATGTACAAAGATAAAATATACATGGTATATACAATAATTAAACATAGGTAACGAAAAAACACGCATTAACAATAAATTATAAGGAAAAAAATACAACTATCAAATTGAGAAAACTAGATGAATGAAATGTAATAAATAAAGGTCAAATTAACGTGAAAATATGTTTACAAGGGAAACTGAAAGGTTTTGACATTCTTTTTAAAACTTTGCAGCGACTTACAATTTTTAATATGATAGGGTAATTTATTGTATATTTTTGCTCCTGAGACCGCTAAGGTTTTCGTTTTAAAATTTGTTTTACACTTTGGAATGAATAATGGACTGTTTAAAGCATAACGAGTAGAATATAATACCGGTCTTTTACTTATACATGGATTAAGATATGGTGGTGATAGGTAGTTTATGATTTTAAAAATCAAGATGCATTTCTGATATTTAATTCTTTCCTCTAATGACCGCCATTTCAATTTACACATTAAAACATTTTGGGGTGTAAAATATTCGGCACGAAGAACTAATCGTGCATATCTATTTTGTAATTTTTGCAACTTTGTTAGATTTTGTTTCGAAGTATTTCCCCATACTGAATTACAGTAGTTTAAATGCGGTAGGATAAGAGAATAGTATAATGTAATAAGATTCTTACGGGAAATATAATTGCGTATACGTCTAATGCAGGCAATCGTACCCGATACTTTCTTAACAACTTCTTTTACATGTAACTAAAGAGGATTTAGAAATTGCAATGGCATGAAGCAATTAAGAAGATTGATCAAGTCCGCAGGATCTATCAGGGGGGGGGGGGTTAATTGTTTAAAAAAATAACGTCTTTGGTCATAATGATTTCGAGAATCCCCTCCCCCACAAACAAAAAATAGTCCAAGATATGTGGTCATTTCATTTTCATATTCATTATAATGGGAAAAAACTGCTTGTGTGCGTTCGTGTGTTTGTGCGCGCGCACATGTGTCTGTGAAAAAAAATCTTTGAATAATTCATACGAAATTCAATACAATCTATATTAATTTATTTTGTCCTCTCGACACATTAATTGATTGGATTAAAATCACACTTATTTCATTCTCATTGAAAATATGGTAAACATTAAATAAATAGAACGGTGCAATAAATAAATTTAAAAGAAGATGGAGGCAAAAACCCGGTAGCAAATGCCTGTGTTGGGAATGTCCATTACACATCCAAACAAGTTACTGTACAAACTTAGTGTGTTGGGCATTAGAGGATAAATTCACTTGAGGTACATGTTAATTGTGTATAATGTTTCGAGTCTTATATACTAAGAGGTGTTTGGTGTTTACGATGACACCACGCTAGACTAAAAATATCAGTGTATTAGAATATTAATAGTAATACGCAGCATGTATTTTGTTTAAAAATGGGCTTTATAATTAAAGGAAATGCCCCGAGGAATATCTTATGAAATACATCATAATGGAAGATAAAAATTGTGACATAAAGATATTGAAAAGATCAACAAATGTGAAGAAAAATTAAAATATTTTCAATGAAAACAATACAAAAGATCTGGATAAGCAGGCGACTAAAGTTACGTACACTAACAGCTGTAACACAATGTCCATGCATTGTTGTGCACTCCAATGCATGGACATTCATGTTTCAGCTGTACGAGCAAATTCATCAACTGCCGAACAGTCCTAATACTTCTCTCATATATATATACCGTAACAAATATAAACTTTAAAAAGTATGGTCACTTGTTTTTAGCTATTCCAGAAAAGAATAATTCACTTTACCAGTGCCCGTATACTTCAAATTTTAATTCTGAATTAAATCAACTCCTATACTTTATTAAAGGTAAAGACCAGTATTGGAAACGCCCCAATTTCAAAAAAAAGAAATGGAAGCTCTCGATCATTACCAATCATGTGAAAGAATATGTTTTGACTAATACATGATGATACAAATTTTGCCGGGAAACCGCCTACTAATTCATATATTTGGTAAATTTGTTTCTCTCATGGTCTGTGAGAGATATAGGGTAGTCCCATATACATCTTTCTGTGTATAGTGCTTGTAACTTTACGAAGAATGGGCCAAATTTCTTATCATTTTGATGATTCCAGAACCTTGCAGATGCTAGATGCTAGATGATCAACCTTTTCTGATCGATTCCACAACGTTTCTTTCACAATGCAATCGCATGACCATAACTGGTCTTTACCTTTAAAGATAGTTTTATAATGTTATGGTTGCTGAAAGCCCAGCCTTGTAGACAAATATACAAAAATTGTGTTCATTAACATTTTTGTGGCAATGTTATTAATGACATGAATATTCACAAGTATCTAATCTATATAATCATATAGACATATAGGCCTACGACCGAGTACAGGAGGGGATTCCCCGTTACTATTTCCCTGTGGCTCACCACTCACGTAAGTGTCTCCCTCATGAGTTCATATTCAAAGTTCATATCCAGAGTTCAATCCCTTATTTACTTTAAGGACAAAACGCGATAATTTTAACGCCTGGAATATTGCTTTAAGGATTTTCTGCACAGGTGTTAAGCCCCTGAATGTTAAAGCAGAGATAATTCTGATTTCATTTTATTTGAAGAAGAGAAGTACGCCCACGGCCTTATCGTAACTTTCTCTAAAGGGATTGATACGTGTCGTCTCTTCCGCATCGCTTCTGCCTGTACACTGACACACGAGAACCAGATACCTGTGTCCGATAAAAAAGATGATTTTTTAAATAAATGGAACACAGCGAAGAATAGACTTAATCGAGTAGATGAATAAATGAATGAATAAATGACAGAAAATCTAAAAACAGACAAAGCTATCTATATGGTTTTAATATCATTCTGTTTTAGTTGTTCTTGCTTGCTAATGATGCGTCGATTTTAAAATGAGAAACTTAGAAGTTACATCAAATGTCATAACATACATATTATCTTGTTCACATTTCATCCAATATTATAGATATTTTCCCAGGCCCAGCACACGCTCATAATATAATTGCATGCTTTTCATGTACAATACATAATATTGCCTTTGTCTTCCTGGTGATGCTACAGCATGTCTGACGTATTCACTTTGATGTTGCTATTGTATCTCAAAGTGAGTGTGTGTTGATGCAGGGAAGCAGGGCCGGATCCAGCCGGCGGCGACGGAGGGGGACCTAATTTGTGATAAAAATATTCAGCGCCGCATTAGGGGAGAAGTCTGAAGGGAATGTGCTCCCTACGAATTACTTTTATTGTAAAGTTTAAAAGATTTGAATAAAATCAGTGAAAATTTGAAAAAAATCGGGCAAGGAATAAGAAAGTTAGATGGTTGGTTGGTTGGTTCTTCGTTTAGATGGCGCTCTTCAATCTCAAAGATTATTTGCGCCAGTCAATTTCGTGTATAGCTTTGGCGTGGGCTTCGGAAATCAAGCCCACGAGCGACTTTCCTTGGTGAAATGAAATTAATAGTGATATGGTTTTATAAAAAAAAAAAAAAAAAAAAAAAAAAAAAAAAAAAAGCTGCAATATTAAAATTGCATAAAATGCACATAAAAGGCGAGATGGGAGTTAGTTGCAATTGTTCATGGAAAAACCGCAAATACTTCATTTTATATATTATTACAGGATCGACATAAGTTAAGGGGATCCCTGATAGCTTTGAAAGCTATCTAAAACGATTAGTATCGTATATGTAACCCAATAATTCACGAGTAAAAATTGGGTTAGACATCAATAATTGTTTCAGATTGGGGTTGTTCAATTTAATCCTTTCTTTTAAGAGACGTCTATCTTTGTCGTATTTTGTACAATAGAAAATAAAATGTTTAATTGTTTCATCTTCTTGACAAACTTCACAAAGACCAGTATCGTGTTGGTTAATTTGAAAAAGGTAATAATTTAAACTACAGTTACCTACTCTTAGTTGTTGTATCAAGCATTCTTCTCTGCGAGATAGGCCTTGTCTATGTATGGGCTTTGAAACGTCGCTATGCAAAGCATATAAAAATCTACCGTGTTCTGCATTGTCCCATTCTGCTTGCCATAATTTGTTATAATGGATCAAACGAGAGGCTGCCAATTCACTTCTTGTATTTGGTATAACTATGTCTATACACCTTTTCATGGCTCCTTTTTTGGCAGCCCGATCTACGATCTCATTGCCCCTAATATCGCAATGTGACGGAATCCATTCAAAAGCAACACAAACATCCTTAAACTGCAAAATATTAATTATGGATAAAATTTCATTTACAATAGCACATCTAATAAAGTATGAATCGATCATTTGTAAAGCTGACAAAGCGTCGCTAAAAATTACCACCGAAGAGGATTCAATAAATGTATTAATCCACTCTAGTGCCATTAGTATGGCCACTAGTTCTGCTCTCATAATACAGACATGGGATAATCTAAAAAATTTCACCACATTATAATGAGACACATAAAATGCGGCTCCTGTCTTCCCATCCTCGAGTTTAGAACCATCTGTATATATATGTAAAAACCCATTCCATGAATTTCCAATGCTATCTAGAACAATCGATTTTATTTCAAATGGAGGCATTTCCTTTTTTTGCACTTTGCCATGGTGTTCGAAAGACACTTTTGGTCGTGCTAACCGCCATTCTGGGATTTTCGGCAATAAGTTGGTTTGCCCTTCCACCACTACTTCGTCTCTAAAGGATCGCAGTTTAAAAGGTCCTTCTCCTATCTTCCATTCTAAGTTATTTAAATCATAGTCATCACCCAATACTTCTTTTGTTGGGTGGTTTAAAGTACTAGACAGTAAATAAACTCGAAAGTTATCATTTAACAACCTTCTACGATATCTCAGAGGCAGCTCCCCGGTCAAAACTTGTAAAGCCTCCAAGGACACATTGTGTATTGTGCCTGTAATAATTTTTAAGGCTCTGTATTGGATAGAGTCAAGTTTTTTGTTAAAGATATACAAGCAGAATCATACATTTCACTCCCATAGTCCAAAATGGATAGGATAAGTCCTTTATAAATCATCATCAAAATCTCATACTTACTTCCCCAGGGGGTGCCGGAGACACAACGTAGCAAGTTTATTCTTTTCTTACATTTATCAATGATAGAATCTATATGGACAGACCAAGTTAAATTGGAGTCAAACCTCACACCAAGGAACTTATACTGCTCGCATATAGGCAGATTATGTCCTTTTATTTGTAGAAGAATATCTTTCTTTTGTTTGTTGGTAAAGACTAATACTGCAGATTTGGTAGGGGAAACGTTTAACTTCCACGTCCAACACCATATCTCAAGCTCATGCAGGGCCTCTTGTAATTTCCTGCGGGCCAGCTCTAAATCCTTATTTGAACACCAGATTGCAATGTCATCAGCATAGCAAGATAATTTAACATCACTTACATTTATCTTGAGATCATTTAACATTAAAGTAAATAATAAAGGACTTAATGAACTTCCTTGCGGGATTCCATTTTCTAACGTGTAGTGGCGAGACATATAGTTATTTATCCTCACATTAGAAATCCTACTCAATAGAAATGCTTTTATAAAAAGTAACATTTTTCCACCAATGCCTAAGATAGATAATTTTCTTAGTAGACCTGTTTTCCATAGTGAATCATATGCTTTTTCTAAATCAAGAAAGACCGCTACGGTATATTTTTTACTTTTCAAGGATATATGTATGTCCGTCTCCAATCTCACTAAGTGATCTTTGACATTCCTATATTTGCGGAAGCCAGATTGAATAGGATTTAATAGTCTGTTTTTTTCTAGAAACCACGTCAGGCGATTTTTTATCATTTTTTCCATAATTTTAGAGAATGTTGATATCAACGAAATCGGCCTATAAGAGGTCACTTGAGTCGGATCTTTTCCGGATTTCAAGATTGGTATTTGAATAACCTCATACCACTGATGTGGAAAAAGTGAGATTTTCCAAATGTCATTATACAAGTTTAATAAATACACGAGTGCCTTGTTCGGCAAATTCTTAATCATAATTAAATAAATATCATCCTTACCGGATGAGGAGTTTTTCATCTCCTTTAAAACATTCCCCATTTCACTCATGTTAAAGTCATCATTGATACAATCATCATCATTTGTTGAAGAATTATTGTACAAGATATTTTCGTTTTCATTTTTAGTTACGGAAAGTGATTCATCAACCGATTTAAAATAGGTTGCCATTGCATTTGCTTTTTCCTCAGATTCTTTCAAGATATTTCCGTCTACAAATAGATTGTGAAAGATGTGCTTGTTCATTGTACTGTCCCGCATTCTTTTAACCTGTTCCCAGACTTTCCCAATGTGTGTAAATCTATTCATTCTACGGCAGTACTCTAACCAATAATCATATTGAGCTCTCCTGATTACCTTCTGAGCGACAGCTTTCTTCTTTAAGTATTTCTTAACATCATTTAGATCATAATACCTTCTTAACCTGTTTTTAAGACGATTTCTCTCTTGCACCGCCTTCTTGCAGGCATTGTTCCACCAGGGATTTACTTTTCTTCTCTTGGCAATCTGCACACGCGGAATGCACTTGTTCGACGTTTCCTTGATCACCTTAACAATCACATTGTATCTGCCTTGAATGTTTAGTTCTGCACCAAGATTTTCATATCCTTCTTTTCTCAATGCCTCTTCAATTTCTTCTCTATACTCTTCCCAATTAACCTTTCTAAAAGACCATCTCTGTCCCATATTCTCACCCCCTGGTCTATTGTACACATGTTTAAAATTTAAGCAAACCAGATTATGATCACTGCCAAAATTATTGGATAGTACTTTCCATTCTGTATTACGTGCTAATTCTTTCGATACTAAGGACAAATCCAGATTTGAGTATGTACCATAATATGGGTCTAACCTTGTAGGAGATCCATCATTTAATAAAACCAAATCATTATTTTCTATAAAAGACTCCACAGTTCTACCGTTTGTGTCTAATTTGTTGCTCCCCCATAGAGGATTGTGACTATTAAAGTCGCCTAGAATCAAATACTTCCCCGGCACATTTCTTATCATGTTATTTAGATCTATCAGTTCAATCTTTTTACACGGATTATAATAGTTGAAGATTGAGATAACTCCGTTTTTACAAAAAATATCAACTTTTTGGTATTCGGCGTTCCTGGGTGTATCCATCGCCTGAAAAGTGATGTCGTTTTTTAAATACATCACCAAACCACCTCTTCTGCCGTCCGGCCTGTTTTTACAAACACAAACGTAATTGGGTATAGACAAAACATTAAAATCGTTAAACCAAGTTTCTTGGATGCACATTATATCTGGGTGAATACCTAACAAATTGTTATCAATAAGGGAAGATAAAAAGTTTGCGCCATGCGCCGTCAAGCCTTGTGCGTTCCATTGTACAATCAATAGGTCTGATATGGACTTATTAGTTATATGAGGCGACTTTTTACCATTTCCATGGTAATGTCTACCTTCAAAATTTCTTTGCCTGCTCTAACTACCGCTTCCAAGAAATTATCATCATTACTGGACTGAGGCAACTGTCGTACCACAAACAGAATAAACATAATCAAATCAATAGATGTCATATTTACTGGAGTTTGGGTTGCAGTTTCCTTCTTTGTTTTTCGTACTGGAATTGGGATCTGGGAATGAGATCTGGGTATTGCCCTGTCCCTTTCTTCCTGTCCCTTTCTTTCTCGTACTGTGTGTGGGGTATGGGCCTGAGGGTTCGGATTGGCTCTCTGAGGATTCGGATTGGCTCTCTGAGGGTTATTTGGCCTTGATTCTGTGTTATGTTTTTTGGCAGGTTTGTTTAGATTTGCACTACCCATGTCTTTCTGATTATCCATGTCAGTAACGGCATTTTCATGTATCTGTGCACGATGGGCCTTGGCCGCTTGGGCATAAGTGATGTTTTCCTGTAATTTTATTTTTTGAATTTGCTTCGCCTCTGCATAAAATTTACAACCTTGGTAAGCTGCAGAGTGGTTTTCACCACATCTGAGGCATTTAGGGTTCTCCTTAGAGCGTTTTGAAATGACTAGTCACTAGAGGGCGGTATTCAATTTAATGACATCATCTGTGAACAACTCTCCATGCCTTTTGTACATAAAATTTCACAATTTTTTTGTTTTCTTCGTATTTATTTGTGTTCTTGATCCGACTTCATAACATGTGAAGTAGAATATATCATTTTGCATTCTATATCTTGCTTTCAGGGGAGTACATTATCTCAATCACAAGAAAGAAGGAAAAACATGAAATTTGCATCCGCATCACCCCCATTCTTACATGCAGGCCCCGCTGAACGTTTTCATAGTGGGTTGGGGAGGATAATTAAAAGTATTTATGATCAGGTAGAGCGTAGCATAAATTGGTGTGGGGTCTAGCAGCAAAGGACGGGCGGGGGGTCAAGGAGCAGAGCCCCCGGAAGCTCAGGGGATATGGGCATTTAATTATGGTCAGATGAACATATTTTGATACCTTATTCATGACACTGGCAGGTCACTAATTGGCGTAGGGTCCAGGGGGCTGAGCTCCCTGAAACTCAGGGATTTTAAGCCTTGTATAACGGTAAGATAAGCATTCAGGGGGCGCCTTAGGCCCCCTGGTGTGGTCGAGACTGCTAAGGCCCCGGAAGCTCAGAGGTTTTCAGGGGCGGCTCTAGCTTTTTGCTTAGGGGGGGGGGGGGGGGTTAACCCAATGATGATGCGTATCATCGTCCACGAGACGCGAAGCGGCCATTTTGTTGTTGTTGGTGACCCAATCCGAGAGCCGCGTAGCGGGGAGGCATTTCTTTTTGGTGCTATTTTTGACCCCCGTAAGTGATGTTTTCCTGACATCTAATCGAGACCATGAAAAGCAGTGCTTGATAACGTCTCTTTAAATCAAGTAAGCGTTTAATACACAGTTACATCCACAGTTATCATGCGTTTTTCTATGCACATCACATTTTCATTTTTTTAGGCATCTAATTAAGGTCAGATGAGCATATTTTGATGCCTTATTTGTGACGCTGGCATGATATTAATTGGCATGGGTTCCAGGGGACGGAGCCCCCAGAAGCCCAGGGGTCTTAGGTATGGTCAGATGAGCATATTTTTATACCTTATATGTGACACTAGCAGGTCACTAATTGGCGTGGGCCCAGGGGGCCAAGCTCCCAGAAGTTCAGGAGTTTTAAGGCATTAAATAACGGTAAGATGAGTATCAAGGGGCCCGCCCTAGGGTATTTGGTTAGATTCAGGGGGCAGAGCCCCCCAGAAGCTCATGGGTTTTATGCGTTTAATTACGGTCAGATGAGCATTTTTTTTATACCTTATTTGTGACACTGGCAGGACACTAATTGGAGTGGGTCCAGGGGGCGGAGCATTAAATTACCGTCACACGAGGATCCAGGGGCCCGCCATAGGGCCCTAGGTGGAATCCAGGGGGCAGAGCTCTCGGAAGCTCAGGGGTTTCGGCATTTAATCACGGTCAGATGAGCATATTTTGATACCTCATTATTTTGTGACACTGGCAGGTCATTACTCTTTCTTTCTTTCTCTCTTTCTTTTTATTTTTCTTTAATAAACTTTTTTTTAAAGTGGGAGGGGAAGCTCGAGGCCCCCGAGCCCAACCGTTCCGCGGGCCCTGACGTTTAAGCCTTTATATAAACATATTTCTCGCCTGACGGTAATTTTAGGAATTTGTCATTTTCCAAGAAACGCATAAAAAAGTATAATTTCCTAAAAAGTGAGGAAAAATCTCGGAAAATTATATCATTTTAGCAACATTTGTAAATCATCGGTATCGAATTAGAAATAAACCACGTTTGAACTTTATCGGGTGGTGGCACCCCACCCCCCATCCGTACGCCTGTGCATCCCCCCCCCTCAATCTACACCTTGTTGGAGAAAAAAAATCGCATCTGATCTCCCCTTCCTTACTTTTGTCTCTTTTTTTCTTTCCCTTTCTCTCTTTTTTCCCTTTTCCTTCCCTTCCTTCTCTCTCTATTGGGTTTGATGGGGGAGGGGAACCGGGGGGGGGGGGGGGAGGAAGGCAAGAGTCTTTTTGCCCCCGATTCACACGCTGTTGGCGGGATTAATCACAACTGATCTCCCTTCTTTTCACCCTTTTCTTTTCTTCTTCCTCTTTTTGTTCCCTTTTTAGCTCTCCTCGTTCCCTTTTCCTTCCTTCTCTCTTTTTTTTGCTGGGTCAGGCAAGAGTCTTTTGGCCCCCGATTCACACGCTGTTGGCGGGATTAATCGCAACTGATCTCCCCTTCTTTTCACTCTTTTCTTTCTTCTTCCTCTTTTTGTTCCTTTTTTTTAGCTCTCCTCGTTCCCTTTTCCTTCCTTCTCTCTTTTTTTTGCTGGGTCGGGAGAGGCAAGGGCCTTTTGCCCCCCCCCCCAGACCCCGATCTTCTCTTTCCCTTATTTCCCTTTTCTCTCTCTCTCTTTTTTTTCCTCCTTTTTTTCCCCCTTTGTTCCCTCCTTTTTTTCCCCTTCCTCCCCCCTTGTTTTTCTTTTTACTTCTCCCCCTTTTTTCCCCTTTTTTTCTCACGGGGGGGGGGGGGGGGGGGGGGGGTCCGGGCCCCGGGCCCCGGCCCCCTGGATCTGCCATAGTAATATGATATGATATTGATATGTGGTATTATAGATATATCGACTGCTATAATGAGAGGACTGGCTGTTTGCGTAGGCTGAAGGGGTCATGGCAGGATGCAACTTCCCTTAGAGCCAGTATAGAAACAGCCAGGCCTCGAATATTGAAGCAGTCGATATATCTGTCATATACCGAATTGACACAACAATATACCATGAATTCTTACCTTATCCTTTTCTTGAGTAAAGATTTGTTAAAACATCACAGAAAATCTGAGACACTGTCTGTTAATCTTCGCTGGAAAGATGACTGATTGTTACAATCATTCGGGAATCGCAGACAAAAAGCACTGTATGGTATCTGCGCTCGTACAAAGAAAATTTTAAGACGTAAACCACTGGGTATCTCATCAAAATTTTACTATTTTCCCGGTACCCAGAATCTTTCGGGAATCTCACTCATTAGCTATTGACCGTTTCTAGCATTGTTCGTTTCATTACGGGAACGGCTAACATCAATTTTCACCAATCAGATGGCTATATTTCTAAAGAGAGGTATATAATTAAATATACAACTTTAACATTACTGGAAACAGGAAGAACATGTAATGATATTGATATTTCTGTACGATTTCTGTATATTTTTTTTTATTACTTGTAAATGTTTAAATGTTTCTCCAAAAAAAAAAAAAAAAAAAAAATGACTTTCGGTCTCGTCTGAAAACATATATAATTGTCTCTTGAACCTATATTTTAGTTATGATTACTAATTTAAAACATGATCAGTGGCGGATCCAGGGAGGGGGGCCGAAACGGCCGCGGCCCCCCCTATTGGCGGCGCAAAAAAAAGGAAGAAAAGAAGAGAAAAAAAAAAGGAACAGAGAAGAAAAAAAAGGAGAAGAGAAAAGAAAGGAGGAGAGAAAGGAAAAAAGAAGAGAAAAGAAAAGAAATCTCGAGCCGCGGATTCAAAGTTAAACGTTAAGAACAGCCCCTGCGCTACAAAGGTCATCACTCTGAAGTGAGAAATTTGAAAGGGCACAATATTTGGGTGTCTTTTAAATAGAAGTTATATACTCAACAGTCAAATTTTAAATTAACGGTAGGGCCGCTTCACAACTCTTATTTTGCCCTTCATTTGGATTCAGCTAATACCAACTCGCTTGTGCTTGTATTTAAACTCATGTTGGTAGTAATCATGGACAGGGGCGGCAATCCTGGGCCCGATAGGGGGACACGTCCCCCAGGAAATTTAGAAATATAGCTAGAAAGAAATATAGCGGAAAGATATTGGGCTCAGGGATTTTCTAGAATGCATAATTTCAGCATTCAACATTGAAAAAATCTCGCTTGGTCGCTACGCCCCGGCCGGCCGCGGCCCTTGCCCGATAACACAAAACTATGACGCTCCCGGCCGTGATTTATCCATGGTTGGTGTAATAGATCTTTTTTTCCATTTCATTTATACAAACCTAATCGTGTGCCATCACAATCATGATTGTTTCATTTTCCCTTTAAAGCAGGCGCGTAGCCAGGGACGGTAGGGGCAGTAAGATGACATAGGACGAAAAAGGAGCAGACAAAGATACATTTTTGAAAATTCTGACAAGTCGAGAACGGTACAACGAATCGTCTTCTCGGGAGGGGGACAACTGAATTCAGACAAGGATTGGAAGTTGAGAATGGTAAAACGAATCGTCTTCTTTGTCTAATAGTTTAATGAAACGTCAGAAGTTTACGCGCTACGCGCGGGCCGGGAAAACTGAATTCAGACAAGGATTGGAAGTCGAGAATGGTTAAAACGAATCGTCTTCTTTCTCTAATAATTTAATGAAACGTTAAAGCTTTCGCGCTTTGCGCGGGAGAGGGGGGGGGGGACTCATTTCAGACAAGGATAAAGAGTCGATGACGGTACAACGAATCGTATTCTTTCTCTAATAATTTAATGAAATGTTAAGCTTCCGCGCAAAGCGCAGGAGGGGGGAGCTGAATTCAGACAAGGATTAAGAGTCAAGACAAACAACGTATCATCTTCTTTCTCTAATAGTTTCATTAAACTATGAAAGGCCAAAGCTTCCGTGCTTCGCGCGGGAGGGCGGGGGGGGGGGGAGGTGGCTGAATTCAGTCAAGTTATAAGAGTCGAGAATGGTACAACAAATCTTCTTTCTCTAATAATTAATGAAAAGGTCAAAGCTTCCGCGCTTTGCGCGGGCGGGAGGAACCTGAATTCAGACAAGGATTAAGAGTCGAGAACGGTTAAAACGAATAGTTTTCTTTCTCTAATAATTTAATGAAACGTCAAAGCTTCCGCGCTTCGCGCGGGAGGGGGAAAACTGAATTCAGACAAGGAATACGAGTCGAGAATGGTACAACAAATCGTCTTCCTTCTCTAATAATTTAATGAAACGTCAAAGCTTCCGCGCTTCGCGCGGGACGGGGGGGGGGGGGGGGGGAGCTCAATTCAGACAAAGATTAAGAGTCTAGAACGGTACAACAAATCATCTTTTTTCTCTAATTATTTCAATTTAAACTATAAAAGGTCAGAGCTTCCGCGCTTTGCGCGGGAGGGGGGGGGGGTTCAGACAAGGAATACGAGTCGAGAATGGTACAACGAATCGTCTTCCTTCTCTAATAATTTAATGAAACGTCAAAGCTTCCGCGCTTCGCGCGGGAGGGGGGAAACTGAGTTCAGACAAGGATTAAGAGTCTAGAACGGTAAAACGAATAGTTTTCTTTCTCTTATAATTTAATGAAACGTCAAAGCTTCCGCGCTTCGCGCGGGAGGGGGAAAACTGAATTCAGACAAGGAATACGAGTCGAGAATGGTACAACAAATCGTCTTCCTTCTCTAATAATTTAATGAAACGTCAAAGCTTCCGCGCTTCGCGCGGGAGGGAGAAACTGAATTCAGACAAGGATTAAGAGTCTAGAACGGTACAACAAATCATCTTTCTCTAATAATTTCAATTTAAACTATAAAAGGTCAAAGCTTCCACGCTTTGCGCGGGAGGGGGAAAACTGAATTCAGACAAGGAATACGAGTCGAGAACGGTAAAACAAATCGTCTTCTTTCTCTAATAATTAATGAAAGGTCAAAGCTTCCGCGCTTCGCTTGTAATGGGGGGGGGGGTGGCAACGAGCTGCCCGAATATGAGTTTTTTTTGTATATCTTTTCTTGTTTATTTTGTTAAACACTTTCACAATATTATGGTCAAATTGTTGCTCGATCACCAGCCGAATTGTGAAACCAGAAAATTACTTTTTCGGGCAAGAGGCTATAGCCCCCCCCCCCGATGAAAATGTCAAAAATTGTACCGGTATGGTGCTTCTAATATGACCTTGAAAAAACGGTCTGCGCAATTTGGGAATTTCCGCCCCCCCCCCCCCCTATTGGAAAATCTGGATCCGCGCCTGCAATATCCTATTTATGCATAAATTCTTCCACTATCCTCTGTTCGCGTCCTTTCTACCCATATTGGATTGTGAGAATTAAAATCCCCACATCATTATCACTTGATTCTTATAATATAATATCATTTCGTCGAGCGCTGGATCCGTGATTCGGGCCCAGTTATTTAAGGGACACTTGCGGGTTGATGGGGGGGGGGGGGGGGGGGGTTCACGATGAATGGAATACAAATGGTCACAAGACCCTCATTAGTATGTGTGATATCTTTTCTACATTAAAATGTACATTCATAAGGTAATACCCCAATATTTGAACAAATTATGTAACCCGAATCAGGTATCAGAGAGTGTAGCCTCGGTCCAGCTATTTAGCGGCACTGGCACTGCGACCTCACAAATCTAAAAATCTTTGCCATGTAAAGAGAAACAAACATTGAAGTTACACTGTATCTCTGATAATCGTATCACAATGTAGGGTATATATATCAATGTCTAAAAATTGTATATTTACGCTTTGAGATTTCCTTTTGTAGGTGCCCCTTTTTCGCAGGAAGTGCCCGTTTTTGTTGGTACCCCCCCTCCTACTTTGAAAGACGCTCCGCCCCCCTAAGTGGTAATAGAAGTAGTAATTCTATAGTAGCAGCAGCAGCAACAGCATCAAAATCATCATTTGATAATAAGCCAACACTATGAAATACTAAACTGAGTATTTCTGTAAATATGTTTTTTTTATGATTACACTTAATTGATACAATTGACATGAAGAATATTGACCTTGGATTCTGCACCATGATATTTACTCTCATAGTTGTTGTTATCACAGGGCGAGTATTGATTTCAATGTTATCTTTCTTCGACCAAACCTAAATCAAAAGTCGCCATTGCACATTCAATATATTAATCTCATCAACACGTTGCACTGGAATTGGAATAATAGGCAACAGGCCATAAATTATGAGAATTACGGATCTATATATATATTTTATGACATACAGACAATATTTGTATCATGTACCTTGGCAACAACCGAGATCCTGTCTATGACCATCTTCAACATTTTCTTATGCAAGTACTGAATATCTTTCCCCGAAGTATACAGACGCATTATATATATTGTGTCGTTTCACATAATGCTGGGGGTTATGGGCAATTCGGTCCCAAAACAGCATTTCAACAAAACGGAAACCGAAAGGTATTTAATTAAATCAGTTTCACATGGAGAGAACATTGGTATTCAAATATTTGGGTACAGGTTATAGAGTGAAGATTTTATGGGATCTCATTTATCCCCCCCCCAAAAAAAATCTAATAGATATCGTAGTTTGAACTCATCAAATTCCGTTCTTACCCTATCAATTTAAAAGACGCTATAATTTACAACAGCAAAAGGTGTTGTGGCTATGACTACGTCAGAGATCCTTCAGAATAAAGACACGAATTTAATGGTGGTAAAGAGATACTCCGATGATCAAGATACATTAATCTTGATCTAAGGAGACACGAACGAACGAACCCAATTGAAGTAGATATATGTAAAGATAATGAATTTATTATTGTATTTCTGAATCTTAATCAAGTTAACTTGTTAATAATCAGTTGTTTCGGAAAATCGATAAGCTATAGGAACTTAATGACGGCATTAAATATGGCGGGGCGGGGGTAACTAGACTGAGGAAAACCTATGATAATTCACTCCAAAGAAAAAATTCAGAGCATCTTTTTTTTCCCTAAATTTTTTTTTTTTTAAATTCTTTTAATTTGATAACACTGTGTAAATGAGAAAGTAAATCGAGGAAAGCACTAACATGACAAATTACTTTGTTTCTATTCATTCTGTTCTGTTTTGTCGTTGCTGAACAAATGTGTTTTTACTACTAATTATCATTGTGCATAATAGTGCATTGAAGGCAATAACAAGTTCCAGGTTTAAATGAAAATTGTGGCCTAGGAAGTTAATGTATATATAGCCATCCTTCCCCAAGTATCAATATAGGAACACCACACGAGATATTTTTGTGTTCAGTTTTGGTGTTTCACAACTAGTCTTGTATTTCTATCTTCAATCGCAATCATGTCACTTGAATTTGAATAATATCAAATCTGGGATTAACAATTATAAGGTTCGTTTCACTTTCCCTCATAATTTCAGCTCTTTTGACCAACATGGCTGAAACAAGATTGATCCAGCTTACGGTTGTTTTATATCTGACCATCTTGACAGCTACAGAAGATTCATTCCAGCATGTTGAACTCACAAGTAACCGTCCTAACTGTCGGTCTGGTCCGTTTCATAGACAAATCTCCTGCCAGAAAATGGGACTCTTTCAGGTTCCACGAAACTTGTTTCCAGGTGTAGAAGAACTTGACCTTTCCTCTAATTTAATCGTTCGTCTTTTTAATGCGTCATTTAGTTCATACCAACGTCTAACGAGCTTGTCACTATTTAACAATTATATACAACACATCTCTAATGCAACCTTCATCCATTGTCAGAACTAGTTAGTCTGAAACTGGGTAAAAATGCTCTTTTACCAACCATCACATCTTATATGTTCATAAATTGTACAAAATTATCTTATCTAGGTTTTAAAGGGCCTTCGTTATATACCATTCCCGGCAACATGTTGAAATGGCTCCCTAATCTACGACTGCTTGATCTACGTGTCTCTCGAATTCGCCGTATCAACATAACTTCTTGTTGTTCAGGAGTTCCTAAACTGACAATAAATCTACGGTTGAGTAAAATCATGGCAATAACACCAGATACATTCAGAATTAACTGCAAAATACATCGATTTGACCTCAGCTTACTTACACTGTTCATGACTGATCAGCACTCTATCTCATCCATACGCTCATCATCTCTGGTCTTCGATCAAATGGGTATGTCGCCAGGTCTGTGGGGACCATTCTTCAAAGGTATATCACATTCTGAAATCAAGGAGCTTTCGTTACAACACAATTTTTAATAGGGGTCGATTGGCATTACTTTGCGCTTTTGCAAAGCAAATGGCTGAAGGTTCTGGACCTTTCACGTAACAACCTGTCCAACGTCACCAAATTGGGATACTTAGATTTACCTTTAGTTGCTACTCTTGTTCTAGTTGATTGTTCTATTAATGACATAAAGCCGATATATTTTTCCCGCATGAAAGGCTTACGGCTTCTGGATCTGGGTTTAAATAAAATCAGGGATATTAATGCAGTTAGCAATACATGGGATTTAAACGTGCAAAAAATGGACCTCCAAAAAAACAACGTGTTTACTATTCACGCAAGCTCATTTAAAGGATTGAAACATTTGACACATTTGAACTTGAGGGGAAATGTTGATTTACAAGTTATCAACATAACAGCTTTTACAGATTTAATTAGCCTCCGGTACTTGGATTTATCGGGATGTTATTTACGAGATGTATCAGTGTATTTTCCTAAACTGGAAACTTTCATCTATAGCGATTGTACGGAGCCTTACAACTTGCTGGTATTCCGACTAATTTTCTTAGAAACCGGGTCCATTAAACATTTATTTATGAGAAATGCTAGCATAAAAAAATTATGGGCGCCGTACTCGGGCAATACTATCTCTCTGTTTGAAGGAATGCGAAATCTAACAAACATTGATTTAAATGGAAATCCAATCGTGCGACTACAGTCAGGGTTATTCTTAGATCTCTTGTTTCTCGAAGAACTAAATTTGGGCGAATGTCAACTCGTAGAGATTGAAGCAAAAGCATTCGAAGGTCTTCAAAGTATAAAGACTTTGTACTTACAAAAAAATGCATTACAAATTCTTCCATGCGAAGTATTCCAGAGTGTGGGGCAATTGTGGACTATTCATCTAGATGGCAACAAATTACATTATCTCGATAGAGACCTATTTGCCAATTCTACAAAACTTCAAAATCTGACTCTTGCTGATAACAGCCTGACTACGTTCAACCATAGCACATTTGAACCGATTCTTAACACGCTAAAATTTATTAACATTTCTGACAACGAATTAGGTTGTACCTGTGAATAAAATGGCTCCCTATATGGCTTAGAGGGTCCATCACGCTACTGAATGAAAACGACACAATTAAGGTGCTCACCTGTCTCAATAGAGGCACTGCGAGAAAAGCCACTGATGTCATTCGACCCAGCAAAATTATGTGGTCTAAATATGGCTCTGTACTGCACATTTCCTCTTGTAATCGCTTGGATTCTCGTGGTTTTGATTGTTGCCTATCGTTATCGCTGGTTCTTGAAATACAAACTATTTCTCCTGAAATTGGCTATCATAGGTGATCGGGAGATCCAAGACGCTCGAGAATTTGACGATTATGAATTTCATTTTAACGTCATGTTTGCAGAGGAGGACGAAGAGGGGTTCAGAGATCGCTTCCGTCCAGCCTTAGAAGAACTGCTTCCGGAATACGAGAGGAATCTCTATGGTGATAATGACCTTCCGTTGGGTATGCATTACTATGATGCAGTTCATTACGTCGTTGAGAAGAGCTACAAGACCATCGTGTTGGTCAGTAGGGCCGCTATCCAGGATAACTGGTTCGTCATCAAGTTTCGAACCGCTGCGGATCAGGTCAATGACACACACATAGAGAACATGGTGGTGATCTTCCTGGAGGACATTCCAGATGATGAGCTTCCATTCTTGGTGAGGCTGTACCTGAGTGATCGTAAACCATACCTCAGCTGGGAGGAGGAGGAGGGATTTCAAGAGTACTTCTGGCAAAAATTGACCAAGATGTTGAAGATAAATCTGAGATGCAACAATGTCATCCCTCCCGAGTAACAGCATTGAAATACAGATGTCCTGCGTATTTCATTAGAATATAAGAGATGGTTTCTTTTTCCGAAATGAAAATAAAAAAAGATCCGTGGCTTCCAGAAGAATCCAGTGGTTTGAAATTCAGTTGGAGTGTGTAGTGTGTTTGGAGGGATGAACCCTATATGTTCCTTTAAAATATCTTTGTTCGGAAATAGTGATTCTTCTAATCCTAGTTTCCGAAGAGCTGTCTATAGCACTATGAAAACGATGCATTAAGTTGACCGTTCGGCCGTTGCGTTCAATCAATCAATACATAATGTTTAATGTCAAATTCTTCCAGCATGTCAGAACGTAGAGAAAGGAAATCGCAGAATAGCATGATGACACCTATCTTATTAGGTCTGGAAGGTTTTTTTCAGTATTTGTCAAGTATTTTAGTATTTTGTGCATCGGTTAAGGAAGTGTCTATAGAGTTTTTAATACCAAATACCACTCTTCTCTTGTGTATTTATGTGCATTTTATTGATCATGAGAGAAGATCATTTTTAGGGCATCTGTGGTGACGCATTTTGTAGATTTTTTTATTGATTTAGAAGATATAATTGCAGTGCAAAATGTTGTATGAACACCACTGTTATGGTAAATAAGTATTCATGTAAAAGTCATGTAGCGAGTCCTGTAGTAATTATGTAATCACTTTGTAATAATCATGTAATACACATGTAATAATGATCTTATAAGGTAAATCCATTAAGTCAGTCATGAAAATAACATTCTTTCCATGTTTGTATCTAATCATTGCATACTGAGTATCGGATATGAATACAAGACAACGTGAAAGTGTAGATGAAAGTGAAAGTGTAAATAGTTGTCTGTAAATGTCGAACTGTAAAATTGAGTCGAAATTTAAAGGTAAGCATTGACATTCCCAATCTCTTTCGTTCTTTATGGGTTATTAATTGAATGTTAATATTCCAAGAATATAATTTAGTTGTCATAACCATACAGGAATTATTTATAATTTGTCAGCATCCTATTGTATGATTATATATCTAATCGTATATTGTGATATAATTAATAATATAAAGTAATTTGTACATGATCCATGATGTCAATACATGACAGTTATGAATACCACCATATTTTTAACGTTATTATAACGTTATTATATCCGTTTTATGATCATACGGACATTGGACATGTTATATCATATTTTGATGACTAAATGAAGCTATGAAGTATTTTTTTCTTCAGTTATTCTATAACTCTACTGTTGACATAGGAAAATGAGATATACCATCAATGTTTGTCTATAATCAAGAGAAGTACGTTATACTTTTGTAAACATATTGGCTCATGTAAACACAATATTCACTAACCTAATTATCGATATAATAATGTCTTGCATAGCCTTAAATGCACAGAGGACTGCTAAAATTGAAAAACCCTGTTTATCTGTATTGTGTTATATGCTCTACAAAAAGGCGAATTTCGTTCCTTGTAGTTTGTGCACTCTCTTTTCAATCGATTAAATATCGCATATTGATGTAATTATGATAATTATTATAAAAAACACCTTTAGATGAATCAAAACGATTTGCATGATCCCTCTATTCTATTCTATTAGTGTTATTTATAAGCTAAATAGCTACAATAATTGAAGGATGAAAGAAAGCAAGCGTCATTGTTGCTAGATAGACTCGCAAATATTATAAAGGCAACTATAGCTGGAATGCTCCCCCATGTCCCATGCCAGTGGCGGATCCAGGGGGGCCGGGGGCCGGCCCCCCCCCCCCCGGGAAAAAAAAGAAGGAAAAAAAAAGGGGGGGAAGGAAAAAAAAAAGAAGTAAAAAAAAAAAAAGGGGGAAAAAAAAAGAGGAAAAAGGAGAAAGAGAGAGAGAGAGAGAGAGAAGGAAAAGGACAGGGAAAAAAAAGGAAAAAAGGAGAGCTAAAAGGGAACGAAAAAGAGGAAGAAGTAAAAAAAAAAGTGTGAAAAGAAGATTTGCGGTTAATCCCGCCAACAACGTGGAGAAGGGTGGGGCCGAAAGGACCTTGCCTCCCCCCCACCCCCCAGCAAACCTAAAAGAGAGAGAAGGAAGGGAAGGGAAAAAGGAGAGAAAGGGAATGAAAAAAAAGAGAAAGAAGAGAGGTAGAGGAGATCAGTTGCGATTTTTCCGCCAACAAAGTGTAGATCAGGGGGGGGGGGGGGGGGAGGCGGGGCACTGGCGTAATGATCGGGGATGGGGCTCGGGGGAAATAAATTTAAACGTGGTTTATTTCTAATTCCATAACGGTGGTGGTTTACACAATAAAGCTGAAATGACATAATTTTCAGAGATTTTTCCTTATTTTTTAGTAAAATATACTTTTTATTTGTTTGTTGTAAAATGACAAATTCCTAAATTTACAGCCAGGCAAGAAATATGCTTCTTGAGATGCCTACATGTCAGGGCCCGTGGAACGGCAGGGATCGGGAGCCTCCAGCCAGGGGCGTCGCCAGAGGGGGTGTGTGTGTGTGTGTGTGTGGGGGGGGGGGTGCGACACCCCAACCTGTCAGGATATTGTCGGTAAAATTGCGCTGCCGTCGGGAAAAAGAGAAAAGGGGGAGGGGGAAAAGAGAGGGAAAAAGAAGAGAGGGAAAAAAAGAGAAGGAAAGAAAAGAAAAAAAGAAAAGGAAAAGAAAGAAAGAAAGGAAAAGAAAGGAAAAGAAAGGAAAGAAAGGAAAAGAAAGGAAGGAAAAGAGAAGAAAGAAAAAGAAAATAGAAAAAGAGGGAGGGGAGGAAAGAAAGAAAAAGAAAGAAAATAAGAAAAAGAAAACAGAAGAAAAAAGAGTTAAAGGTAAACAAAAGAAACGGGGGATGAAAGAGAGGACAGAGAGGGGAGGTAAGAGTCTGAAAGAGGAGGAGTAGGAGTAAAAGAGAGAAGGGGTTGTTGGGTGGAGTCGTCTCGTCGAGGGAGCTAGAAAGACACGGGTAAATATGTTGCTGTGTCGGGTCAGATCTGTCGGTATTCTTGCTCGATCCTCGTGTACTATATCAATGCAGACGTTTGAAGTCGGTGAGATGTATATTGTCAGTCGGCCGACAAGTTTTTATCCTACGAACTGTGACTTCTTATCCGCTGTGACGACTTCGAGAGTGACTACAACTACAATACTTGTATTTTCTCGAAATTGCACTTTCCTATAATATCAGCTAAAGAAATCAGAGGTTTAAAATTTTCGGGTAGACTAAATTCAAACAAGGTTAAAGATTCAACAACGGTACGACGAATCGTCTTCCTTTCTTTATATTGTGATGAAACGCCAAAATTCCGCGCTTTGCGCGGAAGGGGAAACTTCATTTAGACGAGTCGAGAACGGTACAATGAATCGTCTTCTTTCCCTAATAATTTGAGGAAACGTCAAAAAGGGGGAAACTGAATTCAGACAAAATTAATAGGGCTTATTAAGATTCGAAAACGGTACGGGGAATCGTCTTTCTTTCTCTATAATTGTGAACGAACGCCAAAAATTCTGCACTTCGCGCGGAAGGGGAAACTTCATTTAGACGAGTCGAGAACGGTACAATGAATCGTCTTCTTTCCCTAATAATTTGAGGAAACGTCAAAGAGGGGGAAACTGAATTAAGATGAATAGGGCTTAATAAGATTCGAAAACGGTACGAGGAATCGTCTTCCTTTCTCTATAATGTGATGAAACGCCAAAAATTCCGCGCTTCGCGCGGAAGGGAAAACTTCATTTAGACGAGTCGAGAACGGTACACGAATTGTATTCTTTCTCTAATGATTTAAGGAAACGTCAAAGCTTTCGCGCTTTGCGCGAGAGGGGGAAACTGAATTCAGACAAAATTAATAGGGCTTATTAAGATTCGAAAACGGTACGGGGAATCGTCTTTCTTTCTCTATAATTGTGAACGAACGCCAAAAATTCTGCACTTCGCGCGGAAGGGAAACTTTATTTAGACGAGTCGAGAACGGTACAACGAATCGTCTTCTTTCTCTAATAATTTAAGCCGTCAAAGCTTTCGCGCTTCACGCGAGAGGGGGAAACTGAATTCAGATGATTAGGGCTTAATAAGAGTTAAAAACATAAACGATGAATCGTCTTCCTTTCTCTATATTGTGATGAAACGCCAAAAATTCCGAGCTTCGCGCGGGAGTGGAAAACTTCATTTAGACGAGTCGAGAACGGTACAACGAATCCTCTTCTTTCTCTAATAGTAGGTAGAGCACTCAAAAACATAATACACATAAGACATTCTTTATTTTGGTGTCATATTAAAGATATCAATGATATATTTATTTTGCTGCAAAAATTTTCAAATTCTGTCAAGGCATTCCTGAGATATGGTCTTTTGAAGATATCGTAAAATCATTCAAAAACCTGCCGCAAATAGCAAATTATGGCAAAAATGGATTTTTTACATGTTTAAGGGTGTTTTTTTGACATAATAGAGTATTACATGGTCTTAAAAATGATATGTATTGTGAAACCAAAGTGAAATAAGCATGAAAAATAAAATTCAAGAACCAGACTTGTTGCATTTTGGTGCACCGGATTGACAAAAACCACATTTTGTTCAATTTCACCAATCCGCAGGTTGGAAATGTTCAAAAAACGACTAAGTCCAGCTAATTAATATGCGTAAATGCAATATCTCAAGTTTTAAATGAGTCTGTTTGATACAACTTTGTGGCAAGCTTCAACTAATGAATCCCTATCCATTTATATAATAAGATTTATGAAAACTAATTAATTATGCAAATGAGCTGATAATTAGCTAATTACATATTCGCAACACCGTTATGCAAATTAGACAATGTTTATATATTTTTTTTCCTTCTCACCTAACTTCCTGATCTATATAAAACAACTGTAGAAAGTTTGAGCTTTGTAGATGCTTGCATTTGCTGAATAAAATGATGAGCTGAACTTTCGCAGCAATTTCCAGTAATGTTTCACTCGATGGATTAAAAATCGGAGCATGTGGCAAAAAACTATGGATGTTAAACTACTGAAAACCAGTTTAGGATTTGAAAATCGGGCAATATTTACGGATTTATGAGCATTTTCTGAAAATTCATTCAACTCAATGTAACTTCGTGTAGAAACAAAATTCCGATGTACCTGTTGCTGGGGTAGCCAGGGAAAGGTCACAGGTACCATATATGGTAAGGTCATTGAAATCCAGTGAATGAAACATTGGTGGCAAGTCCATTTTTTACAGGGGAGTTTTTTCCAATCTGCCGGGATATTTAGTGCAGTATTGTCCGTGGTGATTGCACACACCCACTGGCCCAATTTGCGCGGTGTCAAAAACATCCCTTTTAAAAAAAATAAAATAAATACTTTCCCTAATACCCACACCCACAGGATTTTAAGTATAGTGGGTTAAAAGAATGACTGAAATATCTGTGAAAAAATTATGTTGTTACATGTTTTTGAATTTTTTAAATCATAAGTTGAAAAATGGCTTCTCAGCATAGATTTGCTATTGCTGTGCACTGACGTGCACGGCAGAATGTATATGCATGCACTGTGATCAGCCTACTAATAGTTTAAGGAAACGTCCAAGCTTTCGCGCTTCGCGCGAGAGGGGGAAACTGAATTCAGACAAAATTAATAGGGCTTATTTAGAGTCGAAAACGGTACAACGAATCGTGTTCTTTCTCTAATAATATGAGGAAACGTCAAAGCTTTCGCGCTTCGCGGGAGAGGGAGAAACTGAATTCAGGTGAATGGGGCTTATTAAGAGTCGAAAACGGTACGACGAATCGTCTTCTTTCTCTAATAATTTAATGTAAACGTCAAAACTTCTGCGCTTCGCGCGGGAGGGAAAAGCTTCATTCATATAAGGATTAAGAGTCGAGAACAGTACACCGAATCGTCTGCTTTTTCTCATAATTTAATGAAACGTCAAAGCTTCCCGCGCAAAAGCGCGGGAGGTTTTTTTTTTTTTTTTTTTTTTTTTGGGGGGGGGGGAACTGAATTCAGAAAAGGATAAACAGTCGAGAACGGTACAGAAAATCGTCCTCTTTTTTTTATAATAATTTAATGAAGCGTCAAAGCTTTCGCGCTTCGCGCGGGAGGGGGGGGGGGGGAAACTTCATTCAGCCAAGAATTACCAGTCGAAAACAGTACAATTAATCGTCTTCTTTTCCTAATAATTGAAGAAATAATTGGTATATTTATGTCGTCGAGGAAAATGACCATTTTGCGCATAATTATGCAAGTACGATAAATAGTCCATATGAAAAACAATTTGGCCTTCGGCCCCAGGTTTATAGGGTTGAAATTGTAGATATTGGACATTTAATTTTGTCGGTAATTGGTGGCTAGTTTTGTCGGTAGTCATTGGCCTCTACACCCCCCCCCCCCACTGAAAAAGGTCTAGCGCCGCCCCTGCCTCCAGCTCCCTCCCCGCCCCCCCCCCCACTTTTTGGAAAAAGAATATTAAAGAGAAATAGAAAAAAAGAGAGAGAAAGGAATAGTGTCCTGCCAGTGTCACAAATAAAGTATAAAAATATGTTCATCTGACCGTAATTTATTGCCTTAAACCCTTGAGTTTCCGGGGCGGACAAGGTATCAAAATATGTTCATCTGACCGCAGGCGCTAGCCAGGGGTCGGTGGGGCGCCCCCCCCCAAAAAAGGATTAAGAGTAGAAAATGGTACAACAAATCGTCTTCTTTCTCTTATAATATGCAATGTCAAAGCTTCTGCGCTTCGCGCAGGAGGGGGGGGGGGACTGAATTGAGACAAGGATTAAGAGACAAGAACGGTACAGCAAATCGTCTTCTTTCTTAAATAATTTTAATGAAACGTCAAAGCTTTCGCGCGAGTGGGGGAGGGGGAACTGAATTCAGACAAGGATTAAGAGTCGAGAATGGTAATACAAATCGTTTTCTTTCTCTAATGATTAATGAAACGTAAAAGGTTCCGGGCTTCGCGCGGGACGGATGGGGGGGGGGGTAAACTGAAATCAGACGAGGATTAAGAGTCGAGAACGGTACAACGAATCGCCTTCTTTCCCTAATGATTTAATGAAAGGTAAAAGCTTCCGCGCTTCGCGCAGGAGGGGGAGGGGGGAACTGATTCAGACGAGGATTAAGAGTCGAGAACGGTACAACGAATCGCCTTCTTTTTTTAATAATTAATTAAAATGTCAAATCTTCCGCGCTTCATACGGGGGGGGGGGGAGAGGGAAAAAATGAATTCAGACGAGGATTAAGAGTCGAGAACGGTACAACGAATCGTCTTCTTTCTCTAATGATTTAATGAAACGTAAAAGCTTCCGCTCTTCGCGCGGGAGGGGGGAGGGGGGACTGAATTGAGACAAGGATTAATAGACGAGAACGGTACAGCGAATCATCTTCTTTCTTAAATAATTAATTAAAATGTCAAAGCTTCCGCGCTCACTCGGGAGGGGGGGAGGGGGGAACTGAATTCAGTCGAGGATTAAGAGTCGAGAACGGTACAACGAATCATCTTCTTTCTCTAATGATTTAATGAAACGTAGAAGATTCCGCGCTTCGCGCGGAAGGGGGGGGGGGGGGGGAGAAACTGAATTCAGACGAGGATTAAGAGTCGAGAACAGTACAACGAATCGTCTTCTCTCTCTAATGATTTAGTGAAACGTAAAAGTTTCCGTGCTTCGCGCGGGAGGGACAAAAATTATTCAGACGAGGATTATTTTCGAGAACGGTACAACGAATCGTCTTCTCTCTCTAATGATTTAGTGAAACGTAAAAGCTTCCGCTGTGGGGAAAAACTTCATTCAGACGAGGATTATTGTCGAGAACGGTACAACGAATCGTCTTGTTTCTCTAATAATTAAATGAAATTTCAAAGCTTCCGCGCTTGCGGCGGGAGGGGGGATGGGAAAATGAATTGAGATAAGGATTAAGAGACGAGAACGGTACAGCGAATCGTCTTTTTTTTAAAATGATTAATTAAAATGTCAAATCTTCCGCGCTTCGTACGGGGGGGGGGGGGGATGGAGGGAAAACTGAATTCAGTCGAGGATTATAAGAGTCGAGAAACGGTACAACGAATCGTCTTCTCTCTCTAATGATTTATTGAAACGTAAAAGTTTCCGTGCTTCGCGCGGGAGGGACAAAAATTATTCAGACGAGGATTATTTTCGAGAACGGTAAAACGAATCGTCTTCTCTCTTAATGATTTAGTGAAACGTAAAAGCTTCCGCTGCGGAAAAAACTTCATTCAGACGAGGATTATTGTCGAGAACGGTACAACGAATCGTCTTGTTTTTCTAATAATCAAATGAAATTTCAAAGCTTCCGCGCTTTGCGCGGGAGGGGGGATGGGAAACTGAATTGAGATAAGGATTAAGAGACGAGAAGGGTACAGCGAATCGTCTTTTTTAAAAATGATTAATTAAAATGTCAAATCTTCCGCGCTTCGTACGGGAGGGGGGGGGGGGGGGGTGGAGGGGAAAACTGAATTCAGTCGAGGATTATAAGAGTCGAGAACGGTACAACGAATCGTCTTCTTTCTCTAATGATTTAATGAAACGTAAAAGCTTCCGCTCTTCGCGCGGGAGGGGGGAGGGGGGACTGAATTGAGACAAGGATTAATAGACGAGAACGGTACAGCGAATCATCTTCTTTCTTAAATAATTAATTAAAATGTCAAAGCTTCCGCGCTCACTCGGGAGGGGGGGGGGAACTGAATTCAGTCGAGGATTAAGAGTCGAGAACGGTACAACGAATCATCTTCTTTCTCTAATGATTTAATGAAACGTAGAAGATTCCGCGCTTCGCGCGGAAGGGGGGGGGGGAAACTGAATTCAGACGAGGATTAAGAGTCGAGAACAGTACAACGAATCGTCTTCTCTCTCTAATGATTTAGTGAAACGTAAAAGTTTCCGTGCTTCGCGCGGGAGGGACAAAAATTATTCAGACGAGGATTATTTTCGAGAACGGTACAACGAATCGTCTTCTCTCTCTAATGATTTAGTGAAACGTAAAAGCTTCCGCTGTGGGAAAAAACTTCATTCAGACGAGGATTATTGTCGAGAACGGTACAACGAATCGTCTTGTTTCTCTAATAATTAAATGAAATTTCAAAGCTTCCGCGCTTTGCGCGGGAGGGGGATGGGAAACTGAATTGAGATAAGGATTAAGAGACGAGAACGGTACAGCGAATCGTCTTTTTTTTTAAAATGATTAATTAAAATGTCAAATCTTCCGCGCTTCGTACGGGGGGGGGGGGGATGGAGGGGAAAACTGAATTCAGTCGAGGATTATAAGAGTCGAGAACGGTACAACGAATCGTCTTCTCTCTCTAATGATTTATTGAAACGTAAAAGTTTCCGTGCTTCGCGCGGGAGGGACAAAAATTATTCAGACGAGGATTATTTTCGAGAACGGTTAAAACGAATCGTCTTCTCTCTCTAATGATTTAGTGAAACGTAAAAGCTTCCGCTGCGGGAAAAAACTTCATTCAGACGAGGATTATTGTCGAGAACGGTACAACGAATCGTCTTGTTTTTCTAATAATCAAATGAAATTTCAAAGCTTCCGCGCTTTGCGCGGGAGGGGGATGGGAAACTGAATTGAGATAAGGATTAAGAGACGAGAAGGGTACAGCGAATCGTCTTTTTTTAAAAATGATTAATTAAAATGTCAAATCTTCCGCGCTTCGTACGGGAGGGGGGGGGGGGGGGGGGAGGGGAAAACTGAATTCAGTCGAGGATTATAAGAGTCGAGAACGGTACAACGAATCGTCTTCTTTCTCTAATGATTTAGTGAAACGTAAAAGCTTCCGCTGTGGGAAAAAACTTCATTCAGACGAGGATTAAGAGTCGAGAACGGTACAACGAATCGCCTTCTTTCCCTAATGATTTAATGAAAGGTAAAAGCTTCCGCGCTTCGCGCAGGATGGGGGGGGGGGATGGGGAAACTGAATTGAGATAAGGATTAAGAGACGAGAACGGTACAGCGAATCGTCTTTTTTTTTAAATGATTAATTAAAATGTCAAATCTTCCGCGCTTCGTACGGGAGGGGGGGGGGGGGGGGTGGAGGGGAAAACTGAATTCAGTCGAGGATTATAAGAGTCGAGAACGGTACAACGAATCGTCTTCTTTCTCTAATGATTTAGTGAAACGTAAAAGCTTCCGCGCTTTGCGCGGGAGGGGGTGGGGGGAGGGGGGGGGGGACTGAATTCAGACGAGGATTAAGAGTAGAGAACGGTACAACGAATCGCCTTCTTTCCCTAATGATTTAATGAAAGGTAAAAGCTTCCTCGCTTCGCGCAGGAGGGGGGTGGGAAACTGAATTGAGACAAGGATTAAGAGACGAGAACGGTACAGCGAATCGTCTTCTTTTTTAAATAATAAAAAAAATGTCAAAGCTTCCGCGCTTCGTGCGACGCATGCGCAAATTGCCGAAATGACGTCACATCTACGCATAAATCATAGATTTTACCTAACTCTATGGCTCAAATCAACTAACAGCGCTGTAACAGCGTGCGTGTCTAACAGCGCTCCAACAACGCTTCCTGTTCGGTCATTATAGCCGTGTTGTTAGTGGCTGATTTGGATGGGGACACCCCCACGGCTGTGGCAAAGCTATGGGGCGACACATGGCCCCGAATATTTGTCGAAAACATTTATTGAAAGCTTACACTTCTGAACAAATAAAGTAAAAAGGCGTGCCCCAATCAGACCGACCACGCCGCGCCATTCCCCGCAGTATTCCCTTGTATAAGTACATATTCCCGACAATTTTCGTCAGAGTAGTTCATAGATGGCGAAGCCTGTGGTGTGTGGGGGGGGGGGGGCATAATGCAGGGGTGTCGGAGCGTCTTCCAAAATAGGGGGGGGGGGGGCAGGGGGCACAAAAAGGACACTTTCTGGACAAAGGGGGCACCCACACAGCGAAACATAACAAAAAACATACCCCATTTATAGACATTGGTATATATACCCCTACATCATCATGATTGTGGTTACACTGCCAGTTACACTGCCAGGAATGACAGGGACCAATAGTTGTTTCTTTCGTTACGTTGTACAAGATACTGCTTAAGTAAGCACCATACTTTGCCAGTTGGGTGTGATGGTCTGGATATTATTTTCGAGCAGACAAAGCAAGCGAGCAAAAATGCTAAGATTTGTGAGGTCCAAGTGCGAAATATAACATCTTAAAAAGAAAACAAAAAACAAACCCTGATAAGTATATAGCACAGTCTAATGAAGAAAGATGACAATCTCGTTACTAAGTAAATTAATCATAACATCTCTAAAAGCGAGCAAGCTCTAGGGAATATTAAAGAAAAAGGGACCCTGAGTCACTTTAAATTAGGGATGCGCCCATGATATGGAGAAGGAAAAGAATGGACTTATCAAAAGGGAAAAGGACAGTATTAAAAAGAAAAGGTGCTCCTGTCAAAGTAAAAAGGGCAATTATCAGAGGTGAAAATGGAACTTCTTGCACCTGAAAAGGGACACTCAACAGAGATGAAAAAAGGCACTTGAGAATGGAAATCGGTAGTCTTCTGAAGGAAAAGGGCACAAAACACATTTCACTAGGGGCATTCATCAGATGTTTAAAAAAAAACATTTTGGAAAGGGGGTGATGCTCATTTTAAAAAAGGAAAAGGGGCACTTATCCGAAGGAAATATGGTACTTTATATTAGAAAGGAAAAGGGGATACTTATCAGATGTGAAAAGTGCCCTTAAGAGAAAAGGCAAGGAGTTCTTATAACGAAGGAAAAAGTACACTTATCGAAAAGGAAAAGGGGCACGAGTCAAAGTAACAAAAATATCATATTGACGTACTCACCAGAGATGAAAAGGGAAGAAAAAGACAGTTATTAGAAATGAAAAGGGCACTTGTCCTATATAAAAATGGGCTTTTGGGGTTACCTGATAAAGTAGGGGCCACATTGCCCCCCCCCCCCATCCCTCGGGAGTAACGCCTCTGGCATAATGGGCAAAAGTGAGAGAAAAACCCTGAAAATCATGTCATTTCAGCAACATTTGTAAACCACTGGTATCGAAATGTAAATAATCCATGTTTTGAATTTTATTTGGGGGTCAACTGCCCCAAGCCCCCCCCCCCATCACACGTGTGGGGTGGGATGTACCAGCGTTTCCATCAGGGGCTGATCTTCATGCCCCTATAAAACACTCAGCAAAGGAAGGAAGCGTATTATGGTTTATTAGGGACTTATGTTATATACCATATTAAAGCTTTTCTTAAACATACAATTTTGCTTGATTATTATTATGATGTCAGACTTTCATATTATTTCCAGGAACTGAGGTGGTTTGCTCATCTCGTCTTGTCACCAAAGTAAAATTTTCATAACCTTAACTCTCAGTGGGTGGGGGGGGGGGGGGATTGCTCAAGAGCCGTTATGAAGATATAATGATAAGGGGACATAGAGTTAGAACTACTTTGACGAAATTGTCGGCAATATGTACTTGCACCAAGGGAATACTGCGTGGAAGGTGGGCCGTTTTTCTTTTTGTGTCTTGAAATGTAAGTTTTTTTTCCAAAAAGGTTTTCGACAAGTTTTCGGGGCAATGTGTCACCCCACCCCCACCCCCATCACATAGCTACGACACAGCCGTGTGGGTCCCCATCCAATATTCCCTTTGTATTATCTTTTGTTTGCTCATTCAATTGTTATGAATAGTTGAGTTTGAGTTGAGTTTATTTATTTATACACGGTACAGTATTATAGTATTATCAATAGCGACCCTCTCCTCGTATTATGAATAGCGACCCCTCTTCTTATACTATATTATCAATAGCGGTACTTAATAAGAGAACAAGAAGAAAACATACAATATTTGCCAATTTGCCAAAAAATTCATGGGTTTGAAAGGTTTTCAAATATACAAACTATCGAACAATAATTGAAAACCAAGCTCTAGCGACGATCTTATAGCGAATGGTTGGCCTAGGACTAAGAATCCGCTCAGGAAAATTTATGCGGCCGGCCCCCTTTATTCGATGCCGGCTCCAGAGTCAAGTACCTTTGGCACTGCCTACTAATGTCTGATTACCAGTCTTCTCCTCCTTGCAGGGGACCCGACCGCGTTCTTATGTTATACATTTTGTTAAATACTGCCTTTTACACGTTCCTTTACTACAAATCTTTTTTTGCACAATTTCTTTCATTACAACCTGAAATTTAGTGGACGGTCATTCCAACCCCCAGTGGCGGATCCAGGGGGGGGGAGCCGCCCCCCCCCCCCCTGGCAAAAAAAACAAGAAGGAAAAAAAAGGGGAAAAAAGAAGGGAAAAAAAAGAAGGGAAACAAAAAAAAGAAAAAAAAGGGGAAAAGAAAGCAACAACAACAAAACAAATTGTCCCCCCCCCCTCCTGAACCACTGAACGAAATATCTGACGACGTAATTTTCTGATTTCCGGGGCCCAAAGTCAGGCACCTGGATGCTCATCTGACGTTAGTTTAAGGCTTTTAACCCCTGAGCTCATGGGGGCTCCGCCCCCTGAAACCCACACCAATTAGTGACCTACCAATGCCACAAATAAGGTATCAAAATATGCTCCAACAGGAGAAGGGGCGACCGTTTCGGCCCCTGAGATCCGCCACTGGGAGGCAAAAAAAAAAGAGAAGGATTTTGCGCGCATTTCGCACGTTTCTGACCTCTTAGTATTTCATTCCCCCCCCCCCCCCACTCTTTTTCTCTCTCCTTTTTATTCTTTCTTTTCTTTCTCTCTTCTGTCCTCATTCTCTTTGCCATTCCCTTTTTCTTCTTCCCTCTCCTTTTCTTCCTTCTTTCCCCTCTCTTTTCTCTCTCTTTTTTCCCTCTTCCATCTTTTTTGCGCCGCCAATAGAGGGAGCGGCGGCCGTTTCGGCCCCACTGAATCCGCCACTGAGAAGGGGTGGCAAGGATCAACCATTCCCTCCCCCCCCCCTGCTTCACCCATGCGCATAGAAATAATGGTTCCGCAACCGTAATTAAATCCTAAAACCTCTTGACTTTCGGTGGCTCTGCCCCCTGGACTCCACCTCGGACCTAAGGACGACTGGATGCTAATCTGACAGTAATTTAATGTTAAAGCCCTGACCTTCTGGGGTCTCGGCCCCCTGGACCTCACGCCAACCACTGAACGAAATATCTGACGACGTAATTTTCTAATTTCCGTGGCCAACAACAATTTTTTTTTGCTCATCTGACCGTGATTAAATGCCTATACCCCCTGAGCTTCTGGGGGCTCCACCCCTTGACCCCCGCCGAGAAACGTTCAGCGGGGCCCTGCATTTTAGGGTGGGGTAATGGGATTTTTTTCTACCCATCACCCCACCCCCAAACGTTTTTGCCTCTGCCGGTGTCACCATTACGTACGTATATTTAGCTCGCATAATTTCAAATTTGCCCCCCCCCCCTGGATCCGCGCCTGGATTAGGAAAGGGATTAATGTCTGACTTTACAGCATCTAATATTCGAAAGCATCTATTGCCAAGAGGGACGACAAAGAAATGACTATTTCAGCAGATTTGCATGATAATTGTCCCAGAATGTTTCCTCTTTATCCTGAGTGTAAAACATTGCCAATGCTTTGTTGCAGGCTTGGAGCTTTTCTTCGTCAATTTGAGACGTGAACGGTCAAGAATTTTGCCAGAGGTGACGGGGACAATGATTACTTCCAAGATGACAAAGCCGTTTTTCAGAGAGCTGACGATGGACAATGAAGATAAACTAGAACTCCAAGTACTGGTGAAGATGACAAGTTAATCCATTGAGTTAATATAGTTCAGTGGTCATGTTCAATGGGAGCGTCTCTGATCATTATCTGGTATAATACCAACAACCTTCACATGATCTGCAGACTTGTCTCACAGAATCAGTAAGTCAGCACCATCTTCTTTTTCTCTCTCATATTGGTGGTTATACTTGCACTATGTTTTATGTCTAACATTATTATGGTTTAATATGTGCAGTAGATATGCTCTCGTTATATTTTCCTTTACCGTATCATTAGAAAAAATATGTGATTTTGTGTTGGGTGTGTAATTTCTAGCTAATATTGAGTGATTGTTGTTATATATTGGCTGCATGGCGTTGGTGTTGAAGTTGCCTTTGAAGAAATCGTTTTCATGTTCATTGTATTTTAAAGATATGATTACTTAACCCGGTGTATATCATATGCCGGTACCATCTAACCCATTAATGGTTTAACTATGAATTTTGTTTTGATTTATGGAACAAGTACACGTTATGAAAAAGGTCCTGTATCTGTGTGTAACCCTATCATGGCGCCTAAACCTCGTCTTCCTATCACGCTATTGTGTGTCAATGTATCATGATTGTCTCTCTATTTTAAAAGCTCATGTCTAAACATGAACGCAGGCGCGTACGCAAGGGGGGGGGGGGGGGGGTGGGGTTAACCTCCCCCTTTGGTTTATGTATGTGTGTATTTGGATGTAAACCCCCCTCCCCCTTTGGTTTTTTTTTAATTTTTAAATTTTTTAAATTATTTATAAAAAAAAAAAATTATGCTAATGGGTGACCTAAAACAGGTGACCTTACCTCCCCCCCCCCCCACAACGGAACGAAATGTCGTCCCGGTAAATTTTAAATTTTGGAGAAAAAAAAAATGTCCTCTTACCAAACCCCCCCCCCCCCCCCGCTTATTCAGCGGCTGGCTAAGTCGTTGCGAAATTTTTGGGCCCCCCCCCCCCCAAAAAAAAAAAAAAAAAAAAAAAAAAAAAATCAAATTGTCCTCTTATCCCCCCCCCGCGCTTATTCAGCGGCTGGCTGATTCGTTGCGAAATATTTGGGACCCCCCAAAAAAATTGTCCTTATCCCCCCCCCCCCCCACCCCGCGCTTATTCAGCGGCTGGCTGATTCGTTGCGAAATATTTGGGACCCCAAAAAAATGTCCTCTTACCCCCCCCCCCCCCCCGCTTATTCAGCGGCTGGCTGAGTGGTCGTGCGAAAATTTTGGCTGATTTAAAATTGTTAACCCCCCCCCCCCCCTTTGAAAAAATCCTGCGTACGCTACTGCATGTACGTATACGTATTTGAGATTTGTATTATATTAAATTATACATCAAATCAAATAGAACGTTCATGTGCTCATTTGCCGATAAAGATCACTTTAAAAAAACGGTGTATAATTATGTAACAGTCATGTCCGCGTCATTCAATGCTCATAACTCTTAATTGTTGTTGCTATGGGTTGTTTCGTTCATGTTTGTAATAGTTGTTTATCATAAAATTCTGAATGATTTCACCGGATACCAAGGCCGTATATCGGCCTCCTCTCATAATAGCAACCTATCTTAACCATACTTTATTGTCGCGTTTGTTTATGTTAGTAGAAACTGATTGAATATCTCTCTCTTTGAAATACTCATGATTGAAAATGACTCCATGCCCATATTTTGCAATGTGAACTTGTGTCTTACCGGAGCGGATAGAATTACTGATTTATTTATATATTCGACAAAATCTGCCTGTAAAGAACGTTTCCATGTTTAATGTTTAATGACCTCCTCCATAAAGGTTAAAATTTCATGCCGGTATGATTTTACGGTTGTAAATGTTTTTTTAATTTTTGTTGGTGTTTTAAATGTTATTATTGTTTGTTAATGTTATCATTATCATGGGTGTTTTTTTTTTAGTTAATTTGTTTAAAGCACTTTTCATGCAAATTTGAATGTTAACACTTGTTACAAAGGTCGAGTATATGCCTAGTTGCCTACTAGTACTGTTAACGGCGCATACAATCATCTTATTATTTATAAGTCACACCAGGGAGCTGTCATACAGGGAGTGGAATCCAGCCGCTCTCCTTTGACCCGATAACGGGGCGGCGATCAATCAAAAAGGGGGATCGTCCCCCGGAAAATTTGAAAAAGAGCTCCCCAAAATATATAGCAAATACTGACTAAAGACTGCAACGCACTTTTAGGCTCTGGAGGGCCCATGAGTGCAGCGTTAGACTAATAAAAATGCAAAAGTCTTCTCGCTCCGTCGTAACGTTCCCTCGCATAACATCATTCAAGATGTACGAGTAAATATTGTAGAAAATCTTATTCCTTTTTTATACTATAGTTTTGCTAAGGAATGTAATTTTTATATACAACAAAACCTCGTTCCCTATGCTCCCTCGTCCCTTACATTTCGCCCCGGTCATGAAAAAAAATCGCCACCCTGACCCCATGCTCCATGCCGCCGAAAAGTTATGCGCTACTCAGCAACTGTTGACCAGGTGATGAGATCCCGCCCCCGCCCCACTCCGGGAACGGAGGGACCGCATTCATGTTACTAAGAGCTCCGGTAAAGGGGTAATACACAAAAAAGCGGACTTAGGGGGGGGGGGGTGCTTCCGAAGGGAGGGAACATGCATACGCGTACCCTAAATAACACTGAGTGGGGGAGGGGTGAGATTAAAAAAAGTGCATGACATATCAGGATTTAGAATTCCTACATCAGAAAATGGTATCTTAGCAAATGTTCGCTGTCCGTTTCAATGTTTTCTCATGAATGATTGAATATGTAATGAGTAGAACAATTTTTGTAATTTCATACAATTTGCCAACTGCAAAAAAGCACGCGAAAGTACGCATTAGCCAACTTAATGTTATCGAAGATTGTACATCATGGATTAAATGACGGGACATTAAATCATGCGAAAATAATCGGTTTTTGTCAGGATCTAATTTTTCTTCTACCAACTCTGGCACAAAAATTATAGGAAGGGCGGAGTACTAAATTAAAAAAATTGTTTGATCCATTATTCCCAATACAATCCTTATATAAAGTTTATAATTTACACTGAAATTTTGCCGGTAATTTGATAAATGTGAAACTGGTGCCTGGCCTATAAAATTCCCCGCAGTGGAAGAGCGGCTCGGAGCATATGGAACTTCAAAGCCAAGTGGAATGTTATGCATTCCATTGTTACGCTTTAGAAACTCACGCATACGTTTGAATTACAAGAGCTTCCACTCCTTGTATGACAGCTCCCTGGTCATACAATCATCTTACTATTTGTAATTCAATAAAATTTGTATCCATCCAGATTCGATCACTTATGATTGAAAATTATTTTAACATGTGTGTTGAATTTTAAATGTTTGGCATATCCCAATTCAAACCGTATACAATTTTTCTTTGCTCATTTTTTTTCTTCATATTCACATGTTCACAAAATAAAAAAATTCAAGTGATGTCGCTAACAAACTTCGTTTCCACATGAAATCTGGAAAACAAGTCATTCAGAAATTTGCATTTTTTTTTTGCAATCTGTTTCTTTTGAATATATTCAAAGCGCTAATTCTCAAACAATGATGAGTGTTAAATTTGATATATATGGAATGCCGACAACCCCTCTTAGTCTTCCTCATTACTACACATTTCCCTTTTATTATAATTTATGCAACGCCAGTGCGGTTGCTAATTTCCACGAAGGATGTAAGTTTTAGGTAATTGTACAGCGCTTTTCAAAATGCATAGAAATACATTTCTCTGGAGCAGCGTTATTAACTTTTGTTAGTCACGGTACCTTCTTAAGAAATGAAAAGTTTCTCCAAATCCCAAAGTCTTTACAGACTATTAATTTTGCATGGACTCTGGCTCTCGTCAAGTGCTATGCACACACGTATGGGCACATTTAAGAATAAAAAGGAGAAGACATTTTCAAACTGGTAAACAATTAATTTGTAATCCACACACTGGAAACTATTTAAAGTACTGTATGCGGGCACCTTACCGCCGAATGTACATAAATAACAAGTGATATATTCGGTCATGCCTTGATACACGAATATGAGGATATTCGGGCCTCTCGTTGCCCTTATTTTGCCTTGCTGTCAAAATATTGTCAGCGAGCGAGGAAGGAAGACACTTTAGTATCTTCAAAATTTTATTTTCTCATGTAATTACATATTTTAACCGTTTCTGGTATTTGATTTTTTTACAACATCAACGTTCTCCAAATCATTCTCTTGCGGCACCCCGGTTGAAAAACGCTGTGCTGGAGTTACAAAATCAAATGAGATGAATTACCAGAGAGCGGATATTTTTTCTTTTGACATGGCACCGTACATATACATTGAAGGCAATTTCTATTTCAAAATAATTTAACGTACACGAAAACATATACTTCAGCATGACAACATAAATAACCTGGTCTGGAAGAAAAACTACGCTCTAAACCCATGCTTTATTACCGGGTCTTATTTTGGAAGATGGTGGGGTCTTAGTTTAATTTTTTTTTTTTTAACTTTTGAATAACCGTGTCTGGAGGAAAGACTACGCTCAATACTCATGTTCTTCCACAGGAATAAGATGATTGGGTCTTAGTTTGAAGATTTTTAAAAAGTTTGAAATAACCGGGTCTGGAAGAAAAACTACGCTCTAAACCCATGCTTTATATCCGGGTCTTAGTTTGGAAGATGGTGGGGTCTTAGTTTAATTAAAAAAAAAAAAACTTTTGAATAACCGGGTCTGGAGGAAAGACTACGCTCGATTCTCATGTTATTCCACAGGAAAAGGATTATGGGTTCTTAGTTTTGAAGATTTTTTTAATTTTGAAATAACAGGGACTGGAGTAAAGACTGCGCGCTATACCCATGCTTTATTACAGGTTTTTAGTTTTGAACACATTCGACAAAATATCCCTTACATTACATTTGTGGGTAAAGTCATTATTACATTTGGGGGTAAAGTGTTATTAAATTTGTGGGCGTTATTACATTTGTGGGCGTTATTACATTTGTGGGTTGTAACAACCCTCCCCCCAATATCGAATTTAATAATTTGAAAAGACTGAAATGAACTTCATAAATAACAAAGAAAATGAAGGTTTATGCAATTTCCTGTAAATAGCAATTTGGAGAGAAGCTTGCGTTATACTTCACAGTGTTATAAATTCCTCGGGGTGATTGTCATTGTCCTAAGGGGGGGGGGGTGTTGTTCTCGAAGGGGGAGGGGTAGTTGTCCTCGGGAAGTTTTCCTGGGGGATAGTTGTCCTCGAGGGTAATAATAATAATAATAATAACGTTTTATTTACCCAAGGTAGTCACTTCAGTTATTAAACTGCTCTTCCAGCGGCCCTGCATAACATAATATGTTATTACTACCCTTCTCCAATCTGATATGCTGAGCGCCTAGCTAGAAGGCAGAAGGTCCCATTGTTATAATTCTTTGGTATGACTCGGCCGCGGTTCAAACCCACGACCTCCCGTTCATGAGGCGGGCGCTCTAACCCCTGAGCCACTATACCCAGTAGTGTCCATGGGGGGTAATTGTCCTCGGGGGGGGGGGGGGGAATTGACCTCGGGGTAGTTGTCCTGGGGGTAATTGTCCTCGGGGGGTAATTGTCCTCGGGGGTAGTTGTCCTCGGGGGTAATTGTCCTTGGGGGGTAATTGTCCTGGGGGGGGGGGGGTAATTCTCGGGGGGGTAATTTTCCGGGGGTAATCGTCCTTCGGGGGTAGTTTTCCGGGGGGGGGGGTAATTTTCCGGGGGATGATTTCCAAAGGGTAATTGACATGATACGCCTATGCACTTATATTTTATATCTGTACTAGCATAATCTTATTCGCTTTAATGACATTTCTTCTCTTTTTGTTGTATTTTATAGCTCATTGATCTTGCTACTTGTACTTCATTCGACTTCCTTCATTTCACGGTATGTACATAATAATGTAGCGACATTGTACGGTAGTGAGCGTGGTTAAATTTGTATATTCATTATGTTTATGTTAACCTTGAAATCCTCAGGAACACGATTTGATTATACCAAAAGGAACATGTCGAAAGAAACTAAGCAAATATCATGGCATACAATACTGGGAGGTATTTCCATTCATCACATTTTCCCAATTTTAACATAGACCTTTCAAGGTAGTATGTCCCATTTGCAGGCCCAAAAAATGATTTTAAAATATGATATTTTTTCTTTTTCTTTTTCTTGACAGATTCACCTTTTCTATTCAAATGTACAAAATATATGTGAATGTAAAATCAGCTATTGTTTTCGGACTGAATTAACAATGCGTAAGGGCGTTTGAAAAATATTTACTACTTCATTATAATTTGGACGAAGAGGATTTGATAATGCTTCTTGAAAACAGCTGTTGCTCAGTCATCCATGAAAGCAGAGTCAGTTATCATTAGACATAATCTTAGTTACTCTTTAAAATTAAATATAATTCAAGGTAACACAGGTTATAAATCTTCTTCTTTTTTCCCAAAGAAAATTTTTATTCAATCATTCTTGAGCAAGAACAAATCGATAGATTTGAACAAAGTACATGTTGTGACATTTTGGTAACACAAACATTGTTACCTCTGTTTCACATGTCTCCATTTATTATCTCGTAATACAACAAATCTATTGGCCCGAATTCACAAAGGAGGTTTGTCGACAAACCTAAGTTTATGTGCGTCATTTGACGCGTTTCGACGCGTTTCAAACTAGTAAACCTACAATAGAGCTTTGGAAGTTTTGAATGAATTGATGCGTAATAGGGCATTTCCAAAACCAAGTGTGAAATACTTTTAGGCGGCTTTGGCAGAACTGATAAAAGATATTTCAATTGAGAATGGCCCAGCGACTTTAATACAGTGATAAATCTCTCATATTCTCAAAATATATTTCAATTTTGTAATTACGGAGGAAACTTTAATTCAAATGTATCATCAAGATTATTTGAAAAATACACTCCTAGCAGTCTATAGGGTCCATTCGGTTATAAATCTTCAATGGGAGTTTATCAAGGATGGGAATGCTTTTTTTCACATGCACTGTATGGCACTATCATGTTAAAATTGTATCAAAATTGTATCATAAACCTAAAATAAAATAAACTATATTTTGAATGATAATAGGAAATAAGGTGAACAAAAACCATACAAAAAAACAACCTTGAAATGGCTAGGGCGGAGGCAGATGTGTTAGTTTGATACTTAAGGAAAGTCAAATGGATTTTTAAAAAAAAGTGGGATTCGCTCCAAACGCCAGAATCCCATAGGTTTTTTTTACCCCTTCTCTGAAAATATAATTTGATATTAGATCAAAATCAATCCACTGAGTTTTCTCTATTTGTAGGCCTAACCAAATTAGTATCTCTAATTCAAATTGTGGCATGAATGATCAAGCCTTGTCAGCATAGCATTTTATTTTCTATTTTTAATATGGTTACATAATATGTGCTTGCAATCATGTCGTTTTATATGTATTTTTGTAAGACCGTTCACTCTGTAAACCATCATTGTATCTTGAAATCCATCATTTGTTCCAAGATTGTGATGATGGAAATGAGTTATTTTCAATTCAATTTTCCTCTCAAATTTGATCAATATCTCAGTCATTATTTTCATGAGCGTTCTTTGCTCTGCTTTCATTACGTATAGATGCCAATTGACTTCGCTCATCCGAGCATGTGGGGCGCTGTCAAGCATCGGTGCGTTTGTTTGACGAAAAAACAAAATCGAGAGCGTTGCAAACGCACCACAAAACACGCACTAGAACGTGCTGGCAGCATAGGGCGGAACTCCC